>NW_022589786.1:3678196-4052722 GCF_004348235.1 Phoca vitulina
GCCCCGCCGCCGCCGCCGCCGCCGCCGCCGCCCCCGGGGCCACGTTCGCCCCGATCCCGCGGAGCCCGCTGCCCGCCGGCCCCTCGCCCTGCGCCAGCCCCCGGAGCCCGCTGCCCGCGACGCCCAGGCCCTTCGCCTACCGCCGGTCGCCCACGGACTCCGACGTGTCCCTCGACTCCGAGGACTCCGGGGCTAAGTCGCCCGGCATCCTCGGCTACAACATCTGTCCCCGCGGGTGGAACGGCAGCCTGAGGCTCAAGCGTGGCAGCCTCCCCGCCGAGGCCTCCTGCACCACCTAAAGCCTCGCCCGCTCCCGCTCCGTCCCCACCCCGGGAGGGCTGAGCCAGAAGAGTTGTGGGGCTTGGTAGATCCCAGCACCACGTCCGGGGGTGGAGGGGTTGGGGGGGGGGGCGGTGAGGTCTGGCCGCTTTGGACAAGGGGTAAGGGGAGGCATGCTCTGGGCTTGGGGCTGGGGTAGTGATCCAAGCTTGGGTTCTAGCCCTTATTCTATCATTCAGTCATTGTGTGGCCCTGGGCAAGCCCCTTCCTCTGTCCGACCCTCAGCCTTCCCATCCGTTTAATGAGACTTGGACCAAGGCCATCTTCACAGGTCTAAATTTCCCCTCCCCTCCCCATCAATACACACACGCACACACGCACCCACACACACCTGCCCTGAAAGAGTCAGGGTATTGTGTGTATGGACCCCTAGACTCGCTCTGGTTCAGGGTTCCACAGTCCTCCCTCCCTTCCTGGCTCTGCTCTCTGGAGTCTGGCAAATGAGGGGTGTGTTCACAAGATCCTAGGCCTCAGTCCCCTGCCTGGGCCCTGGCTTGACCGTCCGCCTCCCTGGCACCAAGTCCCAGGCAGGAGCAGCTGCTTGCCACCCCTTCCCAGACAAGCTCTATTTTTACCATGGTGACCTTTAGAGAGGTCTCCCAGGCCAGCTCAAGGTGCCCCGCTGGCCCCTCGGGAGACAAGAGGTGGAAAGATTCCTCCTCCCAGGTCCCTCTCACGCTTTTCCCGCTCCGGCTTAGACTGTCAGGGCCGCTTATCTGCCGCCAGAGGGGAAAGCTGGAAGGTGATGACTTATGGCCCCGGCCCCAGGACTTGGGCCTCCAGGAATGCTGTAGGTGCCTCCAACCCATCTCTCTCTTCTCGGCCCTTTCATGGCAGGTTCCAGGCTCAACGCTGAGCTGGGGAGAGAAGAGTTGATATGGAGCTATCTGCTCGCCTGTGACTTTACCTAATGGCCCTGAGTTTGAGGTTGGCCACTTGGAAAAGGGGAGGCAAGAGTTCCTTGTTATGGGAGGTATTCAAGCAGTAGCCAGGATGCATAGAGGAGATTCTAGTAGGAAGTGGATTGGCTCAGATGACCTCTGAGGGCTCTTCCAGTCCTGAAATGCATTGCATGGGGTTAGGAAGGGAGGCAGTTGGTGGTGGAGGATTGATTGGGCAGAATTTGGGGGCAGATGAGCATGGGTGGGTGAGGGAGGGGTTAGACTAGTCCGCCTGTGTTTCTGGCTCCTTGGGAAATACCCCATGCCTCAGTTTTAGGCCCCAGTATCCATATCATGCCCAGATGAGTGGGCACTGTTCTGCCCCATCTCTTTCCTGTTACACTCTGGCCTAGCTAGTGCCTGGTGCCCAGTGACCTTGAGGAGCCTGGCTGCAGACTCTGGCCTGTCCCTTAGACCTGGGTGGTTCTCATTCCAATCCCAAGGAGGGACACGGGAAGAATGCGGCTAAATTCTATAGCTTCCAAAGTTGGCTGGGGGTGCCCTCTAGAGGTTCAGAATACCAGCTTCAGGATACTAAGCACAGAGGAGGGTGGGGATGGGGCACTGGACTTGACTGAGGATCAAAGAGATGTAGGATAAAAGATTAAGAGAAAGGATACCAGGATGTTGCTAACGGTGAGGGACTGAGTGTGATTTGGGGTTAGGGGTAGACTTACCCACCCAGGTGGGTAACATCAGGTGATGTTAGACCTGAAACTCCCACAGAAGGCTAGGGAAAGCTGGGGTCGGGGTGGGAGAGAGTCAGATGGGGGTCTTTGGAATTAAGGAGTGATCCCAGAGGGTGCCTAGGGCCTAAGGATTGGGAACACGGGCCCTGACGGAGGGAAGATAAGGGAGTATTCCTGCTTGGTCGATGATGGTCGATGATGAAGTCCCCATCTGCTTCAGGGTTCCTTTGTAGCACGGGAGACTGGGGCTAAGGGCCCCTTTCACAGAAGAGACGCTCTCAGGCCACTGGTTGATGCAGTGGCATAGAAAATCCACTTCTGCTTGCATTTCCCCAAAGAGCCAGCAGAAGGCAGCCCTGGAAAGCTGCCGTTCTGCCTGGCTGTTCCTGTCACTGTCTTCTCCCCCCATCCTCCCCTCTAGCCCACTAGACACTGCCTGTGTTCTGCCTCTTGCCTCCTGCAGAATTCATCTCTGGCCCTCAATAAATGCTTCCTGCGTACTTCTGCCTCCTGTGTCATTTTCAGCTTCGTCTAAAGCCCCTCCCTTCTCCCCATGGAACAGTCCGAGGGATTCTGCGGGGACGAGAATGTTTGACACAGGTGGGATGGGAGCTTGGGGCGTAGCAACCCTGGAGAGACGGGGAACCACGGAACAACTCCAGGCCATAGATGAGGTCCCAGGGTTGAGGTCCTGATCCTGTCTTCTACCAGCTGGGTGACCCTGAGTAAGCTCCCTGCTTAGCCCGCCTCAGCTTCCCTATCTGTGCAGAGTGAGCTGGGCGAGGTTGTATTGCCCCGGTCCTCACCACAGGCCACTATCACTGGGGCAGGTAGGGCCCAGCTGGGTCAGGGCCCAGGGCTGTGGGGCGGGTTCCTCATGGCAGGTTGGGGCTCCATGCAGCAGGACAAGCCCCTATAAGAGGTCCCATCTGAGTCCAGGTAACCCTAGTGAGCTCGGGACCCAGGCTATCAGGAGTGCTCCTCACCTGGTGGTGGTGTCCTTTGTCCAGAGAAGGGGACTGTGGCCCCACTCCCAGGTGAGGCCAAGCCTGCCTTGGGAACACCCCTCACCTTCCTCTCTAAAAGCTCAGGCCCAGCAGAGGCTGGGGGCAGGAACCTAAGGGGCAGAACGTGGAGCTCCTGGAGTCCTCAGAGCCCCGGCTCCTTCCTAAGGGCATGTCAGAAACCCGCCCTTGGACGTTCTGTCCCGGCACACGGGCACAGGTGCTGCCCGCCCTGGACCCAATGCGTCCTTGCCAGCCCACCCTTCCCTGCAAGTGACCCGGTCTTTATCTCCAGCCAGAACCCCTCCTGAGCACAACGTCCCCCTGCCTACTGGTGATTCCCATCCCTGACACCGCAAATCAAGTTCATTCCGAACTGAGCTGAGTAGCCGCGCCCGCCCCAAGCTGTTCCCCCTTTACCTTCCTCAGTCACTCAAGCCACAGTGGCCTTTCCCGAACTCCCCACATCTAATCTCAGAGCAGGACCTGGTGATTCCCCCGCTACTGCTGCTCGGGTCCTCCTCCTCTCCATGCTCTCCATGGCCTCTATCCCTGCCCCTGTGCAGGCTCTCCATCTCTCACCTGACCACAGGCAAATCTTCCTGCCTCCAGTCTGGCCCCCTCCAACTCATTTTTCACCTGGCAGCCCAGAGATATATTTGAAAAATGACAACGTGACCCCTCCATTCCACCGCTTTAAACGCTTCAACAGTCCTTTCTAAAGCATACTTCCCTCTGGGAGAGCCTGCTGTGATCTGGCCCACCTGTCCGGCCCCATCTCTCAGCTCTGCGGGCAAGTTCTGGCTCTGCTTGCGGACCCCTGGCATTGTTAAACCCAACGTGGCCTCTGCCCGCAAGGCCTATGCCTCTCTGCCCAGTGCACTCCTACTAGCCTTCCAGGCCCAGATCAAATGTCTCCTCTGGGAAGCGCCTTCCCCATCCCCCACCCCACCCCCAGGCAGAGCTGGTGGCACCCTCCCCTGGGTACGCCCAGAGTATTTCCCATCATGCATCGCAAAGGCTTATTTACGGGTCTGACTTGGGCCTGGCTGAGCTCCTTGAGGACAGAGCCCTGCCTTATTTATCTTCTGTCCATAGAGACTCAGACGGTGTGAGAAGGTGGAGGGAGGGAGGGAGAGAGGGAGCAGAAGGAAGAAAGGCAGGAAAGAAAAGAGGAAAGAAGAAATGAATAAGTCAAGCAAGGATATCAGGGGAAAATTCACTGATTCATGCATCCATCCATTCATTCATTCAACAAATATCTATTGAATTCCTATCAGGCCCCATTCTAGGCACTAAGGATACAATCAGCAAGCTCAAGTGACTGGCAACTGACTCGGCATTTCCAGGTGACTCGTGTGTGTGTGTGTGTGTGTGTGTGTGTGTGTGTGTGTGCGCGCGCACGAGAAAGCCCTTCTGTCTGCAAGGGCCTGCTGCCGGGGCACCTGTCTTCCCTGGGGCCTGGTGCTTTTAGCATCTGTCCCTGGATCCTGTTGCAGCCCGAAATAAGGCTGTGAGCCACGACAAAGCAGGAAAGATTCTTGATTCTTGTCAGCTGAGGCCAGAGCTGGCTGCAAGGACGCACCCGTTCAGACTGGACCAAGGACCACTAGCACCTACACGACTACCCAGCTCTCAGCTTCCCGACAGAGGTGTTAATTTTGAGGGTCTGACATTCCCTCCTGCACACTGTGGTCCTGCCACTCAGGTACCAGGATCCTAGGGGAGCTTGAGGAGCTATGGGGTGTGGGCAGAGGAGATGAGCCAGCAGCCAGAGCCCCAGCCCCCAAGCAGAGGAAGGGCCCTGCCAAGGGTCTGGGGAGCATGGGGCCTAAAGGAAGCCAGGTGCCTGGTTTGGGATGGGAGGGATTCTAAGCTCTAGGTCACTCTCGGTTAAATGGGGAGGGGTGGCTGGGATTCAAGGTGGGCAGAGGTAATGGCTCTGCATAGGATTTCAAGGTCTTTAGGCTGCAGAGGGAAGCAGGGCCCCTGTCTGTAAGATGAGAGCCCTTCCCAATGTCTGTAAATGTCTGTAAGGGGAGTGTTTATCAAGAAACAGACCCATGCATTGTGGACTCCTGAGTGGTCACAGTTGGAGCATTCTGCGTCAACTCATGGCCCTCATCCCAAATGCGAGCAGACATGCTCAGATCTGATACGGTTTGCCGGGTGGGGGATTGTGGATGCCCTGAAGCCCATCTGTGGATCCCATGATCTGGCCCAACCTCCTTATGTAACAGAGACACATAAGAGGAATTGAGGCACAAAGCAGGAGAGCTACTTGCTCACAGTTACAGAGGAAGTCAAGGACATGGATTAGACTCCAGGTTGCCCAACTCAGTGCCCACTGACGCAGGGCCATGTGTGGGTGTGGGGTATAGATGGAGGTGGACTTTTTTTCTAAAGGAAGGAGTGTAGGAAAACCTGGAAGCAAAACACAGGGGTAGTCTGTAAGGAGACTCAAGAGCTCTGCCTTCTCTCCTGGGGGCAAGTTAGGGAATCTGGATTTGGAACCTACAGGGATTCTCTGGGGCTCTGGACCTCATTTTGTTTGTAAATCTCTTCCAAGATCGCTGGAAAGTGCCATGAGGTGCAAATGGGGAGGGGGGATAAAAGGGGAGGTAGAGAAGGGTGAAGGAGAGCACCCTGCAAGTCAGCTGAGGAATGGGGCATAGGGAAGGGGGTGATGGGTCTCTCGGCTTCCTTGGACCAGCCTGTGCCCTCAAGCCTCAGAGCCAAGTACTGGGGACAGAAGGACAGGATCAGCCTTGTAGAACCCAGTGTAGCCCCAGACTAACAACCCATCTATATCCCCCTCTCCCTGACTTAAACCTCCTTCAGCCTCTGATTAGAGTTCATCTGCGTGAGCAGATGACAGTCGTCTGAGACCCCCACCCCTCTTACCCCTCGTGTCCCAGAGATTGCCCCCTGAAGAAAGAGTGCCTCCCTGGCAACATGGGAAGCAGATTTGTGTGGCTTCTAGCACCTCCTTTGCCTTCCCTGGACCTCAGTCTCCTCCTCTGTACAAAGAGACCCCAAAGCCCTGTCCAGCTCAGAGCCCTTCCTTGAGACTGGGGTGGGCCAAGGCAGTTCAGGGCTGAGGCTGGGTGGACCAGGGACTGGGAGGACATCTGGGGAGGGATGAAGGGCGGCTGGCTAGCGGCTGGCTATTTGCAGGCATCTCTCTTCCACAGGATGATCCCTAAGGAGCAGAAGGGGCCAGTGATGGCT
This sequence comes from Phoca vitulina, assembly GCF_004348235.1. Lineage (NCBI taxonomy): Eukaryota > Metazoa > Chordata > Mammalia > Carnivora > Phocidae > Phoca > Phoca vitulina. The sequence goes on from NW_022589786.1 coordinate 3,684,401, forward strand.
GCCATGGGGGACCTCACTGGACCAGGTAAGGTGGACTCAGCCCTTGTGCGGTCCTCAGACCCCATCCTTTCCTGGTCCCAAAGTGTAGCCACTCGGGCCTGTTGGCCTGAGGCCTGGGCAAACAGGTGTGAGTTCCAGGCCAGCCCTGAGGGAGCATTGTGGAATCTGCCACTTGGGTTGGGTCACTTCCCAAAGGATTGCGAGGGGCCTTGCCCTGATGCCCACACACCCAGAGGCTGAGAGGAATGCCTTACACTGGGCCCTGGGCCTAACTAAGTCCTTACCTCAGCCCCAGATTGAATACTGAGGGCTCTGGTCCCAGTTCCAGCCCTAACTGTGGCCCCAAGCTCCCCCCACACTTGCCCTTGCTTCCTGTCACTGTGGGTCTCCCAGAGCCCCCGTGGCAGGAGACAATTGTCAGGGGGGAGTGGGGACAGGCTGGCCAGAGCAGACTCCCCAGTGTGACTCAGACCATTTCACTTAAAAGTAGGCTCACCCAATGAAGAAATCAGCTAAAATACATGTTTATCACCATATAAGACCTCCTCCAGAACTCTCGGCATAATTTTGGAGTCTGTTAATTTGGCCTACTTCAGAGCATTGCAAGTATTTTATTTTTAAAAAAGATGTTATTTATTTATTTGAGAGGGTGATAGAACAAGTGTGCACACAGAGGGAGAGGGAGAAGCAGACTCCCCACTGAGTGTGGAGCCCGATGCGGGGCTCGATCCCAGGACCTCGAGATTATGACCTGAGCTGAAGGCAGACGCTTAACTGACTGAGCCACCCAGGCTTGAAATGGGGATTTCAAGTATTTTAAAAACAAATTCAACTAGGTCAGGGCTCTCATCCTATAGTGCAAATGATAGTGAGAGGTGCTGTTGGCTAAAAATGCAGATTCCCAGCTTCCACCCTCAGGATCCTGATTCAGTGCACCTGGAGAGGGGGCCGGACATGTGCCTTTGAGACAAGTGCCCGGGGGATTCTGGAGCACATGGACCATGACCCGAGCTCTGACAAACCGTCCCGTAAGGACACCACTGAGGTTTTGCCCCATGCAGCTTCTAAGTATTTTATCCTCTTGTATGACTTTATATGGGAGTGGTCCTAACCTATTTTGTGTGTTCTTGCCGCCTTTTGTGGGTGTCAAGTTTCTTTTTTTTTTTTAATTTCATGATTTTGGGTGCTAACATACAACAACTTTGTGAGGTATTGATGCTCTAACTAGAAGAACCAGGCAATGCATTCTCTTTTCCCTTGGCTAAGTAATTAATTAATTACAGTCCCCCAAATGTGGGCACATATCATTTATGCCAGACTGGAAATACATAAATTGTTGGCTGTTGCTAGGATATTAACTCAAGACAGTTTTGAAGCTAAAGAAAAGTAGAAAGAAAAAAACTCTCATGGTCTTACCATGAAAAGACAGCCACTGTAATAATAATACAAACACCATTATTATGTACTTAATTGGTGTCAGATCCTGTGCTAAGAGCTTCTGTGCTTTATGTTATATAACCCTCACAACAACTCTCTAAGTTAGATATTGTTGCCCCTGTTTTGCTGACGAGAAAGCCGAGGTTCAGAGGAGCTAGGTGATCACATAGCTAATTGTTGGTAGAGCTGAGATTGGACTCCAGATCTCTTTGTCTCCAGAGCTACTCCTTTACTACACAGTTGTACAAATAATACATCCCTTTTATAAGATATTCAGACAAAACAGACATGAATGACTTTGAAAGTGAAAGTTCCTCATAATGGGACCATCTGGAGATAACCACTGTTAACATATTTGTGAAAAGTCATCTTCCGTTCATATATAAACATATTTATAAAAACCCATATATATGTGGGCTAAGTACTCTACGCTGTGTTCTTCAGCTTGCTTTTTTTTTTCATTTAGCAGCCTACCACAGACTTCTTTCCATCCTGGTATGATGTATCTCTCCGCCCCCTCCCCCTGCTCCCCCAGCATGTAATATATTAAGTATATTGATACACACACACACCATATTGGTGGTCAGGAAGGTTCATCTCAGGTTGGACCGTTAGGAGCAGAGCTGAGGATTCTCACACAAGTGACTGATTGAGGTCACGCCCTCAGGAAGAGGGAAATGACGGAAGCAGGATAGGGCAGGGGAAATTGCTAAGCAAGGATGTGGGCTCAGCTGTTAGCCCAGGTTCAGTCTGATCCCGTGGGAGCTCCAGAGCACGAATGGCTCCACAAAATTCACATGTCTTCAGCGAGGAGGCCATGAACGCTTCTGCTCAGCAGGGCAACCCTCTGCAGAAGAGGGGCAGTTGTGACCCTGAGCCACTGATGAAGGGCATCTGGGCAGCGCCCCCAAAACACGGATGCCCGGTTTTCACAATCTGAAACCTCAGTGTAATCAACATCCTTGTATGTCTGTCTTCAGGCATGTTTATTCAACTTTTCTCCCTAAGAAAGAATGCCTAGAAATAGAACTATTTATTTATTTATCAGAGAGAGAGAGACAGAGGCAGGCAGAGGGAGAAGCAGGCTCCTTGCTGAGCAAGGAGCCCGATGTGGGACTCAATCCCAGGACCCTGGGATCATGACCCGAGCCGAAGGCAGATGCTTAACCGACTGAGCCACTCAGGCGTCCCATCTGGTAGTATTTGATAATATGATCCAGGGGACTTTTTATTATGTATTTAGATATAGATGGTCTTTCATGCTTTTAGTATGCAGTACCTTTTCTTGTTAAAAAAGAACAGTGCAATTTCCAGCCCTCCGCTTCCTACGTCCTATAGTCACTACTGATATTCGGCATGCCTCCGTGCAGATTTTTCAATGCATGCATAAACATATAGTACTTACTTTTTTAAATAAATGAGTGGGATCTTAGAATACAGATTCTTCTGAAACTTACTTTTTTCCCCTCTTAACCTATAATGGATCTCTTTCTATTCCTAACATGTAGGAGGTCTTCTCTCTATATTTGCTGAAAGAATTAAAAAACCATCAGCCTCCTTTTTTAAAAGCCTGTTTGGATTCCATTGAGTGGAATGAATCACAGCACCTGCGTGGTCCGCTGATGCTGCCTGGCAGCCCCGTCCATCTCCCTGTCCCATAGGACTCGCTTAGACGATGATGGCAAACTCTGGCCCCAAACTCCCGATGCCTCCTCCCCTGTCCTCCTTCTCAGCTGATGACCTTGCTTCCTATTGCACTGAGGAGAGTGAAGGAACCAAAAGAGCACCTCTGCCAGCTCCCTCCTCCATACCTGGCCCTGTGCTCGCATCTGTGTGTGGAGGATGACCTCTTCCGGTCCACACCCTCCCCTCCCCTCCCCTCTGTCCTGCTCAAGGACATTCTTCCAGGCAGTCTTCCCTCTCTACTGTATTGTTAAAATTTCCCGTCAGCTAAAAAACATGCTTTTATTTCTCCCTTTTAAAAACAAACACCTCCTGTTTCTCCTGCTGCCTCGGTCCTATGGAGCACAACTCCTCAAAGCTATTGTCTATACTTTCTCACCTCCTCTCTCTCTCTAACATTTTATGAAGCTCACTTCCAAACACACAAAAATAGGGAGTGCAAATCCTCATGGCCCTCCTTTTGTTCCTGGAGTCCAAAGCAAAACCCAAAGAGTGTGTCATTTCATCCCCTCCATACTTCAGGATGCACCAAAAACAACAAAGAAGACATTTCCTTACACGCCACAAAGACGGTAGCACACTGAACAAAATTAGCAACTTTGATTTAATACCACCTAATGACCAGTCCCACAGTCAACTTTCTCCAATTTTCTAGTTTGTGTTAATGAGGCTCCAAGAAGGACCACTGTTTATCTGGTGGCCACGGCTCTTCAATCTCCCTGAATCTATAAGCCCCACTCCTGCCCTGCCCTATCATTTTTTTTTTCCAGGTCATTCCCTCCTTTGAAGAACCCAGGCCAGCTGCCCTATAAAATATCTCACATTCTCAATTTGGTTCACTGCTTCCTCAAGGTGTGGTTAAAATGCTCCTCTGTCCATTTTCTCTTAACACTTTCCAATACAGTTTTCACACCCAAACACTCCATAGAAACTACTTTTATGAAGATGACCAATAACAATGCCCCGACACTAAAGAGGATGGTCAGTTTTCGGCTCCGTGAGCACTCCATCTTCCCCGAAACGCTGTTATCCCTTGGTTTCCAGGGCACCACGCTTTGGCTTTCCTCCTGCCTCACGGGGTGCCCCTTCCCAGGCTCCGTGGCTGGTTCCTCACCTCCTCGGTCTGGATGCCAGCAGCCAGTCCGGGGCTCAGCCTTCGGATCTCTTTCCCCCTCACACCCCTGGTGATCTTACCCAGCCTCCCGACTCTAAACACCATTTATAGAGCTGGAACATGAACCTCCGTGTATCCAATTTTAGAGGTGGACAACTCTGGCCATGCTGTCCATACTTATCCTTTTCCTACTGGTGTCCTCACCCCTCCGTCACCCCTTTCCTCCCAAAACCTCTCCTTGTTGGGAAGTGTGTCAAAGTGGGTGTTTTGCCAGTGGGGGAACACAAAGGATATGGATAGGCTCCAAACTATTAAGGACAGCCATCAGCCCTGGAAACCCTCTATGTGGCTATCACGATGAGTCCTAACTCTGAAAAAAGAAAGAAATGTCTTCATCAAACAACAACAAATACCATTTGTCAGCTCACGATGCCCCAACTTTCACCTCAGGTCAGTTTCTCCCATGAGCACTAGGCTCCCATATCTGGCTCTCTCCTTCTCAGCTTCTCTACTTGGACATCTGCAAGGCTCTTCAAACCTTGTATGCCCAGTTCTGCAGGCAATTAGGGGAATTTGAATATGGATTAGGCATTGAATAAAACAAAACAAAACAAAAATGTGTCCACTTGCACAGGTGGAGATCTTTAACTGATAAAAAGCAAGTTACAAAGCATGTATTAACTATGACTTTGTTTTGGCTGGAAACTCTTACATGAATATATAGTCTTTTTCTTATAAGATTTATTTTATTTTAGAAGAGAGAGAGCGAGCGAGCACATGAGCAGGGGGAGGGGGAGAGGGAGAATCCTCCAGCAGACTCCCAGGTGTGCGTGGATCCCAGGTGGGGCTCAACCCCAGGACGCTGAGATCATGACCTGAGCTGAAATCAGGAGTCAGACACTTAACTGACTGAGCCACCCAGGCGCCCCTCATACATGAATATATAGTCTTTGAAAAGGATATGAACGGATATACACTAAGGTGTTAAAAGTAGCAACCTCTGGGAGATACAAATGGTATTTTTCTCTTTTCCCCTTATATCTGTATTTTCTAAATTCCTTCAGTGCATATATATATATATATATGCTATTTTTATAAGAAAAGGCTATTTTAAAATGGAAAGAACACATGTCTAACACTGAGCTCCTGATCTTTCCCATCTCAACCTCCTCCTGCCCTTCCTATCTCAGTGAGTGGCTGCTCCCAGGATGAGGACAGAGTGGCTCAGGCCAAAAACCTCCCCTCCTCCCGTGGCAGAGCTCACACCCATGGCTCACTGTTAGAAGATTAATCTAGAATCTGACCATTTCTCACGACTCCTACCGCTATGGGCAAAGAACTGCAGAGGAAATTCATGGAATAAATACAAATGGCCAAAGAACATCTGAAATGGAGTTCAATTTCACTGAGTGACAAACACATGCAAATTAGGTGTCATTTCTGCCCACCAGGTAGACAAAGATCCCACAGAATGGTGACACCCAGTGTCAGCAGCTGTGGGGAGAAAGCGGCATTCTCCTACACCCTGGAGAGTGCTCGGAGGCGGGCACCCTTAGAGCTGGCAGCCCCGAGGGCCCCGAGGGTTTAGCGGTAAGAGCTCACTCTGGCCTCTCTGGGCAGTCCCTTTGCTGGACCTGGGCAAGAAGCTGAGCGTGCCCCAGGACTTGATGATGGAGGAGCTCTCGCTGCGAAACAACAGAGGATCCCTCCTCTTCCAGAAGAGACAGCGCCGGGTGCAGAGATTCACCTTTGAGTTTGCAGCCAGCCCACGAGTGGTGAGTTAGTCCCATTGTGCTTATAGGGGAATTGAGGCCCAGAGAGGGCCAGTGGTTAGCCTAAAGCCAAACAGTGAGCCAGATGAGGACGTCTGGCCCTGGGGAGTCCCTCCAGCTCCAGCTGGAAAGGCTGTGATGTTCCCATCAGATTGAGCCCCTGACTTGCTCTGTGATCCTAGAAAAGTGGTATCTCTTTAGGCATCTCTCCCCAGATACAAAACATAAAGTGGAATGGGCACGGCGAGCTGTAGGTGAAGGGATTCTGGCTCCTACAAAAAGTGCTCTGGGCTGACTTTGCAGTGAGCAGGATTTAGATTAGACATTGAACTTGACCTAAGTGAGAAAACACAAAACTCTCTCTTCTTGCCCCTAGAAGAACGAAAAGGCCAGAAAACAGTCTGCTGGTAGAGACAAGAATGGCTTATCCTCAGGCTTCAAAAAGTGAGCAGGCAGTTTCAGTTACTTGGAATGAACTCGGGGTCATTCCACTCCTCCACTCAATGTCTGGACTAAAAAGGGGGTGACTGAGAGGGGATGATGTGGCAGAATGCAGAATAGTAAAGACAACAAAACACCTACCTTTGCTAGCCAAGCACTTCATGTGTATCATCTCATTTAATGCCCATAGAGCCCTATAAGCTAGAAATTATCAACACTACTCCCATTTTATAGATGAGGAAACTGAGACTCAGGATGGTTATCTGCCCAAGGTCAATATTAGAATAGCAACTAACATACAGAGAGCATTTCTCTGTTCCAGGAACTGGGATTAGCACCCTATGCTATTAATTCATCCCCCCAATATCCCTGGGATGTGGGCACTAAGATTATACACCCCCTTTTTTGGTGGAAGGAGAACCCTGGCCCCTTGCTGCACTGAGCCTCCCTGTGGTCTATTTGCCCCCACAGATCGTGGATGGAAGTGCCAAGGGGAAGGTAACAGGATCGAAGGTGACAGGAACAGCGGAGCTGGGGACGGTGAGTATGCAGGAGCCCCCGCAAGAGGGGAAGCTGGGGGAAGGGGCCAGGCAGCTCTGTGTGGCAGTCCATGGCCTCTGAGCACCTGCCCCTGTGCCCAGGTTGCCAATGGCCCTGAGGGGCAGAACTGCCGCTCTGAGCTCCACATCTTCCCAGCCTCATCCCAGGGCCCCAAGGAAGCCCATTCTGCAGCCTTCCCCGCAGTGCGTGCCCGCAGCCCCAGTGCCCTGGCACCAGGTGAGTGCCTCCCCGGGTCCTGGGACCAGGGCTGGGGGACCAGAGCCCAGGCCGTGCTCCACTGTGGGGCGGGAACCAGAGCCCAGAGAGTGTCTAGTCTACGTCCCCCATCCCCCTCCACAGACCTAACACAAGCCCAGAGAGGTGCAGCAATGCACCCAAGGTCACACACTGAGCCAGAGTCTGCGCCCCAACTCACGATTCCCCTGCTCCAGTCCTCCTTGCTTCCAGGGATGGGGAAGGATCAGTCCCCTTTGCTGGAACAACTCTGGCGTTATATTCCCCCCACACCCCCCATCCCAGCTCCAGGCTTCCCTCCCCCAACCATATCTGTGGGGTGGGCAGGAGTGGGAGCTGAGGGAGAAAAGAACCGAGCTGCTCCCCCATCTGCCTGCCCCCCATGAGCCCTGCTCCATCTCCAGGCTATGCCGAGCCACTGAAGGGTGTCCCGCCAGAGAAGTTCAACCACACAGCCATCCCCAAGGGCTACCGCTGTCCTTGGCAGGAGTTCATCAGCTACCGGGACTACCAGAGGGATGGCAGAAGTCACACCCCCAGTGTGGCCCAGTATCGAAATTTCAACAAGTAAGGCCGGGGGCGGGGGGCAGCTTGGGGAGAGATGGCTAGGGTGTGCAGGTGCCCGTGCGCCAGTTCCTGAGCCCTTCACAGGCCAAGCTCTATCTGAGCACTTTCACACTCTTGCCTCGGCACATAGTAGGTGCTCAAGAAATGCACAGGGAATGAATGGGTGAATGTGCCACACATCTTGGTTTCTCCACACAACAGGGCAGGGAGGTGCTACAGTTTTTCCTATTCTGCGAGTGAAGGGACCCACTCAGGAACATCAACAACCTACCCAAAGTCACAAAGCAAGGAAGCGGCGGGTGTGGGATCCAAGTCTGCATTTGTCTGACTCCAGAGCCCGGTTTCTTGTTTCCTCCGTTGTGTGCCATCCCTTTGACGCACGTTCCTCCCTGGGTGGGGCCCCAATCTCACTAGTCCTAGATCAGCTCAGCCTTTTCCTCACTTTCCTCAAAGGTCTGGAAGAGGCCTAGAGATGGCTTTGAGGTGTATCAAAGTGGGGAGTGGCAGTGAAACGTTGGACGCCAGATGTTGAGAGCCGCAGAGGAGTGGCTTGTACTATTTAGAGCATGGGGCCTCAATGTGGGCTTACATGCAGACTCCTTGCTTCGCTGTGTGACCTTGGGCAAGTGACTTAACCTCTCTGAGCCTCTATTTCCCCATCTGTAAAATGAGACTATTACAGTATCTACTTTGTAAGACTGTTGTGAGGATGGCATGAGAAGCCGTAGGCAAAGTTTCTAGTGAGTAATAAGCTCTCAATAAACAGTAGCTATTAGTATTAGTATTGGTACTAGTATTAGTTGCAGGCTGAAATAATGGTTGGAAAAGCTAATAGAGAGAACTGGAAAGGGATAAATTTAGTGTTCTGCCCCAGGGGCCCAAAGACAAATCACAGGTGTCAAGACAGGAGCCTGGCACTGGAGGGAGGCCTTGGGCTAGGGGATGCCTTTCAACTGCAGTTGGCTTCCTCAGGCTGATGCGATTTCTGAAAAATGCTCCTCTGGCCTGGGCGGCATTAAGTGAGAAAGACGAGGGTCCACAGGAGGAGGCCACGGTCCAGCTCTTCTGGCACCTGCTCAGACCACATGCGAGACTGTCTGACAGCCGGGGGCGATCAGCCCTGAGAAGAGACTGCTCAGAAGAGAGGTGACCTCCCTCACACAGCTGATAGCCAGGGAGGGCCCCAACGGGAAGAACTGTGCCCAACAGGCACCACGGGAGCCACGAGCCATTGGCAGGCATTCTGGGGTTTCCGCCAGGCCAGACCGTGTTCTCTCTGCTCCTGGGGCCCTCAGCCCTTACCCGCCCAGCTAGTTCAGACCCTCGGTAGACATTCAGTCCTGAGCGCCGGCTTCCAGGCTGGCCCCATCCATCTCACGCTACAGCTAGGACAGGACGAAGCACATTCCTACCAACAGGAGGAGGGCCTTAGGGGGCCCTAAGGCCAGGCCCCCGTTGAGACCCAAGAGCCAACTGATGCCGAAGCGGGGGTGAGCCGCAGTGTTAGTGGCCAAGCTGTGCTAAGGATCCAGGGCTCTGGGCTTCCAGTCAAGGGCTGGATCGTGAGGCCTGTGCAGCTTGGAAACTGCCCAGCCTATTCCCGCAGGGCCTGGCTGTTGCCGCCACAGCCGGGGTGGTCTAGGCAGACCCGTTCTCCTGGCTGGAGCCCAGGCCCTGGCCCGAGGCCTGCCTTTCTACCCCAGAGGCAAGCACTCCCTCATTCCCACTGCTCCCAGGCTTCGAGGAAAACACTACATGAGCGGTGCTTTTTAAGTTTTCTTAAGATGAAAAAATAGTTTAAAAATAACATACTTATATTCTCTTACACACACACACAGACACACACACACACACACACACACACACAGAGGCAACTACAAATAAAGAGAGAGCCCTTTGTTCAGCATCCTCCAATCCCAGTTCCCTTCCCAAATTCTCAAAGGTAACACTGGTCAGGTTGGTGTGTATGTTTTCAGATCATTTTCTCCCAGCAACTCCAGTCCTATAGTGGATGGCATTGTTTGGGGTGTATGTGTGCGTTTTGATACTTTGTATCTCATTCTGTAACTTGCTTGCCTTTTGGAGGTTTTGAAATCTATACTACTTATTGTACACAGATCTTTTCATTCCCTTTAAGTGGCTGTATGGTCTTCCACCATGCGAATACAGTACATCTGTCTTGTCTGGGTCTCTGCTAATGGACATCTGGGCTGTTTCTGGTTTGTCACCACTCACTGCTCATACTCGTGTCTTTGTGTGTGCATGCACGTGCTCCCCTAAGCCCTATGCTTACGGGTGCAATTGCTGGTTCACAGAGTTTGCACATTTTTAAATTAAAAAGATCCTGCAAGTTGTCCAAGGTAGCAGCATAATTTACCCTCCAACCAGCGGTATCTGAGTGAAAATTTGCCCCACCATCTCACCAACTTTGCCCCATTATCAAATTATTTCTTTTCACCAGTTTTACAGGTGAGAAGTGGCATGTCTCTGTTATCATTTGCATTTCCTGATTCTTGGTGCTCTTTCTAACCCCTCTTCCCTCTCTGGCCTGCAGGTATATTGTTCTGAGGAGAGATGAGCAGAGGAAGGAAAAACCCCATTCCAGCTCCACTGCCTTCTGGAGCTTACTTAAGGGGAACCTAGAGTTTTGCCTAGGACAAGCCAATTCTAGCTTTGAAAATTTCATTCCTATTCCCAAGCACCAAGCCATCCCCACTAGAGGCAGATCGGGGGATGGGCAGAGCTGGAGAAACCTGTTAAAGATAACACAAAGCCTTGCTGTCCAGGTGGTGACACTGAGGCCCAGAGGGAGGCAGGGAGGGGGCTCTACATGGTGACCCGCATGTCAGTGCTCTGCCATCCAGTGGTCTCCCACACAGCCCACCTCTCCTGCTGCTCTTCTCTCCCCAGGACCCCGGTGCCCTTTGGAGGACCCCTGGTGGGAGAGACCATTCCCAGGGCAGGCACCCCCTCTGTCCCGGAGCTCATCAGTGGCTTGGAACTCCTTCGTCTCAGACCCAGCTTCAATAGAGTGGCCCAGGGCTGGGTCCGCAACCTCCCTGAGTCCGAGGAGCTGTAGCCCCAGCCTGAATATTCAGTTCCCCTGTCTTGGTGTTCGGGTAACATCTTGGAGTCAAGACTTCTGGACGGCACTTCACAGTTTATGAAGGGTCTTCACACACAAAACCTTATTGCAAATGGCCTCAAAGGCCCACAAAGTTCAGTAGTCCCCAAATGGGGTGTGTTTCAAAATTTCCTGGGGATGATGTTTTGCATACAAATTTCTGGCCTGCCCCAGACTTGCAGCATTCAAATCTCCTGAGTTGGGGAATTTCTATTAGTAACCAACACTCCGAGGTGATTCCAGTGAAACTTGTTCATGGTTTGCGTCTTTAGACATCCAAGCTACCAGTGAATTCACGTCCATGCCTCCACTCCTCCCTGCTGTGGACTCTAGCTTACACTCCCCTGACAGGGAGCTCACTAGCAGCCCATTTACCTATGGATAACTCTGATAATTAGAAAGTTTTTCCTTTTACTGAGATGCAGCTCTAAACATTTGCTAAGTAGCTACTGTGTGCTAGACACCCTGCCAGCCCAGGGAGAGTGTGTGGCGAATACGCCCAGGCCCTGGCCTAGAGGAACAAAGGACAGTAGGGAAGACAGATTTGTAAAGCAGGAAATCATGTTCCTTTTCCCTACAGCACACTGACTGACAACAGAGGAAGAAAGGGGGCTTGAGGCAGAAGAGGGGGTCCCTAACCCTGGGGCTGGGGCGGGATTCCATGAAGCTTCTCAGAGACTTTGGGTGGGACCCCAGAGGAGGCCTGAGAGCCATCAAGGGCAGAGGGAGTGATGGGGAGGGCATTCCTGCCAAGTGGACCAGCATGTGCGAAGTGTGGAATTGTGCACAGAAGAGGTGTGTTCTGGAAAAAGGAGGGGGCTGTGCTAGAGGGGTCAGTGAGGGACAGCACTGGGGGGACTTTACTCAGGAGATGGGGGCAGTTTTTAAGCTGAGGAGTGATGGGTCTTGCTATGTGGGGCACAGAGTGGCAAGGACTAAGGCCAGAAGCCAGGAATCCTGCAGGGAACAAGGTCTAGACTAGGGAGATGGCCATGGGGATGGAATGAAGGGGCACCCCTCTGTGCACCTTACAGGTCAGGTACAATGTGGAGTACCTGTAAGGCCCCCTTCTTTCTTTTCTCCTTCCACTCACCATCCTGTGCAAGCCTCAGGGTAAATCTCGTCCTAGTCTCCACCAGGGCTATTCAAGGCTATATCCCTCTCACTAGGAAAAGGAGAGAAAGGAATGCCTCTTAGTTCAACTGGTGATGAGGAGGACAATGAAAATGATGATGGTGGTGGCTGCTTTTTATTGGGTGCCTCGGTGCTTGGGCTGCTAGTAGATTCTCCACATATCCTATTTCTTATTTTCAGTTCAACCCTAAGGGAAAGGTATTGTCCCATTTTACAGATGTGGATATCCAGGTTGAAAGGAAGTGGCTTATCCAGGGACAGAGCCAAAATGAGAATGTCTAATTCCACTGGCTGTCCCTTTTCACTGCACTGGGTGGCCAGACCAATGCCCACTCACTCTGGAACCATCTAAGCATGGTGTCCTGCCTTCGGGCTTAGGGGTGAAAAGTGCAGGTTGGGAAGTCAGAATGGATGGGTTGGGCTCTAACAGCTACTGCTGGCTGTGTGAACTTGAGCAAGTCATTTTTCTGTCTCTACACCTGTAAGATGAGGACAAGGCCAGAAGCTGCTGGATAGGGCTGTTGTGAGCACAGTGATGGACACATACTTAAGAAGCCCTCAGTCATTATTAGATTTCATGCAGCTACTGCTCTTGACTGGAAGAGACGTTCTTGTTCTTGAGAAGCTGGCTGCAAGATGTCATTGGGGTCAGGAAAGCTTAAGCCGGAAGGAGAGCCTCTGATTACTGTAGGGCTCCCTGTGGACATGGACATGGAATTACCTCCCTCTGCCTCCTCCCTGACTCCCTCTCTTGAGGACATGAGAAGGTGAGAAATCCAGCTAGTTCCCAGGGTGTGTGGGATAGTGGTTACATTTTCCTTTTGTTCTGGACTTTCACTGCACGCCACACCATCCTGAGGGGCCAGCAGCCTATTAGACTTGCCTGCCATTGATGTGTTGTTTTGAATTGGGGGGCTGCTATTGAAAACCATGTCTGCATGAGCTGAAAACCAACCGTGAAAGTGTCTGACACATAGAAGAGAGGATCTGGACTACCTTGGCTTGGCTCTGCTGTGTTCCGGATGGTGATGGCTGCCCCCAGCTACAGGAGAGGAGGGCCTGCTGCACCCGAAAGCGAATCCGCATTCTTTCTTCTGATGATGTGACTTTCACTGATGTTGTTAAAAAAAAAAAAAAAAAAAAAGGAATGCTTATTATCTAAATAAATAAATAAGTAAGTAAAATGTGGAAAGACTGGCCCATCTCCCATGCTCATAATATCTCCCATGCTCATAGACTTTCCCAGCCTCCTGCATTCTGCCTCATCCCCACATATTGGAGGTAACCATGAGTAACAGTTTGGACCTTCTAGAATTCTAGAATTATTTGACTAGATAAATATGTAGTGTGGAAAGGTGCATAGGGGCAAAAATATGTCTTTGTTTAATGGGATCATACCGTATGTACTATTTTGTATTTTGCATCTTTATTCAACAATAAGTAAAATTTGGATCCTGAAAAAGCAGGCGATTAACTTTTCATGTAATTTGTGGGTTTAGTGAGCCCTTCATATAAAATCCTATTCTTTGCCTGTTCATAGAAAATTCTATGCTTTTGCCTGTTCTGTTCCTTACCTAAATGAAATCATCCGGTGATATGGAAATGAAAAGGACTGAGACCAGCCAGAACACTGGGAAAGTGGACATGAGCTATGGCAGGGATGAGTGGAGAGGAGCTGGGTTCCTTGGGCGTGGGCGCAGACACAAATCGGCAAGCAAAGGAAGGCGGATACAAACATGTATGTGTGCTGTTGCAAGGAAGTGTTCATATGAAAGTCGGGATGGGGTTAACTTTGGGAGGAAGGAAAGGTTGGTGATTGTGAAGGATAAAAGGCTTCTGGGGAAAGCTGGACAATTTCCATTGCTGGATTCGGGTGACGGTTACATGAGTGTTCATTCTAGAATATTAAATTTAGTTGTACATCCGTATTTTATGCACTTGTTCTGTGCATGTGTTATATTTTACCAAAACAATCCCTTCTTTCAAAAAGTGAATGGACAAATCAGTAATAGATCAGACGTACCTGATGAAAGAATTAGTGAACTAGAAGTGCCCATAATGTTTCACAGAGAGGTGAAAAGACAGAGAGTATGAGAGAAAAAAAGACATGGAGAATAAAATGGAAGTGTCTGACAGTACTGATAGGAATTCCAGAAAATGCTTTAAAATGACTGGGTTTTCTCCAGATTTGATAAAAGACATAAATTCACACCATCCTCACCCTGTCATGAGAAGGGATATTAAATCTACACTTAAGAACCACTGTATTGAGGGGCGCCTTGGTGGCTCAGCTGGTTGAGCGGTTGAGCATCAGCCTTCAGCTCAGATCATAATCTCAGGGTCTTGGGTTCAAGCCCTGAGGGCTCCCTGCTCAGCAGGGAGTCTGCGCCTCCCTCTCCCCCCCGCCCCTCCCCCACTTGTGGAGCACTCACGTTCTCTTTCTCTCTCTCTCAAATAAAATCTTAAAAAAAAAAAAAAAACCCACTGTATTGAAATTGCAGAACTCCAAAGTCACAGAGAAATTTCAAGAAAGCTTAAATTACCTACAAATTACCCAGATGAAAAAGCTAGATTATCTACAAAAGAAGGACATTTACAATGACAGCAATAACACAAAAATATCTTCAAGAAGTGAGAGCAAAATAAACTCATTTTCAGACAAATAAGTAGTATGAGAATTTCCCACTAACCCCTGAAAGAACAAAAGAACATGCTTTAGGAAGGATCCAGAAAAAAAGTATAGAATCTAAGAAGCAATGGTGAGCACAGAGATCAATCAATTCAATAGACAGCAGGAAGGATGAAAAAGAAGCAATTAAAGGGACATGAATTAAAGTATAAATACATTTAAATATATCAGTTATCATAATAAATGTAAATGTATACAACTCACCAATTTAAAGATACTCACAGTTTGGGTAAAAAGTAATTCCAGCTCTATGCCTTTCACAAATAGCACTCCTAAAAATATGACATGGAGGCAAACTAAAGAAATGGAAAAGGATAAAGCAGTTAGATGTTGTCCGGAAGAAATGTGATCTAGTTATATTAACATCAGACAAGGAGACTTCCTGGCAAAAAGCATTATTGTGATAAAGAGGATCCTTACATAATGATAAGCCCATAGTCATTGTGGAAGATTTAATACAGTTCTTTGAATTACTGATCAGTCATCAGAGTAAGGATATAGGAAATTTATACAATAAAAGGAAAATGTGGAATCTTGCACCACCAAATTAGAGAATACTCATTATTTTCAACTACTATGAAACACTTCATAAAATGAACACACAAAATTTAAAACTTTTATGCATCACAAACAATGAATCATGGAACACTACATCTAAAACTAATGATGTAATGTATGGTGATTAACATAACAATAAAAAAATTAAAAAAAAACTTTTATGCATCAAAGGATCCTTTTTTTTATTATGTTCAATTAGTCAACATATAGTACATCATTAGTTTTTGATATAGTGTTCAACAATTCATTAGTTGCGTATAACACCAAGTGCTCATCACAACACGTGCCCTCCTTAATACCCATCACCCGGTTACCCCATCCCCCCACCTCCCTCCTTTCTGTAACCCTCAGTTTGGTTCCCGGAGTCCAGAGTCTCTCATGGTTTGTCTCCCTCTCTGATTTCTTCCCCTCAGCTTTCCCTCCTTCCCCTGTGATCCTCCACGCTATTCCTTATGTTCCACATATGAGTGAAACCATATAATTGTCTTTCTCTGCTTGACTTATTTCACTTAGCATAATCCCCTCCAGTCCCGTCCATGTTGATGTAAAAGTTGGGTATTCATCCTTTCTGATGGCTGAGTAATATTCCATTGTATATATGAACCACATCTTCTTTACCCATTCATCTGTTGAAGGGCATCTCAGCTCCTTCCACAGTTTGGCTATTGCGGACATTGCTGCTATGAACATTGGGGTGCATGCGCCCCTTCTTTTCACTACGTCTGTATCTTTGGGGTAAATACCTAGTAGTGCAATTCCTGGGTCATAGGGTAGCTCTATTTTTAACATCTTGAGGAACCTCCACACTGTTTACCAGAGTGGCTGTACTAGCTTGCATTCCCACCAACAGTGTAAGATCAAGACAGTGAAAAGACAATCTACAGAATAAAAGATTACAACTCAAAGAATAAAGTAAATATCCATGAATTCACAGTGATGTAAATAAATCATTGAACAAACAAATAAATGGGGGAGAAAAGACAAACCTTCCTTCTTCCTCACAAAAGACTTCCAAATAATGTATGTAGAAACTTCCTCTTCAGGAGATGAAATGTAATTCCCATCCTATTGATTGTAGATTGGCCTTACTGACTTGCTTCCAAAAAATAGAACATAGGAAGGGAAAAACAGTAAATTTATGAAGGAGAAACCTGGAAGACATCAAGGGATCAAGGTTAACATCATCAATGATATTCAGATCCCTGACATAACATGATAAGAAGGGCACTGCCCCTTGAGATATTTTCCCCAAATCCATAAGCCCAGGCTAATCATGAGAAAACATCAGACAAATTCAAGTCGAGAGACAGTCTACAAAATAGCTTACCAGTACTCGTTGGTAATGTGGTAGACTGTGTTGGGTTCTGGAACAGAAAGGGATATCAGAGGGGGAAAAATGGCGAAATTCAAATAAAGACTTTGTTTAATTAATAGTATTATATGAATGTTAATTTCTTAGTTTTGACAAAAATACCATGGCTATGTTAGATGTTAACATTAGGAAAAGCTGGGTGAACAGTAACAACTCTCTGTACATCTGTGCAACTTTTTTGTAAATCTCAAGTTATTCCAAAATAAAGTTTTAAAACTAAAGAAAAAACAATCCCCACAAAGAAAACTCCAGGCCCAGATGGCTTCACCAGTGAATTGTATCAAATATTTAAGAAAAAAATAATAGCAATGTTACACAAATTCTTTCAGAATATACAGGAAGAGGTAACATTTCCAAAGATATTTGATAAAGCCAGAAGAAACCTGACAAAGATGTTACAGAAAATTCAAGATCAATACTTCTCATAAACACAAAAAACCAAGTGATATATATGTAATTCATAAATATAAAGATATATGATATATAAATACATATATAAAATACATTACGACTGTGTTGGGTGATAGGGCTTCAAATGGTGAAGGTGGTCAAAAGGCACAAATTTCCTGCTGTTAGATAAATAAGTTCTAGGGATATAATGTACAGTATGGTGATTATAGTCAACAAAACTGTATGACATATTCGAAAGTTTTTAAGAGAATAGATCTTAAAAGTTCTCATCACAAGAGAAAAATGTAACTATGTGAGGTGATGGATGTGAACTAGTTATTTCGTAATTATTTTGCTATACATACAAGTATCAAATCACATTGTACACCTTAAGCTAATCCAATGCTATGTGCCAATTATATCTCAGTAAGAGTGGAAAAAATAAAATAAAAAAATTTTAAAAAGAAATAAATTATGACTAAGTTAGGCTTATCCCAGAAATGCAAGGTTGCTTTGACATTTAAAAATCAGTGTAGCATAGAAAGACAAATACCATATGATTTCACTCATATGTGGAATTTAAGAAACAAAACAGATGAACATAGGGGAAGGGGAAGAAAAAAAGAGAGGGAAGCAAACCATAAGAGACTCTTTACTATAGACTCTTAACAAACTGAGGGCCGCTGGTGGGAGGTGGGTAGGGGAGGGGCTAGATGGGTGATGGGTATTAAGGAGGGCACTTGTGATGAGCACTGGGTGTTTTAAGTGACAAATCTCTGAATTCTACTCCAGAAATCAATATTACACTATATGTTAACTAAGTAGAATTTAAATAAAAACTTAAAAAAAATCAATCAATGTAATTTGCCACATTAACATAGTGAAAGAGAAAACCATATGAGGCCAAAAAAGTGCTGACAAACTTCAACACCATTTTATGGTGAAAATTCTCAGAGAATTTGGAAGGTAGCTTCTTCAGTCTGATAAAAGGCAGCTACAAAAAAAAAATCTATAGCTAATATCCTACTTAATGTTGAAATACTGAAGGTATCCCCCCAAGATTGGGAACAAGACAAAGATGTCCACTCTCACCAGTTCTGTTTAATATATTATTCAAGGTCCCAGCCAGTTCAGCAAGGCAAGAAAAAGAAATAAAAGGCGTAAAGATTGGGAATGGATAAGTAAAATAGTCTCTATCTGCAGATGGTATTATTGCTAGAATCTATAAAGCAAGGACTAGAAAAACTGAATTCGCAAGGTCACAGGATACAGGGTGGATACACAAAAATCATTATATTTTTATATATTAGCTGCAACAATTAGAAAGTACATTTTTTTAAAATTCCATTTACAATAGGAACAAATCACAAAATTCTCAGCAACAGGTAACAAATGTCATGCAAGACCTGTATGCTGAAAGGACAAAATACTGCTGAGAGAAATTACAGAAGACCTGGTGCAATGGAAACATATACCATGCTCATAAACTGGACGACTCCGTAGTGTCAAGATGTCAGTTCTTCTCAAACTGATCTACAAATCCAATGCAATCCCAATCATGGTCCTATGTTTTTGTAGACATTGACAGACTCATTTTAAAATGTATATGGAAATGCAAAAGACCTAACAAAGGAATATCTTTTCAACAAACAAGAAATGAAGTCATTGGGATGAGCTTGAATCCAATCTGACTGGTGTCCTGATATAAAAGGGGATATTTGGAAACAGAGACATATACACAGGGAGAACACCATGTGGAAACAAAGGCAGATACGGGGGTGATATTTCTATAAGCCAAGGAATGCCAAAGCTTGCCGGCAAACACCAGAAGCTAGGAGAGGGACCCGGAACACATTCTCACAGCCTTAAAAAGAATCAACCCTGCCAACACCTTGATCTTGGATATCTAACTTCCAGAAAGAGGAGACGCTACATTTCTGTTGGTTAAGGCACCCAGTTTATGATACTTTGTTACAGCAGCCTTGGCAAACTGATACAAATTTTGGTATGCTGGACAATAAATTGGACTTCATTAAATGAGAAATCTCTGACCATCAAGAAAATTGGTCATCATCTGCGCATTAGGAAACTTAATAGGCAGATTCGAAGAAAGTATTTGCAAACATATATCTGACAGAGGACTAATATCTAGGATATATATATATATATATATATATATATATATATATATATATATATATACATATACATATTTTAAACTCCTATAACTAGTTAAAAAAAAGACAGAAAGCCAATAAAAATGGCCAACATACCTGAAAAGACACTTCACAAAAAAAGAGATATAAACAACCAACAACTACTTGAAAAGGTGCTCAACTTATTTGTCAAAATGGAAATGCAAACTGAAACCACAATGAACTACTACGATACACCCACCAGAAAGACTTTTTACATCAAATTTTGGTGATGTTGTAGAGCAACTGGAACTCTTGTTGGTGGGAATGTAAAAGGGTACCACCACTTTGGGAAAAGGTCCGACGGTTTCTTTTAAAACTAAACAGGCACCAGCCCTGTGATCCAGGAATTCCACTCTATTTATTTAAGAGAAATAAAAACATATATTCACCAAAAAATGTGTACAAGGATATCCATAGCAGCTTCAAATCATGATAGCAGAAAGTTGATAGGTTGAGGGTATAATATCATGGAATGCTACTCAACAAAAAAAAGGAATTATATACAACATCATGGATGATCCTTCAAAACATCATGTTGTTGGAAAGAAGTCAAATACAAAGAGTTCACAATGCATGATTCCATTTATATAAAGTTCTAAAATAAGTAAAACTAAGCTATGGTGAAAAAATCAGAATAGTAGTTGCCTCTGGAGATTGGTGGGGGGGTGGGTATTGACTGGGGAGAAGAAGGGAAATTTTTCTGGAATGATGGTAATGCTCCACATCTTGCCAGAGATTTGGGTCACATAGATGGATACAATGTTAAAATTCTTGAACAGCATACTCATGATCTGTGCATTTTAATCTATGTAAATTTTACCTAGAAAATCTATAAATATTGAACTCTGGTTAATTATATAAATGCTTAAGTGCTTCAAGGTGAAGTATACTGATGTCTTCAATTTACTCTGAAATGCATAAAAAATAGATTGATGGATGCATAAAGGAATACAGATATGTGGTGAAGCAAATATGGCCAAATGTTAATTGTGGATCTAGTGAGTGGATATAGGATTGCTCACAGTAAAACTCATTCAACCTTCCTGTATGTTAGAAAATTTTTATAATAAAATGTTACGGAGAATATGAAGACTAGAGGATATCTGGGGAGGATAACTTTTTCTGAACTTAGAAAGCCATTTTATCCTATACTAGTGTTTCTCAGAGGGTGGTCTTTGCCTTACCCATGGAAGGAACTCACCTACTGAAGTTTAAGAACAAATGTTCTATATCCCTATCCCGCAGGATTTCACTCCACACCCAGAGCTTCAAATGCTACTTCATCACCAACTCCCAAATCTTGATCTTTCTTAAGCTCCAATTCCTTTTGGGCTGGGAATTGCCACTGGTCTCATAGGTAACTTCAACTTACCAAACCCCACATTGGACTCATTCTCCTACCCCTATTTCCCAATCTCACTCTCCTCCCCTACCCATCATTCTGTCAGGAAAAGGCATCCTTCTGCCCATTTGAGCAAACCAGAGACCTTGGGGGTCATCCTAGACCCCTCTTTCACTTCCATTTATTTCAGGTGACATTACACTGGCTCACTGACTTGGCTTCTAAAACATCTGTCACATCACTCTTTGCCCCATAAGCTGCCTTAGTTCAGCTATCATGATGCTGTACCTTTTGAGCCTTCTCCATGACGGGAGGACCTCAAAATACTACAGGCAGCGACAAGGGTTGGGGGGGAGGCATTATGACAAATAGACAGAGGCTAAGTAATGTGCCCAAGGGCACACAGCTGGGAGGTGCCGAAGTGAGAATCTGAACGCAGTAATCTGGCTCCAGAGTCTGTTTAAACCATTACTCAGTATAAACAAAAATGGGGTTTTTCTTTTTTTGTGATGAGAGTCAGCTACATCTCTGTTACTAGAGTAACACTAGCTGCTCTAACAGATAAATCCCCAGGTCTCAAAAGTTTACTATAACAAAAATTCCTCCCATTATAATGCTCTATCTTCAAAGCAGTGATAGAAAACCCAGGCTCCTTCTGTGTGATTCTGCCATCTTCATCATTCTCCAGTGTATTTAGCCAGACGGCAAAAGAGCTCATAGGATTAAGTGAGATGTTTTTACAGACCTGGTCTGGGAATGGCAAAGGTTACTTTTCACCAAGTGTGCCCCCAGCTGTGTGCCCTAGAGGAAAAGGAAATGGAGGTGGTTAAGTACCTAAGAGTTTTTGTCAAAATCTAATTGCTCTTAATTCTGATTTACTCAAGAAAGATTGAGCATCGATTCTATACTTCAATTTATGCTGGCATATTATGCTTTTCAAAAAATATATATCCATAGCCAGACAGTGCACAAAATTTAGAATCTCCTCCTTCTCAAAAAGGCAAGAATATACAATTGGAATCATATATTTACATACGTATATATATATATATGTACAGATATAAACTTGGCAATTATTAAAACACCATACCTAATCCACATCTTATTCACAAATTGGTTAAAAATCTTTTACATGTTCAAAAGTAGGCCAAAAACTAAAACAAACTCAACCCTACCCAAAATGGTGTCAAAATACTTGTAAGTACCCTCATTGATTCACATTTGCTATTACTAGAAATTAAATCAGATTTTCTAAATCCTTTTAGATTTTTAAAACTTAAAAAAAACTTAATAAAAAACAAAAAAAACCCCTCCATGATGAAGCCTTCTAGAGGAAAAAAAAAATTCTCCAGAGAAGCTAAAAATGGGTTTTATATGGGTTATGTCCACCCCATTAGTATATATTTTAGGTAAGTGACACGGAATCGGCTCCTGGAGAAATGGAATTTCAGGTAATTTTTGCTTGTTTCCCTTTAAAATGACTTCTATAAAATATGGCAATGACTTTTTAAAGCTACCACTTATCAACCACCACATGGCAGGTTCTGCACGGAGTGCCCTCTGTGCATTATCTTATTTCAACCTCATACCCTTAAGTACTTACTAAAGCGGCCTGGGCCTTTTTCCCATCATAAAATGGACACAGAGATAAAAATCAGAACAGTCTAAAGCCAAAAATGTACTGGTTTCTAACTTCTACCAACCTCAAGGTGAGCTACCAAAGGATAAGGAAAACAAAAATCTAGAAATAAGCCTATGACAACGTTTGGAAAATTGACCCGTTTTAATTTTTTAAAAACAAAAAACACAACACAACATCCAATTATTTTTACCATCTACAATTCAGTTATATCCAAACATTCTAAAACCAAACAGAGTGCCCTGGCCAGAAGCAGGGGCTGAAGACGTGACGCTGAAGACACACGAAGGTGAATGCTAGAGGTGACAGTCCCAGCTAGCTGCAGGTCACAGGTCTTCCAACACGCGCCAGTGCCTTTCGGCTCAGTTTGCTCACGTGTTTTACAGGAAGCTCTTTAAAATAATTTCATCCCAGACACCAGATTTCTTCAATAATAAGCAGCTCCATAACATTTGTGTTTCCATCCAATTGACGGGAATAAAAAGCAATTTTTGTTTTTGTCTTGTTTTGGTAGCACAGAGAGATAAAACTATCCGGCAGATTCCTTTAGTAATAAATGAGGAAAGGAGAGGTAAGAAAAGATCTGGGCTGTGCTGGGTGCTGGTTTCTACTTGTCTCTTTAATGTTGACTTCTGAAGTGTTAAATCACACTCATGCCACTACAATGATTAGTACTAGTAATCTTTTTGCAGATGATAAAAAGGAAAAATACCCAATGGACATAAAAATGGTCAAAAAGATTTTACTGCAGGTCAATTTTTTCCCCCCAAAAAAGATACAAAATGAACATACAATTGGGATGGTAACTCCGTTAGACATTCCAATTCACCCAGTTGCTTGTTCGCCACAGAAGTAAGGAGAACAGGCATTAAGTTTGATTAGTAATGTTATAGTAGTAACCAGATGTGTTAATGGCAGCTTATTTGAGGTCCATCAATCCTTGGAATACGTGTAGGGAAGCACGGCTGTCGTTCTCCGACTGCCCACATCTGAACACATTCAGCTACCATGGAAACTACAAAGGAAGGAAAAATATATTTATTCCAAGATTCATGTACTGGGATTTTTAAGCGCCCTTTCTTCTGTAAAGCCCCGGAGTGGTGATAATGTGCTAGGGACTGCTGTGTTTGCCGGCATGAGCGCCCATCCTCTGAGGGTCCTGAGAAGGATAGTGGATTGGTCCTGGAGCCCTCATGAAAGGAGGGGGTGGTCCCATTGGGTGGAACATGTGTGGCCCAAAACCTGCAGATGGGAGAGGACAAATTTGTTAGGCTTGCAGTTTCCTTGACAACCTTTCAAACCTTTGAATCTTTCTAAGGTCAAAACCACCTACACAGAAACCAAGCTAGCTGACAAGGGGCTTCAGAAAATGTCAGTTCACAGACTTGCTCAGGAACGTCTACCTGTAGTACTTCCTTGGTTTTAGAAACCTGTCCCCTCACACCAGGTTAAAAGAAAACTCCATGGGACTCAAGGTATCTGCTAGTATGTCATCTGAACCTTTGGTATCTATCGAACACGCCACTCCTACTGGCCAGGATTCAATCAGGATTTGCGAGGGGAGGAAGAAATCAGGCGGAGGCAAGACCCTGTCACCACCAACATCAATGCTTTATCCTGGAATGGAGGGTGTTCAAAAACCAGGACTTCGTTAAAGAGGATGGGGACGCTGCCACAGGAGAAATGGCCACTTGTGATTTACCTACATTTTTCACATTGTCACTGACAGCTTCTAGAGCAGCACGATACAAAGTGCTGGTCCTGGAACTGTTTATTACTGCCCCCCCCCCCAAAGATAAAGCCATATGTAACTTGAGCCAAAATTTAACTTAATTACAAGAACAAGCACCCTGTTTAGTTCATCTGACACATTTTTTGTAACAAAACTCTCTTAATGAACTTATATCCTGGCACAAGCTCTATATCTTATAGACAGGTAATGAATGCTTTGTACAGTGACACACATCCACTTTAAGCAATGGCACTCTAGGACATTAGTTAGGATTTAGTTTAGAACAGGGGACAAACTGATGATAGATAACTGTAATCCAGTAACTCCCATTCTGATTATATATATACTCAGATCTTTAGCTCTGGCGACTTTCCTCTCCTTGGCAGGCCAGGAAAAAAAAGAAAGGATCAGGGACCCTAACAAATCAGGTTTACTTGCAGACTTCTATGGGGGAAATTAAAAGGATCTGGACATGATAATGAGGTGTGAAGACAGGACTCTCACAAGGATTTTTCTGGGCTAAGTTAGACCTATCTACTGAGAAGGAGGATGGATGTTACCTGGGGGTGGGGGCGGGGCAATACCAGGGGGTGGTGGCAGTGCAATGTTCACCACAGCTGGAGGACCACTCGGGGGGAGGTTGAAGTAGTTGGCAGAGGCTTCTTCTTCTGCTGCAGGAGGAGGAGGAAGAGCTGGAGAACAGAAAAGAGCCAACAGTTGGAGGGAAGACAACAGTGCAACACTGCTTCCCCCCCTGTAAGTCCTGGGCTCCTGCTGACAGAAAAGGGCTGCTGCAGGAGCCAGACACCCAGCCACTGAGGAACATTAGGGCAGTGTGAGCATCTGAAGTCAGCCAGCTACCGGGGAGGGGGGGGAGCAGAAAGTCTGCACTCACCTCCTGGCAGTCCTGGAACGGGCTCAAGCTTGATCCCAGAGTCTGTGGTTCCATCCTTCTCTTTTTCTTTTCCTCTGGCTGCTTGGGACCTGGGAGAGACATACACAAACACACAATGTCAGCACTTGGTCCCACCTTCTCTCACATGTCTGCTTCTCATTTTCTTAGTCAAGCAGAGATCCTTCGCTCCTTGCCTCCTCTTCGGCAAACACTCCTTCCCCATAAAGGCCACAGTGCAGAGTGGATAAAAGCAAATGTTTTAAAGCCAGAAAGACCTGGATCCAAAATCTGCTGGAAATGTACGGACGAGAAGAGGCTACCTCTGTGTGTATGGCATGGTGCTGACTTAGCACACCGGAAGCACTTGGTCTGGGGCGCTGCTTTTAGTGATCTCCTTCCTGCTTCTAAGCCGGAAACCTGTCCTCCCTTTGAACCTTCAGGGCATTTCACCTGAGTCTCTCTTACACAATCATCACTTTCAAAAACTTGAATTAGCTTTTCTTCTCCATTGGACAACCAGCCTCTAGAGGGCAGAATCTAGGTCTAATGCATTTGTAAACTCTCAAATCCACTTTTCATACCCTGGCGTCACAGTTGGCCTATAATAGCTGGTCATAAAAAACACGAACCTTCAAAGGAGTAGATTACTACATCAAAACCCTGAATGAATTTCCAAAGCAGGATCTTCCCAACATCCACAAGATTGAAGTGTTAGAAAATGAAAAATTCTTTTTAACAGTCCTACTGATTTATATCTATTCACCAAAAACATACTAGTCCCCAGATAATGGAACACTTTCTTGAAAATCTCAATAAAAAAATGTTAAGAGTCTAATTCTCACCTTCCCCATTTCACGTTGAGTCTACGGCCATTGACAATCAACTTATTAAAAGACTTCTCTGCAGCCACTTCTGCAGCCTGCCTCGTGGCAAACTGGATGAATGCACACTGCTGTCTTTGCACGACAGTGATCGTCCGAATTTCCCCAAACTGGTAGAAGTGATTTCTGAAGGGATACAGGCAGAGAAACAGGAGAGTTAATGATATACTCCCAGGAGGCTGTGATGGATTATTCACTCTTCCGCTGACTCACGAAGCAGGTGGCCCCATGGTTATCTGTCTAACCACCTGCAGGTAGACCCCCCAATACCCTGCCCTACTGTGGGTGCTACTTACTGAAAGAGAGTAAGAAAAATAATGAGTAAATAAAGGTTTACAAACATCTCAGAGGTTTTTCCCATGGAGGAAAAAGGGGTCCAGCAGGTTCCTTAGGGACCTAAGCCCTACATAAGGGTCTGGCAAACTATAGCCCCCATGGCCCATGAACCAAGAATATTCAAAAAATTTTTTTAAGATTGTGAAACAACGACGACAATGACGACGAAATAAAAGGGAGGAGGAGGAGCACGGAAACGTCTGCCAACTGCAGGGACGGTCTAGCTCTCTCAGACCAGGTTTAATGGAGAAGGTTATGGAAGGCATGTTATATACTTATAGGAGACTCTTCTTCATTTATCTCTTTGCAAGAGGTAATTTCCATCACTATCTATCCAGATGTCTCATCTAGCCAAGCAAAATACAAGCCAAGGATAATACAAATACACCAAATACAAATCTCTTCAAAAGGTCAACAATTTAAACTGTAAGAGCTTTATAATTGCCAAGTTCTCCCTCCTTGACGTAATTAATCATACTTGGATATGTGCCATATTTTAAAAATTCTAATTGGCTATTATAGGTCAAATAGAATCTCACATAGGGGAGCCTGGGTGGCTCAGTCAGTTAAGCATCCGACTCTTGATTTAGGCTTAGGTCGTGATCTCAGGGTTGTGAGATCGAGCTCCGTGTCAGTGATATGCTGAGCGTGGAGCCTGCTTAAGATTCTCTCTCTCGGGCGCCTGGGTGGCTCAGTTGGTTAAGCGACTGCCTTCGGCTCAGGTCAGGATCCTGGAGTCCCTGGATCGAGTCCCACATCGGGCTCCCTGCTCGGCAGGGAGTCTGCTTCTCCCTCTGACCCTCCCCCCTCTCATGTGCTCTCTCTCTCTCTCTCATTCTCTCTGTCTCAAATAAATAAATAAAATCTTTAAAAAAAAAAAGATTCTCTCTCTCCCTCTCTGCCCCTCATCCCCCTGCTCCCTGCTCACGTGCCCTCTCTCCAAAAAAAAAAAAAAAAAAAAAAAAGAATCTCACGTAATCATTACTATACGCAAGGATCAAGCAAGCACTGTTGATGAACACTACCACTTTGGCTTCGGAAAGGATAATTTTATAAAAATTCTAGATGGCATGATACTAACTATAGAGTGGCTAAAGAAAAATGTACTTTGTACAGAATTATCATGCTTGCTGTGTTTTTGCTAAAAAAGTATTCCAGGACAGTTAAAAGCAGAAAAAGCTCATAAAATTTTATCTACAAACCTTAGGTCAGTCTCAGTAATGGTATCACCCAGACCACCAACATACAGTGTGGTGATAGTCTTGTCCTCTGGTGGGTCCAGACGAGGCATTGTTGAAGCCCGCTTTAGAAGCTTATCTGCCACAGGGTCATTGATACCATAATATCGGTCTTTAATGTTCTGATCAGCAAGGGGGTCATCTGGATCTGTTGGCTTCTCATGTCTATGGTTCAGGAAAGAACAGCACATAAAGGTGAAACAAAGGAAAAGAATTTACAGGTATCACCCAACAGTAGCTACATACACATACCCAGAAATGCCTTCTGAACTAGAAACCACGGCCATACCAAAACATAATTATCAAGACAGAGCTAATACCAAAGGATTTACTGTATCACACAAAGACTTGCCAGCCTCCTAAAAGCCATTTAAATGGCCGTCTAAGGTAACAGGGTTTTTTTTTTATCAAGAAATGCTTTTGGCACAATCCACTCCAAAACAAGAAGTAACCAAAACATGGTTCCCCTTCTCTCGGTCAATGGTTCTTAATGTATCTGAGGTCTTGCATGCCACTGAGAGTCTCATTAAAGCTAATGGACCAGCCCCAGAAAAAAGGATAATTTTTTTTTTTTGTGGGTGTGGGGTTAACCAACCCCAAGTCAAGAACTCCTAGTCCAGGGACACCTGGGTGGCGCAGTTTGTTAAGCGTCTGCCTTCGGCTCAGGTCATGATCCCAGGCTCCTGGGATCGAGCCCCGCATTGGGCTCCCGGCTCCGCGGGAAGCCTGCTACTCCCTCTCCCACTCCCCCTGCTTGTGTTCCTGCTCTCGCTATCTCTCTGTCAAATAAATAAGTAAAATCTTAAAAAAAACAAAAAAACAACTCCTAGTCCAGATGCTCGGCAATCTTGATTGAAACATACTCAAACACCCTTTAGAGGCCTGGCCTTCACTGGACTTCAACCATACACTGAGATTCAAGCTAGTTATACCATGACAGTGATGACTTACCTTTAGAGTCAGCATCTGCATATGGCATAACAACTTAGTTTCCCAAGGCCTGGTTATGAGTAAAAGTCCCATTACAAATAAAAACAACAATTTCAACAAGCTCTTCTAAATGTAATAGCCCTAAGACACGACATCTACCATACTAGTTGTATAAACTTGTAGATTTTAAATCAGAAATAGTTTAAACTAGCACCTCCCATTTCTTAAATGACTATCTAAAAGCCGATAATGAAAGTGCCAATTCAGTTCTTGCCTGTATGGACACTCCTCTCCTCTCTTACATTCTCCTTTTACCCAGAAGGAGCAAATGTGGGGTCGATTCCTCTTATAGTAGGGTGTGGTCCGGGCCAGCTTGAGCAACATGTCACTGGTGGAGGTGGCTTTCCCCAACATGCCAACCGGCCGCGTTCCATCAGAGTTAGAGATCTATAGAGGGATGACACGTTCCAAAGATAAATTGTACAGACTGTGTCAAACCGCTAGGATTCTACCAAATATAAAACTACATCAAGAAAGTGGCAGCATACTTCTCTCTCCATATTCTGTGTGTAGTACTCTTTGTTGACATCTGACTTTGGCATGTCATCCTTAAAAGACAATCCTGCATCACGAACCTGGATGGGCAGCCCTAGTACAAAGGAAAAGAGGAAAAAAACCTCAAGATATATTTTTAAACAAATCCATACCAAACCTGCACATGGAATACAACATCATTATTCCCTTCTCCAGCTTCCTAGGTATTGGAGGCTTTATTTTTATTCAAAATCTTTATTACCATCAGGCCAAAACTACCACAGAGTATCCTATGAAACTGTCCAAATTCCTGACCTGTCATGAAATTTGAAATCAATGTTTTAGAATATATTTTAGATGAACGACGTTTGGTTACAGTCAAACTTGACCTGTAATTAATAAATAATAGCTTAAATAATAAATAATAGCTTTTACTAGAACAGCATTTATTTAAATAAGTGTAAAAAGTGGGTTTTTTTTTTTTTTTAAGTATGTATGTATGTATGTATTTATTTGACAGAGAGAGAGAGAGCACACACGCACGCACGTGCACAAGCAGGTAGAGGGAGAGGGAGAAGCAGGCTCCCCACCGAGCAGGGAGCCAGATGTGGAGCTCGATCCCAGGACCCCGGGATCATGACCTGAGCCAAAGGCAGACACTTAACTGACTGAGCCACCCAGGTGCCCCAAAAGTGAGTTATTTTTTAAGCCTGTCTTATAGATCCTCTGGATAGTCACAAGCATGTAAGGATCACAGTATTCTAGAACCAGAACACTTCTTTTAACAAATATATAAATAATATTAAACAATATGTGACCAGGACTTCGATTAGCAGCTATCTTTCTGAACTTAACATATATATAAACTTATATTTTCCCTTTTATTGTATAATAGAAATTCTTGTTTAAAAATTATTTTTCTCATTAACAAAAAGTCACTTTTAGTTAAAAAAAAAAAAAATCACTCTCAAAAGCAGTTACCCTTAAAATAGTAGCAGTTACAGTATACCAGTCCTAAAAACACAGTTGAGACAAAAATCTAAAACATAATTAGCCAATGCTTCTGGTAGGGATTGTGGGAAAGAGCTCTGAATCCTGAAAGAAGCCCAAGGCAAAGCAATTACCTATCATAGGAACGATGCCTTTCCCTCACTTTGGCTATAGGGATGTATATGAGAGAGATTTGGGCTACTTCTGATTAATTCCCAACTTTTCGTTAAGTTCTTCCTGTTACTCAGAAGAGCTCTAGAATGGCCTAGTATGATTCTCCTCTTCTAGGAAAAGTAGAGCACAGTAGGCCCTCCAAAGTGGCGTCAGAACCAGAGATGGGGTGAGAAATGGGAAAGAAAAAGACTGGTTTGTTGTCTAGGGCACGGGCACCTACATGCTTTCAGACCCGTTAGACAGGGTAAACATACCGTACTCCAGGTCCAAGAGGCAGGTCTGACAGACATTCTTCAATTTACTGCAGGTTTGGCACACTTCAGTTTTCTTGAAACGCATGCGGACCCCGGGGCACCAACGAAACACCGTGAATGGTCTGGCACAGATCTGGGAAAACAAAATAAGAGCCACAGAGTGTTCATAGTTCTGATCTGGACAATTAAGGCCAGAAGATTTAGTAACAATGGGAGATTGAAAGAAAAGATCCTAGAATCTAGGGTTTAAAAGAGACCTTAGCAATTATGTAGTCTAAATACCATCTGATGTTTCAATCCCATTTATAACACCCTTCCCCAGGAGTTAAAAAATTCACATAGTACAGAAATGAAATATTAAAGAGTCAAAGTCCTCCCCACACTAGAGGTAACCACCACTAATAATATGACCATTAATCTTTTTAAGGGGGCAATGGGGAGTGCCATATACTCCTTTAAGAATCTTATGCCAGCTATGACCTTCCTCCTCTGCTAAAATCCTTATGTGCATTGTCAGACAACACTCAGTATATCTCAGAGGGTTCAAAGCCCATCCACAGACACCAGGTTAAGAACCTTTACATTAAAGGGCTCACTTTCTTACCTCTCACACTAAACAGTTAACAGTCAATGAGTATATAAATGATATATGAAAGTCTGTGTAGCACTGACTTTTATTGGAGAACCTCAAAGCCCAGCAAGTTGAAAAGAAAAGGAAAATAAAATTAAATCATTATTCTTTAACAGACATACTTACTTTACATTCCTTCCCATACTTTTCTTTGGTCTGAAACAGAAAAAATAGAAAAGAGCAAGTTAGAGAAAAACAAAAACTAGATGTCTGCTCCTTCCATAAAGACAACCCAAGAAATGTGTCTGTAGATCCCCAGCATCCTAATAAGGTGGTAGTGATGGATCACTATTGGAGGTGAGAGAGAGGAGATATATTCTAACCAGCTACTATGAGTCATAACCTCTTAAGAATCTTATGGCTCTAAGTTAGTATGTATCTTTCCATTGCCACAATTCTTAGGCTCATTTCTGGCTCCCAAGTTCTCTCCCTAGGAATTAAAATTCCTAACAGTTTCCACAGTCCTCAAATCACGGAGGACATAGCTCTGGCCAGCCCATTTTACAAAAGTTAGTCAGGGGTAACTACTATAGACCCATCTTGTCAGATACTCTATATAGAGTCAATCAAGATCTCTGAGGTCGATCACAACATAGCCCTATTCTAATTATTAAATGTTAATTACTGATTATTTTACCCTCATTTATAAGGATGGGGTTACCTTACACTAAAGAGACTAGAGGTGCAGTGGCCAAAAGGCATTTGATTAGGAGTCAGGACACTTAATCTAGTCCTGGTTCTCCTCCTACCTTGCTAAGGTTCCTGGAGTCAGCATATCTGAATTTAAATCCAAGCTCCACTCCTTACTTGCCATATTGAAAAGACGTAACTGTCTCTGCCTCTGGTTAACAAACAGACCTAACTGTTAGGTAAATAAATGCTCAACAAATATTAGCTGTTATATTAGGACTCCTACATCGCAGGACTGCTGCTGAGTTCCAAAGACAGAATAAGCATGACAGTCCTTTGCAAATCGTCCTATGCTTTGGGTTAGTAAAGGAGCATCAATACTTTGGCTTGGCTAAGAGAAGCAATTCACGGACAGCGTGCAAATACCACAACAATGACAGAACCTGAATAAACTCCCTTTTCACACGCGATCACTCACCATTCGGATATATGGGTTTTCTCCAAGACACGTCTGGCACAGAATGGGGAAGTCCTGGTGAAAATGGGAAATCTGGTTGAGAGCCAGGCTCCGAAGACCCTGCCATCTCTGCCACACTCTTGGGGACGTGGGGGGGGGGGAGGGTAGGCGAGGAGCGAGGGTGGGGGACAGGGTAGGGCAGGAACCCGAGGTCCAGCACGGGCCGGGTCGCGTGAGGGGGCGCTGTCTGCACTTCCGGCAGGTGGCGGGAGAAAAGACCAGCTCGAAGTGAGTGGAGAGGGCAGGGGTGGGAAGCGGGCTGGTCCGGGACCCTGGCTAAGCCCCCTCCCTCCAAGCCCGGAGGAGGAGGGCCGCCCTCCAGCCTCCCGCTCTGGCCGAGCTAGGCCGCAGCCCTGGCTCCTGCCCGGAATTCCCTCGGCCGCTCCACAACCACGGCCCTGCCTGCCCGAAGGAGGCCCGGCTCCGCCGCCTCTCTCTGTCCTCCTCCGGCAGGCATACTCACCGCATCCTCCCAGTTCTGCCTGTTGTAGGTGTTGGAACCCAGAGAGGTCGCCATCTTGAGAGCGTCTGGAGGCACCGGTGGCTTCCGAGTTGGTAAAGAGGACCGCCACAATCCCGTCAGACCCCGAGGCTGGCTCCCGGCCCGTTGACGTCTTATTTATGCGTCGTGGGCGCCCTTGGGGGCGGTCCTTGTGCGTCGTGACGTCACCGGGAATTTCTTCGCTTGACAATTGGGAGTGCTAGTGGATTGAAACCTGGTGCTCTCTTCGAGTTGGTCCCTATTTGGGAAGAAAAGCCACAAGTACAGTTGATTTATTTTAAAATGGAGCAAAAAAATAAAGGAACAAGTAAGGAATGAGGGACTGGGATTAAAACAGCGTTTGCTCCCATGGAGCGCTTATTATGCCTAATGGTGGGCGAACGTCTTGCTGTGCCAGTATCTTAATTCTCACAATTTCTCTGTAAGGTTGCCAGCTTTAGCAAACAAAAACGCAGAACGTCTAGTTAATGTTGAAGTTCAGATAAACAACAAACCATATTTTAGTATAAATATGTCCCAAACATATTTATACTAAAAAATGACTCGTTTATCTGAAAGTCGAATTTAGCTGGATGTCCTATATTTTATCTGGTAACCACTACCCTCTAGGCAAGTATGATTGTCCCCCCTTTTTTTATATAGACAAGGAAACAAGTTTAGAGAAATTAAGTAACTTCTTGTCGTGTAGCTAAAAATGAAGTCACAAATCCATATTGTTACATGTATCAGTAATTTGTTCCTATTACTGAGAATTCTAATGTACCAGGGGGATTTAAAAAATCCATATTCCCAGTTGATAGACATTTGAGTTGTTCCAGATTTCGTGACTATAAATAAAGCCATTATAACATTCACATACATGTTGTATGGACATACGTTTTCATTTTAAATACAAGAGTGGGATTACTTGATCAAATGGTAAGTATTTATTTTCCCGGATGAGAAAGTTATTGGATTTATCTGAGCTTCTTGAATCTATGGTTTGTTACCTTTTTGAAAAAGATTTTATTTTTTCTTAGTGGCGGGGAGGGGTAGAGGAAGAGAGAATCTTAAGCAAGCTCCATGCCCAGCGCAGAGCTGGACGCAGGGCTCGATCTCACAACCCTGCGATCAAGACCTGAGTTGAAGTCAAGAGTCAGATGCTTAACCAACTGAGCCACCCAGGCACCCCTTTTTTATTTTTTATTTTTAAGTAAACTTTATGCCCAGCTTGGGGCTCAAACCTGGAACCCCAAGATCGAGTCACATGCTCTACTGACTGAACCAGCCAGCTGCCCCTATGGTCTGTTATCTTTTGCAAATTCTTTTTTTTTTTTAGTTTTTTAAATTTTTATTTAAGTAATCTCTACACCCTACATGGGGCTCAAACTCACGACCCCGAGATCAAGTCGCATGCTCTTCTGACTGAGCCAGCCAGGTACCCCTGTTTTGCACTCTTAGACATCATTTCTTTAAATATTCTTCTGCCTAATTTCTTCTCCATCTGGGACTCCATAAATTATACATGTCAGTCATTGTTCCATAGATCTTGAATACTGTGTGGTTCCACTCTTTTTCCTCAGCTATGATGAGTCTACTGATGAGACCATAGAGGATATTCATCTCTGATCCTGTGTTTTTTATTTCAATTTGTCTTTTAGTTTCTGCCTCTTATAGTTTCTGCCTCTCTGCTGAAATGTTCATACATATTATCCGTATTTTTTACTAGATTTTTCAACATGTTAATCAGAGTTTAAGTCCCCATCTGATAGTTCCAACATCTGGGGCATATCTGTGTATGGTCTTACTTTGCCTATGAAAAATGAGTTGTTTTTTCTTGCTTCTTTGTGTAACTCAAATTTTTTATTGAATGCCAGTCATTGCTATGTAACAGTAGACTGAAGTAGACAAGTATTAATGCTTGGAAATGGGCAGATCTGTTCAGTCAGGCTATTTGTGTGGGATTTGGTCAGTCCAGTCAGAAACTGAGCTGGGTTTGCGTTTTGTGGTTGCTATGGTTGCCTTCAATGCATTACAGATTTTATATCCTCTAGCATTACTTTGTGCTTTAGGATGGGGCTGAAGAACTTTTCTCAAGCGTTCATATTTCATCCTTAGCTTTCAGCTGTCCTGCACACCTGAACCATAGTGGTAAGTCTCTATGGCCTTGCCTATCCCCCAGCAGCTGTTATTTGTTATTAGTTATTAGCTCCTTGCTAGGTTGGTAGTTGGGAATGGGTTGGGGGTTCTTTGTTTCAGTTCAGCCTCAGTCTTCAGTAGGTCCTTTGTGGCCAGGCCTTGGGGATGGATTTTTCTCAACATTCTTACCCCTCCTGTCTGTGGCAGCCAAACCATGACTTGTGTTCATCACCGGCCTTGTGGGGGAGAGTTTCCTGTCCTTCCCGTAGTGGTAGAACTTTAATGGTATTGATTGGTATGGAATCCTGGGGCTCAGGACTGAGTCTTGTCCCCCACCAAGAGTAGAGGTTTTTTCTTACCAGGTCCCAGCAGCAATGGGTCTTTACCTGTGCCCTGGGGAGACATGATTTTCTGTTGTTCTGAGTGGCTTAGGCCTTTTTTACTCCTTATGAGGGAAGAGCCTGGACAGGAGGCGGCAAGCTCTCCTGCCTTTCCCACAGTAGCAGCAGATCTCTCCCGCATGCCTCCAAACCAAGGAAGCTCTCTGGAGCTCCAGCATCCTCCTCTCCCTGCAGATCTTTCTCATGAATACCTGGTGGAAGTTTTAGAAAGGGCTTGTGAGTGCATGCAAACTCCCTTAGTGTCTTAGCCTCCCAGGGATTTTATACTGTCTTGTTAGCCCAAGTTTGGCCTTTTTAACAGTTCTTTAAGATTTTCACTGATTTTCTCTTACCTGTCATATGATGGTCAACACTTCTTCCTCTCATGCTGTGCGTGAGTCAGTCTACAAGTCTGATCTCTCCTTGGGTCTGTCCCTCCTTGAAATTCAGGCCATTTGGCTGCTTTGCCACATCAGCTCTCTGACAGATACCATAACATTTATGATTTTATCATCTATCCACCTTTTCTTTTTGAGCAGGGAGTGACACTCTTTCCAGATATCTACATCATAGGCAGAAGTGAACTCCTGAGTGACCTCATTTTGAAATACAGTTTAAGAGGAACACTTTTATCACTTCTGTAAATGGAAAATTAGTATCACATGTTTAGATGTAGCCTTAAAAACAAGTACAGTAAAAACGAAACAGTATTTTTTTTTTTAAAGATTTTATTTATTTATTTGAGACAGAGAGAATGAGAGAGAGAGAGAGAGCACATGAGAGGGGTGAGGGTCATAGGGAGAAGCAGGCTCCCTGCCGAGCAGGGAGCCCGATGCGGGACTCGATCCAGGGACTCCAGGATCATGACCTGAGCCGAAGGCAGTCGCTTAACCAACTGAGCCACCCAGGCGCCCGAAACAGTATTTTTTAGTAAGCAGCTACTGTTGTCTGCCAAAGGCTCTGAACTAGATGCCTAGGTTTTAAAAAAAAGAGGAAGTGTTAGATGTTACAAATGTTGAGTATTGATACTTTCTCCTTAACAGAAAGATAGGGCTATAAAGCATGAGGAAACTATTTCCCCTGGCTGATTCCATATTATTTAATACTTAAAGTCATCTTGTGTAGATGCCTCACACTGTGAAATATATTTCAATATATATGTCCCTGATGGCCAGAAAATGAGGATAAACAAAGTTAAGTATTGCCACTGAGCAAGAGACTCAGCTCTGAGTTTTGTCTAGGCTGCTCTTTCAATGGAATAAAGGGGAGACAGGTGACAAAGGGTCCTGAATTTGTCTCTGAAAGAGTCTGCAATCCAGTAACTGGGCTACATGCATACAAAACCCCATAAAGAAAGAGGTAAATGCCCTGGAGAGATACAGTGCTGTGGCTCAAGGTCATGTCTAGATGGAAGTAAGGGAGATGGGAAGGGAGAGCAGGGAAGTAATTCTGGAGGAGGTGCAGAAGGAAGAAGTATTCTAGGTAGAGAAAACACCAGAACAAGAAAGCTCAAGGCAAGTGAGATATTTGGCTTATGACAAAAAAGAGGCTTATGTATATTAAGAAAAAAAAAAAAATAGGCACCTGGGTGGCTCAGTTGGTTAAGCATCTGCCTTCGGCTCAGGTCATGATCCCAGAGTCCCAGGATCGAGCCCTGCACTGGGCTCCCTGCTCAGAGGGGAGTCTGCTTCTCCCTCTGCCCCTCACCCCACTTGTGCTCTCTTCTCTCAAATAAATCTTTTTAAAAAATAAAGCTAAAAGATCAACAGCTACATACATAAGGGAAAGGGTGA
Source organism: Phoca vitulina (assembly GCF_004348235.1). Lineage (NCBI taxonomy): Eukaryota > Metazoa > Chordata > Mammalia > Carnivora > Phocidae > Phoca > Phoca vitulina. The sequence continues at coordinate 3,721,191 of NW_022589786.1, forward strand.
CATTAACTTATTTAACAAATATCGGGTGCCTACTATCTGTCAGGTATTCTAGCCTCTGCAGATATAGCAACTTAAAAAAGGCAAAATCCCTGCACTGTAAGGCTTATGTTCTAGTGTGATGTGTCAGAAAATAAAGTATATATTATACTGGTGTTTAGTGCTATGGAAAAAAAAGAACACAGCCAAGGAGGATAGGGAATTGCTTAGGGGAGGGCAGGTTTTTTTTTTTTTAAGATTTTATTTGAGAGAGACACACACAGAGATAGCGAGAAAGAGCACGAGCACGGAGGAGAGGGAGAAGCAGACTCCCGACTCCCACTGAGCAGGGAGGGGACGGCAATTTTAACACCCCTATACAGGGTGGTCAGGGAAAGCCTCACTAAGAAGGAAATATTTGAGCAAAGGCCTGAGTGTGACGACAATGTGCGTTATACAGGTATCTGGGAGGGGTTTTCTAAGCAGATGGAACAGCTAGTGCAAAGGCCCCGAGAAGACGCCTGCCAGGGTAACTAAAGAATAGCAGACTCGTGTAGCTGCGGTGGATGGAGCATGGGGAGGTGATAGATGAATTCAGGGAGGCAGCGGCAGGGGGTGGGTTTCATATCATGTAGGACCTCATTAGTCATTGTAAGGAGTTCGTATTTGGCTTTGCTCTTGAGCAAGCTAAAAAGCCTAAGAGTCTGAAGTGGGAAAATGCCTTATTCATTCTGGCTGCTGTGTTGAACGTTGACTCAAGGGTGGGGTGAGGGCCAGGGTGCTTTCCAGACCAGTTTGGATGCTACTGCAATAATCTCGGGGTCTACAGAGTCTATAGTGATTTGGCCCAGGATAGTAATGGTAGAGAGGGTGTGAAGTGGTCACAGTTTGAAGACAGAGCCGATAGGATTTGCTGACTTACTGCACGGGGCATGTAAAGAGTCAAGGTTGATGCCAAGGTTTTTGTTGTGAGCAACTGAAGGGATACAGTTGTCATTTAGCTAAGGATGAATGCAGGAGAGGCAGATGTGGTGAGAGAAATCCCACTGTGGTTTTAAACTTTCAGAGACTATTCTAGAGTTGATATGTAAATTTATTTGAGAGAGAGTGCACTCGGGGGAAGGGGCAGAGGGGGAAAGAGAGAGAGAGACTCTTAAACAGGCTCATGCTGTGCATGCTCTCACACAGGGCTTGATCTCATGCCCCTGAGATCATGACCTGAGCCGAAATCAAGTCGGTTGTGTAACTGACTGAGCCACCCAGGTGCCCCGGTATGTAAATTTGATAGATGGTCTGAAAACGGTGAGATCACTAAGAGTGAGCAGAGAGAAAAGTGTAAGAAATGAGACCTGGCACACTCCTTATGGAAGAAAAGTTGCCATTAACATAGAAGCAAAACCAGGAGCTTTGTGTTCTGGAAACCAAGTCAAGAAAGGTTTTCAAGAAGGGAGAGATCAGCTGCCAGATGTTACTGAGTGATTAAGCGCATAAGGACTGAGAATCAGCCATGTATTTAAGTGTGGATTGCTGGAGAACTTGACGGGAGCAATTTTGGTGATAAGCTGGAGTGACAGCCTAAGTGGAACAGGTTCAGGTGAGAACAGGAGAGGAACTCAAGGGTTTTGAAGGAGTTTTGCTGTAAAGGGAGTAGAGATATGGGGTGGCAGCTGAAGGAGGGGTGTGAGGTCAGTTTCTAAGCGGAGAGAAATCCTAGCACGCTAATGGAAAGATGCAGGAGGGTGGAGGGAGAGCTGCAGAAGTGATACCCTTGAACAGGTGAGAGGATGAGACCAGCTGCGCTAGGTGGTGGGGCCAGCGCCAGAGAGGAGTGTCAACAGATCATCTACAGGCCCAGGAGGGAAGGAGGAGTGCCAGGAGGAATGGGGGCGTGCGGGGGGCTTACCTGTCAGGCATGGGCCATTTTAGGTATCTGAAAAGGTATCTTTGGGAGCAATGACCCAGGATAAAAGCTGACAGAGACCTAACAACATAACATTTATGTAACGGTTCTGTGAATATGTTTATACAGAGCTCAAGCATCATCTACCTCTATGTTATAGTGAACTAACTTGATAGGAGGTTTCAGCTTAGTTCATTTAAAGAAATGGAAGAGGGAGCACACCCCACTGACTCTCCTACTAAGTCTCTTCACTCCAAGCCAGTCTTCACTCTGAGCCATGCTATTCCATTCAGTCCTCATGAAAGCAAATGAAAGACACACTCAAGCTTTGTCTGCTTTATTTCACTACATTAAGTTAAGCTATAAGGCAAAACAGGAACCTGTAAATTCATAAAGATCAAGGAGAGGCTCTCATTCCCAAAAGGGACCAAAAATGATGTTTCTTCACAAGTATGCGTGACATTTATTTAGCTCATTACACCTATAAGCACTTTGAACAAAAGAAACCTCGGTGGGTTAATCAAACCACAAATACAAATTAACTTAGCTTTATATTTCCAAAACTGTAGTTTCTAGTGCTAATGACATCTCACTCACCTGCAGTGGTGCACACTGCCTATGCATTGACAATCTTGCACCTGATCTAATATAAAAATGCAACAGATAAAATTCCAAAGTCACCACCTGCAGCTGTTGAACCGTTTCTACTAATACACAGAATACTGGATTGCACTGAAATCTTGAGGAAACATTAAAACAATGGCTCTGTTATTTCTTCAAGTTAATTTGGCTTGTGAAGAAAAAAAAATTCTATGATCAAAAGTATTTTTGTGTTTCTGTGTCACATGGGGGTGATGAGACCCATTACTTCAACATTATTACTTTGGGGAACAAATACTAGCTACATGCCGTAAACGCACAATATACAAGTGTGTGTGGCCTGCAAACGTGTAAACACAGGAAGCCATTCTCTCCTTTGACATTCGGGTCCTCCACTGGCAAATGGGGAGCAATGGCTTCAGAGTAGGCTCTAGCAGGTAGTGAAATAAAAACCGACACTCTGTGGGGTCACAAAAAATTAAACGATTTCTCTAGTCTTTGTCATTACACAACCCCCTGCCACAACTCCTAAGAGGCTAAACCTTACTTATTATTGTCATAATATTAGAGATATGTGTATTTTTTTCTTATACTGCAGCATATATATTACTCTGTGGAGCATTGTTTCATAAAGTCAGCTTGACCTTTCGAGTACAATTTAGTGTCTTTCAAAGGCTTCCTAAATATTTTTATCTTCCAGAGGGAGCTAATAAGTTACTACGTCCTGTCTGTATTCTAGATTACTACACATCTTAATTTTTTTTAAACTAAAGGCTTGAACTTAAAAACAAAACCAGGATAAACAGGAAATTTCTCTTTTCCCCAAAAATGTGTTGGCTGCTTGCTAACAATACATTTATAGAAAATGTGGTGTAGAAGGTGGTCTACTTGGTCAAGTCTCATTTTAGAAAACGTCACAGAAATTAAGGTTAGCAAGCCAACTCCAGGATACCAAAAGAAAACAGCATGTGTGCTGTCAGGCAAGTATTCTGGGGTACTAGATGAACTTTTTTATGGTTTACATCAAAACGGCCTTATTCGACACACCATATGATAAAAGTCTTAAAACTCAGGAAGGGGAAAGGTTCTTTATCTTAATATCCAGTTTGGGATTCAAGAGATTGTAACTGCTATTTCCCCCTTCAAATCAATGGAAAGAACATCAGTTTGGATCATGCTAAAAATCTGACCTTTAAAATGTTTTCTGCATTCCAGAAGTGAATTTGTCTACCAAGTTTTCTTTGGCCTCTTTCCAGGTGCCAAGTATTTAGAACAACTTATTGAGTTAAAGAGGCAGAGCAGAGGGGAGGGGGAGGGAGTAAGACATAGAAGGGCTACCTACGGATGACAGCGTTAACCCCTGGATATTGTGGCAACATTTAAAATGAATGGAATTCGCCACCCCCTTGACATGACATGTGATTGCTTGCTTCTCCAATTCTTAAAGGAAAAAGTTCCATATTCTAATGAGAAAGAAATTTTAAGAGCACCCGATAAATATGCATCCTGTATTTACTCAGAAGAGGGCAAATGAGAGCGACTTAAGAATCTCACGGGTTTTTCCAAACACCACAAAACTAAAGACAATGTGACAATTCTATTTTTCTGTCCAGTGGAAACCTTGGCAAGATGGGAGCCATGGCGGCAAGTGAAGGGGTATGTTTAGACTGCTAGATTATATAGCTATATGGAACGCAGATAGCAGCCAGTACAGAGACCGACGCTGGATCATTAACAGCAGGTTTGTTATCATTTTGTCTGTGAAACTGTGATCCTTTTTGAGATGAGACTGGGAGATAGTATGGTCAGAGTTTCTCAGGTGGTAAATCTAATGCCACTCCAAAGAACAGCCATCCCCTATCTTGGGAGGGAACTATGCTGTTGTTACTCGACACGTGCAGGGTTCAGTGAGGGAGACAGATTACTGGTATTAACAGAAGTGAGAGCGAGAGAACAGCAGTTAGCCTGTGTTCCTAAGGCCTTGCCACTGCCCCCACCCTCCTAGGAATAGGATTCAGTAGTGTATGGGTACATCGTTACAGACAAGGCTTAATGAAGCAGCAGCTTCCACATTTTAATGTGGGCTCATGGTGTCCTTTGCCCCACCAGTGGCACCTTTAAGGAAGAAGTGGGCCCAAGCTGAGTTCCACATGCTGGGTGAGCCAGATGACTTCTGTGCCCTGGTCACTTTCTTCGATGGGACGGATGGGGGCTGCCAGGTTTTTAAAATCATGCTTCATCTTAAAGCACACGGTCACTTCGCCCTCCTCACGTTGTGGTGTCACTTTGATGAAAATACCCACTTTGTTGGCCTTTCTGAAGGCTATAATGCTATGGAAAAAAATAAGTACAGTATTAGGCAGGTCACAGGTCAGCCAAGCCACTAAGACTTACATTTTATCTGATGACAAGTTAAGACCACCACCTCATTTATTAGCAATAAAGAGTTCTTTGAGCAAAATGTCAATCTATCTTTTTAGTATTACAAAAGTAAAATACAGTCCTAAAAAATTCAAATGGGAAGAAATAAGTCTTCCCTTATTTTCCCCTTCAGCACACAGAAAAACTACAAACACTTTGTTTCTTAACCTACCAGATATTTTTCTATGAGTTTACACCTTTCTGCTTTTTTAACCAACACAAAAGGGACACACTATTTATTCTATTAACTTGGTTTTTTCCACTCAGTTTATCACAAACACTTTTCCATACTGGTATATATCGATCTTCTCCATTCTACTTAATGGCTGCATAGTATTCTATTATAGATTTACTGTAATTGTATATACTGATGTTACTGCCAGTTTTCCTGTATAAACAATGGTGCTGTGAATATCCCTTTACATTTATCTTTGTGTGCATGTGGTAATGTTTCTATAGGATACAGACGGATATTAACTCAGAACTCTAAAGGAATTTCTGGAACACCATAATTGAATTAGTGTTTTTGTAAATAAGCTCTGTAAATTAGAAATTTTTAGAATAGAAAAATAATCTCTTTAGTTGAGATTTCCATTTTGATTTTCTCTGACATGCACTTGAAGTTTGTGCTTTAATAACTTAGCTTCAAACAAAAAGTCAAAGTGCAATGAAACAGAATTTGATCTACTATTCAAACGATACTCTAAGAAAAGTTATTGGATTTAAACATTTACATAGTATTATATAGTATTAATTTCCAAATATCTCAAAGTCCTAAAAGTGCAATGTGAAATATAATTAATTCAATTTTTTATTACTCTGTCATGTAATCTGACTAGAATTTGGTATCTCAGATGATCTTTCCAGCCGCTGACCTTGGTTTAACAAATTTCTATACCGAATTAATGTCATTTAAGGATCCACATAAAGCAAGGATTACAGAGAATGCATTTTGTATTGTATTAACTCAATAATGCATTTTATACTGTAGTAAATAACTAAACCCTTGATTTGTAGGATTCATTAAAAAAAAAACTCAGTTATAAATAGTAAGAAGGCAAAAGTTAGTGTCTTTCTAGCCTAATTTCCCAGGCAACCACTGATATCTGGGAAGCTTTAAAAAAAAAAAAAAGAAATGCAGATTTCTGGTGTACCCCTAGACCTGCCAAAGAGAAATCTCTGGGGTGGGGCCTGGAACTCTATAGAACAAAACAAAACACCTGCCCTGGTGCTTTCTGAATTAACTCAAGTTTGGCAATCACTGCATTAAACTCATCTTTGCCCTTTGTTTTTCCCACCCATCCCATGTTATTTCTTCTTTCAATGTCTTGCTGAGGGAGCTTTGGATCATTCTGTTAAAAAGACCTTACATGTTCCTTGTGTCAGTAGATGAAGCTATTCTTTTCAGCTCCAAGCCTACCTTCTGTATCTTGCTTTGTGACACAGGATTCTGCTGTCCATGTCTCTCTGCTTTGTAGGCTGGCTCCCTGTCAGGCTCATGTCAAATGGAGGGACTCTAAAGGAGACTAGAAACCTGGAGAGGGAAGGGGCTTACTCCTGCCTATGAGCTGCCTGTGTGTGTGTGGTTCCTGTGGGCCTCACTCCAGCAATGCTTCTTCACCCAAGAAGGGGCAGTACCCGTTGCAGTTTTATTTATTTACTTAACGATTTTATTTATTTATTTGACAGAGAGAGACACAGCGAGAGAGGGAACACAAGCACGGGGAGCGGGAGAGGGAGAAGCAGGCTTCCCGCAGAGCAGGGAGCCCAATGCGGGGCTTGATCCCAGGACCCTGGGATCATGACCTGAGCTGAAGGCAGACACTTAACGACTGCGCCACCCAGGCGCCCCCCCGTTGCAGTTTTAGACTGGATCCTGACTGATGTATCCTCATCCAGGGAGAGGGTTGGTTTTTTACTTCTCAGTTATTAGGTAAGAGCGAGTCAAATCTATTACTCAAGGGGCAGGTGGGGAGGGGTAAGTGGATAAATCCAATGATAAAACTATAGAGAGAGAATACTGTATCCTGTCCACAACTATTAAAAATAATGCTCTTGAAAATTTTTATTAACAGGGGAAAATATTTACTATTTAAAATGAAACAAGGATTAGAAACTGCTTACAGAATGATCCCAACAATGGAAGAAATATATGGAAGGACGAAGACCAAAATGTTAATGCTGCTTATCTCTGGTGGTGGGATTTTATTTTCCTTCTTCATAGTTTTATATATATTCTGCAAATTTCTACAGTAATTATTTTTATAAACAAGAAGAAAAAATCATCTTAAAAAATCAAGATAAAAAAACTGAGATCTGTAAGTGGGCCTCCTATATTAGCCAACTGTGGTATGTTGGGGGGATCACTAAGAGATCACTCACTCAGGATCATCCTGAAAGTCCTGGGGTTCTGCCAACTCATCATACTCCGCTGCTGCATCCTTGCCAGCTAAAATGAGCTCTTTGGGCGGCACCACCACCTGGAGAGCAAAACAGAGAGGGTTGCCTCAGAATGGGTCAGTGTGTTGTAGGACATTCATTCAACAAAATACAAGACAGCAGTACACCAACCTAAACATATAGAAGTTTCAAGTTTCAAGAAACAGAGTATTACTTCACTTTTACAGAGTTTAAAAACTTACTATTTAGGAACACAGACATTTCTAGTAAAAGTACAAGAACAAAGAACAGTTAAGCATTCTTCAGACTAAGCCTTATGTTGTTACTAGGCCTCAACTTTGCTAAGGCAGAGGTTAGCAGATAACAATGTCAACCACATTTCTAATTATGGATACGAATGAGGCTGGGAGGTATAAAGAGAAAGATAGCAAGTCTACAAACTGGGTGTACATGTCAGGCACTTATTTCTGTCTCACGGGAACAGGTTATTAGTGTTAATAAAAAAAGCAAGGACAGATGAGTGTCATCTCTCTTTGAAAGTGATGCTAATAAGTGAAATCATTAAAAAGAAAAAAGAAAAAGGGGATAAAGAAATTCTCTACTAATAAGTATTCTCTGAATAACAGCTAATGAAAGATATAGACATCATTTCTATCAATTTTTGTTGTATCATGCTGAATTATGAGTCAATAATAGATTGCCCATTGAGTAAAGTTCTTGATCTAAAATTTCAAGTACTAGATGAATCGCCAAATAGCCAAACGAAAAAAGGCCGCATTTTATTCATTCAACTAACATTTACTGAAAGTCAAAATCACCTATTTTAATATTTAGTGCTATGCACGCTGTATGTAAGTGAAGGGCATCTAGAGGAGGCATACCAGCGTTTAAAAGGACATGTTATTTCCTAGGAGTCTTGAAGCCTGAGTATGTGTTAGACAGAGAGGTGTGGGTATGTACGTATGTCAGGGAATTGCATTCTAGGAAGAAAGAATAGCGTCTGCAATTCTCCAGCATGAAAGCTCATAAGCACTGCATCTGCTTGGATTATATGCATTAATATGTATGATTTGGAGAATGCTAGATTTGGGGATCTGGGGGAAGGTCATCCTGGAAGAACAGATAGAGGGGGGACCACTGAGAACCTCTCATGCTATGCCGAGGAATTTGGATTTCCTCCCTAAGTCAGAGAGATGCCAAGTGATCAGTATGCCATGATCAAAGTTAGATTTTAGAAAGATCACTCTGGTGGCCAAGACAGACGATAGGCTGGAATGGAAGTGGGGGTAGATTCCAAACAGGTCAACAAGGACGTTACTGGCACAGTCCAGATAAGAAAGGATGAGACCTTCAAACAGGGCAGTGGCAGTGTGATTGTGCATAAAGTAAAAAAAAACTCGAGATGAAATCAAAAGAACATGATGACTGCTTGGATGCGGAAATGGAAGACAGCATGGAGTCCTTTAAGCCAGGTCAACAGGCCCCTCCAGGAAAAGTCAGGGTCTCTCAGGATGAGGCAAAATGCTCCTACCTTGGCAGTGCTGTTGATATTATCCAGGTCCCCCTCCTCGCACTCCAGCAGTGTCACGTGGGTAAGGTTCTCCACTGGATTCGTAAGCGTCAGGAGGACCTGGCTCTCCTGGGGAACAGGACAAGCCTCTCTCAGACATGTTCCACTACTGCCACCTAGGTCCACTTTCTTAGTTGTTGTACCAAGCATTTCACAAAATCACTCCCGAGCAGTAACACCCCCCTACACCTCTACATCACTACATTCTTAAAGTGCTCACGGATTCCTATTCTATTATTTATAGATTAGGCTATATATGCTCTGGAGTTCCTCAAATTACCTGAGGAAATAGGGCAGATCCCATAGAAAGGGCCAGGTACTAGATTCAGAAATTCTGAGGAACGTACATTATCCAAGTGATTAAAGTTTACAACTCTTGCTCCATCCAGTCCTCCACGTAAGGACTCCTAAGCAATAACTTAGTATGCTTAGTCTGAAAGTCCTCACAAATAAAGTATGAGAGCCACAGGGTAGCCAGACACAGAAAAAGATCATTCATCAGGACTCTAAAAGACTTTTAAGATTTCTTGACCCATAATTTGCCCTTGTTTGGTACTTTGAGATTAGCGAAATCTTTCAGATGAACGTGGACTCCATAAATGTCTTCATAAGCAGCATGAAAGGAAAGAACAAAAGGGACTGTTGCAGAATATACAACTCATGGAGGGGATGAGGGGGCATAGATAAGGAACTCAAGGAAGAGAGGGGCTGTGGTAAAGAAGAAATCCTGTTCATTCATGGTATCTGATACACGCACAGACATGGGATGTGGAGAGTCTCCTGGCTGGAGAAGAGCTAAAGATGTCTGTGGGGTAAAACATCTTCTTTCTTTCCCCACCCATGATTCCATCTTTATATAATGTGCACGCTGCTCCTTTTAAATGTATGTCAAAGATGCTGTTGCCAAAAATCCCAGCTTAAAGAAGTTAAAAATCCCAATCCCTTTATGATTTCAAACTTTCTTTTCTATCCCTTGCTCCTGAATCTCATTCTAAATACACACAGCCACCCACATACACATACACACACATCTCTGATCAATCCTTTGTCTTCCAGTCAATAAGCAAAGTACTAACCTTCATGTAGCGAAGGTTGGGAATTGACATGATTCTCACTTCTGGGATATAATTGCTATGTGTGAATAAAAAAATACATTAATGTTCATTGAAGTCGCTTAAAATTATTGTTACTTTTTTTTAAAGTGATTTCAGTGAAGATTTCTTCAAGTTAATTAGAATACGTCACAGAAAAAGAATTTTAAAGAATCATACCATCATAGTAAGAACTTAAGACATGAAACCAACTGGTAATGAGTTCTTTCTGAAATCGTTATGTACACTTCTATTTAGAGCCTATATATCTGTGTGCATCATGGTAGGTATCTTCCTTATACATTTGCTAGATATATTTTTTGAGATTTTATTCATTTCTGTAAATCTAAAAGGCAACTGGTTAAAGGACCCACAACTGACTTAGTAACACACTGCAGAGGTGGAAACACACTACCACATACTTATCACTTTTATAAAGCACTATGCGCCAGGCAATGTTTTAAACACTTTAAATTTAACTTATGTAATTTTCACTGTGACTGCACGAGACAGGTGTTATTATCATCACTCCCATTACAGAGATGAAGAAACTCAGCTTGGGAGAAGTAACTTGCTGGTGAGTGGCCAGGATTCAAACTCAAGGCTCCAGGGTCCTTCCCCTTAACCACTGTTTTGCTGCCTCTCTAAGTAAGACAACAGAATACTATACTCACATGTGCTTAGTCTGAACTCAAAATCACCCAGGGTCAAATCTCAGCTTAGTGTTTATATACTTATTCTTTCCTCCAAAGTCAACAGACCAGCATTTCTCAACATTTTTGACGGCTGGAAGGACTTATTTTTAATTGCTGCACAATATTCTACAACCTGAGTGTACCTCAATTTAATCAACTATTTGTTAATGGTTCATCAGCTTGACACTGAAATTGTTTTTAGCTTTTTGCCATTAAAATGTTACAATACACATCCTTACATAGGTATCTTTAGATATTGGTGGTTTTGTTTCAACAGAATAGATTCCTGAAATAGTACTGCTGGTTTAGTCTATTTAATTTTGTCTTGATATTCCAGACCACTCTCCAAAAAGACTCTAGCAATCCACAAGCCTACCAACAATGTATGCAAATATGTTTCCCCACATTCTCACGAGCACTAAATGCTCTTTATTTAAATAACTTTATTATTTTAAACTTTTCCTATCAAGTTGCAGAGTCTTTCCATGTATTCACTGACCATTTGAAATTCCTCTTCTATAAGCTGCCAGTTCAAATCCCACTCACATTTTTATCTTTCCAATCTGTGGGAATTATGTCTTCCAGGGACATTAAATTTTTATCTGTCATGGAGTAGCAAATATTCTTTCCTGCTCTATTGTCTGTCTTAGGATTCTGTTGTCAAATATATGTGTATATATATGTATATATATATATATATATATATATTACAAGTCATGTTTGTTGTTTTTTTTTTTTTGCTAAGGGCCAGCTGTCTATTTTCTTCTTTAGTGGTTTCTGGGTTTCCTGCCTTACTTAGTTCCCTCTAAGCACTTCTTGCCCTGAAGTCAAGACAATATTTCCCTAATTTTTCAAAATATTTTTGTTTGATAGGTGGTTTTTGTACACAAAATTCCCTTCTATTGACAAGTCCCAGTGAATTAACACTAATAATCACTTTTATCCCACTCAATGACTGTTATCAGAACATAAGATGAACACTGTTGCAGGGATACTCTTTCATTTGCTATGCTTGGTTATTTTTTACTTTAATATTTTGGATCATTACCAAAATCAGGTTCTTTATAATTTGTAGTCAATGACCAGTGACTCTCTGTCCAATAATCAACTAACAATCACTGCCCCAGACCACATCATCACAGTGTCCCCTGATGCAAACAGCCTGGATTCTAGGTTTATTTGTTTTAAACTTCATGGTATATAACTTGAAACCTAAACAGAAGAAATAGCAAGATTATTCTGATGTAGTTTTTCTTTTCTTTTGTTTTTAAGCCCAGAGTAAATACATTTTGTGTTGAAAAAGTCAACAGTAACTAAAAACACTGATCCCAAAATACTCACACAGCAACCAGTTGGATTTTGAATTTGATAGATGTTGGATTAAATTCTGGCTTGCTCAAATTGTGTTCACATTTCTAAAAAGAGAAAATTATAGTATGTATCAGAGGAAAACAAGAACAAACCCTGCTGGATCCACAGAGCTGCTAAATTCGGAAGGACAGCACTGACTCGAGTTTTGCGGTTTTATTCTGCTACAATACCACACGTTTTGAAATACTGTGTATGCCACTGATTGCCAAAATTTGCAAAGATGATTTGGACTTGTCTGGACGTAAGCAAGAATATCAGATATTATTATACCTTTGCGGTGCTTAATAACTACTGAAATAGTAACGACACATACTGAGTGCATACTAGGTGTGTTGAACCATGTGCTCCTTAATTTAAGTGGGTTTATTTTTTTTTTTTTTAAGATTTTATTTATTTATTTGAGAGAGAGAGCACATGAGGTGGGGGAGGGTCAGAGGAAGAAGCAGACTCCCTGCCGAGCAGGGAGCCCGACGCGGGACTCGATCCCGGGACTCCAGGATCATAACCTGAGCCGAAGGCAGTCGCTTAACCAACTGAGCCACCCAGGCGCCCAATTTAAGTGGGTTTAAACAACACATCGATTTTGTAAGGTGAGTGTAGGTACCAAAACTATTATTGTCCCCATTTTACACATGATGAAAATGGGGCACAAGAAGGGTAAGTCATCTGTACAACTCCACAGAGCCAGTGAGAATTAAAACTGGGTCAGGGCACCTGGGTGGCTCAGTCAGTTGAGCATCTGACTCTTGGTTTTGGCTCAGGTCAAGATCTTGGGATCATGAGACTGAGCCCCGAGTCAGGCTCCGCGCTCAGCTGGGAGTCTGAGATTCTCTCTCTCTGCCCCCCACTCACGCTCTCGTGCTCTCTCTAAAATAAATAATCTTAAAAAAAAAAAAAAAAAGAATCAAAGCTGGGATTTAAATCTAAGTAGTGTGATTTCAGATCCCATGCTTTAAAATACAGTAACAATTTTTTACTTTCTTGAATGGATACTACATATACCTGGTTTAAAAAAATCTCTTAACAGTACAAAACAGGAACAGTGTAAAGGTACCCATTACTTGTCCCCTTGTCCTCCTCCCCAGAGCCCAACCAGTATCTCATGTGTTTTCTCACAAACAGCCTGTGCACATACAAGTATACACACACATCGTCTTTTTTACAATAACATAAAAGGGAGTATTTTATATACTCTTCTGCCCTTTGCTTTTTTACTTATCTTAGAATTCCATGCCAGCACACAGAGCTACCTCTGTAACTTACTGTAATCATTTCCGTAAAACTTATTCAACCATACCCAAATTGATGGATATCTGGGATGTTTCCCTGATTTTGCTACTATAAATAATGCAGCAATCAGTTAAGTATTCTTGTAGATCAGCCATTTCCCACGTGTTAACTTTTGCTAATCTGGTTAACTATCAAATGGTATCTCACTGTAGTTTTAACAGACATTTCTCCGATTATTGTAGCACTATCTTTCATGTTTATTGGCTACTGGGATTTCCTCTGCCGTGACTTCTATGATACTGTTTACTGGGTATTCGTATACTGACTGGAGTATCTTTTCCTTACTAATTTGCCAAAGTTCTTTACATGTTCTGGACACTAATCCCTTAATTACATATCTTACAAATTAATTTTCTCAGGCTATGGCCTATCTTTTCATTACGACAGGTTTTCTTTGGAGTGCAGGTGCAAGTTTTAATGTGTCAAATATATAATATTGTCCTCTATAGTTCGTGCTGATTTGTCTTATTTATGGAATACTCTCTTACCCAGAAGTCAAAGATTTTCTTGTTTCCTTCTAGAAGTTTTGCTCTTCATATGTGCTCATTAAAGTTTCTAATGTTCCAGGGCGCTTGGGTGGCTCAGTCGGTTAAGCAACTGCCTTCGGCTCAGGTCATGATCTCAGGGTCCTGGGAATGAACCTCGCATCGGGCTCCCTGCTCAGTGGGGAGTCTGCTTCTCCCCCTCTCCCTCTGCCCCTCCCTCCTGCTCATGCACTCTTCTAATAAATAAAAATTATCTTAAAAAAAATAGTTTTTAATGTTCCTGAAATTGACTTTTGTGTATGGTGTGAGACAGAGACCCAATTTTATTTTCATGTGATTATTTGACCTAGCAAAATTTAATAGGCTATTCTTTCCCCAATGATCTGCAATGCTGTATTTAGTAAATACCAAGTTTCCTCACACCCATGAGTCTGTTTCTGCTTTCTCTATTCTGTTCCAAGTCTATTAATCTATATATATGCATATTGAAACAAATTTTTGTTTATACACACATTTTAATTTTCCTTCCCTCCCCCCCTTCCTTACACAAAAAGTGTGTACTTTGCCACACACCCTGCTTTTTGCATTTAAAAATATATCCCATATTAGTACATTCTTTTTTAGAGTTATAGTACTGTGTGGATGTACCATAATCTGCATATTTTGGTTTGTATTTGTGGAGGCCTATCTACCCTGAAGACAGATGGATCAATAGGAAACTGCTTATTTACTTTTGGTAAATATGGTGAATTATACAGTCAACATGAATCTTGTATAAAGTTTTATTAATTTACATATTAAAATTTACTATCATTAATCTTCTTCAAGGAATCGACTTTCGGTTTTATTGCTCTTTTGTATTTTATTTTATTTTTATTTATTCATTTATTTATTTATTTTTTAAAGATTTTATTTATTTATTTGACAGAGAGAGACAGTGAGAGAGGGAACACAAGCAGCGGGAGTGGGAGAGGGAGAAGCAGGCCTCGCGCTGAGCAGGGAGCCCGATGCGGGGCTCGATCCCAGGACCCTGGGATCATGACCCGAGCAGAAGGCAGACACTTAACTGACTGAGCCACCCAGGCACCCCAACTCTTTTGTATTTTACAGTGGTTCTTAATTCATTAGTATCCTCTTCCTTCAAGTTTCTTTGTACTTACTTTGCTGTTCTTTTCCTAACTTCTTAAAATATCTCCTGAAATTACTGATCTTTTATTTCTTCTTTTCTAATATATAGATTTACTTCTAAGCACAGCCTTAGTTACATCCTATAAGTTTTGCTCTACAGGAATGACTGATTCCTAACTTAATTGCATTATGATCAAATAATATATTCTAATAATGTCATCTTTTGAAAAATGTTGAGACTAACTTTATGACCAGTATACAGTTAATTTTTATAAGTGTTATAAGTTTAATTTTTATAAGTTTATAATTTTTATAAGTGTATAGTAAAGAATATATATTCTGCAGATATTGAGTACATGTTTATTCTCTCGGTTACCAAGAGAAGCATGTTGAATTTCCCCAAATTCTCAAATGTTTATATATTTTGAGTCTACGTTATTTAGTGCATACAATTATAGAACTGTTACATCCTCTTTGTGAATTATTTCTTCATGAATTATCCATTTAAAAATTTAGTATTTACACAATCTATCTTCCCCAGCTATCTTCACTTCCAACCTTTCTGAATTCTGTTTATGTTTCTTGTGATTAGCATGTAATGGGTAGGCATTTTGTTGGTTTTCTTATTTAGTTGTTTAACAAGCATTTAGTTCACTGGCATTTATATAAATACTGAGATATTTGGCTATAAATCTATCTCACTACATACTTTCTATTTGAACCACCAGTTTTATGTCCTTTTCCCTCTTTTCTTTTCGTACGTAGCCTTTATCAAGCTGAGAAAGTTCTGTATTCCTGTTTTACAGAGTCCCCCCCCTTTTTTTTAATCATGAACGGGTGTTGGATTTTGTCAAATGCCTTTCCTGCACGTATCAATATGATCATGTGTTTTTTTTTTAGTCTGTTGATGTGATGGATTACATTGATTTTCAAATGTTGAACCAGCCTTGCATCCCAGGGATAAATCCCATTTGGTCATGGTGTATAATTCTTTTAATACTTTTTGGATTTGATTTGTTAGTATTTTGTTGAGGAGTTTCTATGTTCATGAGAGATACTGCTTTGTAATTTTCTTGTAATGTTTGCCTTGTTGATACCAGGGTAATGCTGGCCTCATAAAATGAATTAGGAAGTATTCCCTTTGCTTCTACCTTCTAAAACACATTATAAGAATTGGTATAATAAAATATGTGGTAAAATTCACCAATGAACACGTGAGCATGGGACTTTCTGTTTTGGAAGATAATTAATTATTGATTCAATTTCTTATTTAATACATATACGTCTATTCAGATCATACGTTTCTTCTTGTGTGAATTTTGGCAGATTGGGTCTTTCAAAAAAATTGTCCATTTTATCTAGGTTATCAAATTTGTGAGCATAAAGTTGTTCACAGTATTTCTTTATTACCCTTTTAATTTTCATAGGCGCTCAAGTGATGCCCCCTTTTTCATTTCTGACTAGTAAAATGTGCCCTCTTTTTTTCCTAGTTAGACTGAAGAGAGGCTTATCCATTTTATTGGTCTTCAAAGAACCAACTTTTGGTTTTGTTGATTTTTCTCAATTGAGTTCCTATTTTCAATTTCATTGATTTCTGCTTGAATTTTTTTTTTTTTTAGATTTATTTATTTTAGAGTGAGTGAGTGAGTGTGGGGGGGAGGGAGGGAGAGGGAGGGGTAGAGGGAAAGAATCCTGAAGCAGCTTCAAGATTCAAGCAGAAATGTGTTGTTTATTTTATTTTTTTTTTAAAGATTTTTTATTTATTTTGACAGAGAGAGATACAGCGAGAGAGGGAACACAAGCAGGGGGAGGGGAGAGGGAGAAGCAGGCTTCCCGCCGAGCAGGGAGCCTGATGCGGGGCTCGATCCCAGGACCCTGGGATCATGACCTGAGCCGAAGGCAGACGCTTAACGACTGAGCCACCCAGGCACCCGAAATGTGTTGTTTAATCTGCACATACTTGGGAACTTTCTAGTTTTCTAGAACACTTTCTACTTTTCTCCCATGGTGGTCTGAGAGTAGAAACTGTATGATTTCTATTCTTTTAAATTTAAGGGGTTTTTTTTTGTTTGTTTTTTATGGCCCAGAATGTAGACTGCCTTGGTGAATGCTCCAGGTGAGCTTGAGAAAAATGTGTATTCTGTTAGATGAAGCAGTCTACAAACGTCAATTTTATCTAGTGATTGATGGTGTTGAGTTCACCTATGTCCTTACTGATTTTCTACCTGCTGGATCTGTCCATTTCTGAGAAGGGGGTAATGAAGTCTCCAACTATGAGAGTGAATTCATCTATTTTCTCTCTCATCTACTGCAGCTCTATCAGTTTTTGCCTCACATAGTTTGACACTATTGTTAGGCATATACACGTTAAGAACTGTTATGTCTTCCCGGAAAATTAACCCCTTTAGCATGATATGATGCCCTTCTTATCTCTGTTAACTTTCTTCACTTTGAAATCTGCTCTGTCTGAAACTAATACAGCTACTCTTCTTGCTCTCCAGTGAGTAGTGTTAGCATGGTGTATCTGTTTCCATCTGCTTACTTTTAATCTATATGTGTCTTTTTACTTAAAAAGTGGGTTTTTCCTTCTTTTATTTAAAGTATTTGTTGAGTACAGTTGACACATAATGTGACATGAGCTTCAGGTGTACAACATAGTGATTCAACATCCCTACATGCTACGCTCACAAGTGTAGCTACCATCTGTCACAACACTATTACAGTATCATTAACTATATTCCTATGCTGAGCCTTTTATTCCTGTCCATAAGTAGAAGCCTGTATCTTTTCCTTCTTTCTTAGAAAGCTTTTGCATTATAGCAATTTTCTAACATATGCAAAATACAGAATAGTATTAGAAATTCCTAGGTACACGTGACCCAGCTTCAACAATTAGCAACTTGTTAGCAACAATGGCCAATCTTGTTTCATCTATACTCTCACCCATTCGCCATGCCTATTTTGAAACAAACATCAGACATCATGTCATTTCATCCATAATATTCTGGTATACATCTCTAAAAGATGAAGATATTTTTAAAAATAACATTATTATTATCCCTAAAAACATGAGAAGTTCTTGTAATAGCATCAAAAATCCAGCTAGTGTTTAACTTTCTCCAAAGGTTTCATAAATGTTTCTTCCCTTCGTCCCTCCCTCCCTTGCCCCTTTCTTCTTAGGTTTTGTTTGAATTGGGATTTAAATGAAGTCTACACACTGTGTTTGGTTGATATGCCTCTCAGGTCTCTTCTAATCTACAGCTGTGTTGTTAACGGTAGCCACTAGTCACATGTGGTTATTTAATTAATAAAAATGAAAGACTTAGCACCTCAGCCACACTGTCACATTTCAAGTGCTCAATAGCGACCCTTGGTGAGTGGCTACCATGTTGGGCTGTGCATATACAGAACATTCCCATCATCAGAGAAAGTTCTGCTGAATAGCATTGATCCAAAAGGTTTCTTTTCCATTTTCTTTTGGTTTTCTTTTACAGTGTATTTATTGAAGAAACTCAGTTGTTTTATAAATTCATAGAGGCTGGATTTTGCTGATGTTTCTTCTTTCTTGCTTTCTTTTAAATTACTATTATTATTTTTTTTTTTTTTTAAGATTTTATTTATTTATTTGACAGAGAGAGTGAAAGAGCACAAGCAGGGGGAGCAGCAGAGGGAGAGGAAGAAGCAGGCCCCCTTCCAAGCAGGGAGCCTGACGCGGGACTCGATCCCAGGACCCTGGGATTATGACCTGAGCTAAAGGCAGATGCTTAACCATCTGAGCCACCCAGGCGCCCCCCTCTTTTAAATTATTTTATTACTCCTCTTTGTTTCCTCTCTACCAGCTTAAAAGTTATATATTCTTTCACTACTCTTTTAGGGGTCTGTGCTCTGAACTTATTAACCTTCAGGTACCTCAGTTTCCACATCTATAGAACAGGGGTAACAATAGTACCTTCATCTCATAGTTGGGAGGATTTTTATCTTGAAAGCATTTAAAATGGTGCCTGGACACCAAGTACATTCTCTATAAGCATATTTTATATTTACTACATTCCAGAAGTTTCGGTATTGGCCAGATACCAATGTTTAATTTATTTCTGCTTTTCTCTGGTACAAATGACAATTGTGCAGAATGGAATAATTACCCGACAGCGCAGGGACCGTTTGATCAGAAGATGTTTGTGACGAGGATAGAGCTGTGAAGCACAGACTGGCTGGAAGTCAGGCTGCAAGAGGCGCTGCTGAAGGGTGGTCACTAGCATGAAAGGCAGAACCCAGGCTTAGTTTACAATGACTCACTCAAAATCAGACTTATGAGATAATCATATGAAACAATACTTCCTTTGTGAATAGTTCTTCAAAAACTACAATAGAGAAATTTGATATTTTAAAGTTCTTCAAATGATTGTATCTATTTCATTTGTTACTTGATTTATTTTACTACTAACAACCATGATGCCTTAAATATCTGAAAACTCAGGGTGTATTAGTAACAAAAGCAAAATTAGATGTAAAATAGAAACAAAGCAAAATAATATAAAAATATTACCCTCTGTTAAATTTACTGGTCTTATATAGTAATCTTCAGGTAGCGGCTCCACTTCGTCTACAGCCTGAGCTGGCTCAATCTTTATCTCTTTCTGGTCCTCTCCTTCTTTAAGGCTAAAAGATAAAAAGCACTAATTTCTCAAAGGTCCACCTGTTCATCTTCAAAGTCTATGATATCAATAACTGAAGTATTCTTCTATTGTAGAACATTCTTTCTCTGTTCAGGTCTTTTCTAAGCATGACAATCTTCTTCCCCAGTAGCAACTGTTTAATGTCACATTCCTTCAATATTCATTTTGATACCTGCTTTTCTCCTCAAAGCCATTTAATGTCCAAACTTACGACAGTCCAGCAAGGGTACTGATGGTTGCACCAGCTCGTGGTCGCTGAAGCCTGGTTCCAAGACCATATTTGTCCTAAACAGAGTTCAGAAATTCCAATTATAAATCCCATTTTTATACATCCTATTTACCAAAAGAAAGACTTTTGGGTGGGACAGCATGAGAAGCTCAGGGAAATAAGCAAAAAAAAAAAGCTAATTTGAAAGCTCCTTTTAAAGAAAGTAATTTGTAGCCCCACATCATCTTATTTTTAAAATAATAGCAAAAGCACCAAACATGGAGACTGAAATACATTAGTAGAGTAAAACTGAACTAAATGTGATTCTTTTTAAAAACTATTAATCTAAAAATATCTAAGCTATGACTTAGACCAGAACTATGTGGAGTGTCTAAGGCAAACGATGAATGTCTTCTTGGAACACCCAGTGATCATCTGCTAACTTCTTCAAGGTTAGCAAGAATCATAAAAGAGAACTTACCACTACATGAATAGTGTGTTGCTGTAGGCCCCCAAATAGCAGCAGGTTGCAACAGAGACAAAAAAATGCAGCATAAGACAGAAGCAAACTCATACAGCAGGCAGGTTATAAGGGAAGCTGGAAGAATAATGCCTTTAATTCAAATTTCTCTCCTACATACACTAGTGCATATGCTGATTATACCACTGGGCTATTCTGAAAATTTTATTTAGACTTCATTAAAGTCTCTGGTAAATGTACATGCTTTGCATATTTTAATGTTTTTATTAAGTTCTAAACTAAATATTTTTATATGGACCTCACCAATCCTTAGGGTTTCAATGGCTTAACTAATTCTCATGCAGAAGCAGTATGACAAGTTACATTTCCTCAACTGTCAATCTACCCCACAGGATTGTTGTGAGGATTAAATATGTGAAAAGTCCTTATTAGAACAGTGCCTGACACATCACTGCCCTTCAATAAATGTTACTTATTCAATGTCAACCTGCTCGACCCCAAGCAAGCATACAGAAAAGAAATTGTTCTTTGAGAGCAAATAAAACTTGGGGGACAATAACAAAAGCTCCAAATCCTAATCTTTTGCTTCTGGATTGGTAGTACACAAACTACTAGAGAATGACTTCCTTAAAGAATTCCTATCAATGACATTGGCACATATTACTATTTATTTAACCATGCAAAAGGCACCGTGTAAGAGTCAGCGTTCTTCACCCTGGAGAACTATAGGAAGCTGCCAGAAATAATCATTTGAGCTGGGAAACCATTACTATAGAATGTCAAAGGTGGCCTACCTAGGTAATATGAATAAAATCTAACAATTGCCCATCTTCTCTGACTTTTCCGATTAAGAGTTCTGTGGTACCTACAAAATTAAACACTAGCCCTGGGGAATAATCAGCAAAGAGAGGGCAGTGATGCAAAAAGGAACACAAGTGTCCTTAAAACTCAAAGAACTCAAATAGAGTAAATGATATGGCAAAAACCTAACTGCTGGACTTAAAAACCTATGATTTGAGAAACTTTCCTCTGCTACCTATCATTCAGAAATCTAAGGTCAGTGGCCACCTTCTGAAATGATCACTGTTCTCAAGGCACACAGGTCTTGTTCAATGAACTGCACACTCCTTTTTGTACCACGTCCTCACCGAAAAAGCCAAAGGCATATAGTTTCTACGCCGTGCCAGTTTCTTGCGATCTCGCTCAACCTTCTCTTTCTGAGCAAGCTGCTGGTAATATTCAATCAGTTTGTTCATCTGTAAGAAATCAAAGATGCAGTAATTGTTTTCATGAAAAAGCTAATAGGAAATATGTAAAATTAATCAATAACACTAACTGGACACATAATGAACAGAGAAGACAAATGACTACGGTAGGCAAATTTGCCCTTTTCTTCAAAGAGAATGTCTCTTCATTACATTTCTCTGAATTATTTGCAATATTAAAATGGAACCTTTAAGTTTAACAATGGGAAGAAATGGGCAATGAAAAGGCTAGGAAATTTCATGCCCTCTTTTCACTCCTCTTTTACTTCATTACTTATTTCCCCTTACAACTACTCCCATTTCTTCTGCATGGCCACAGGCCTATCTACTTCTAAGAATGTGACATCTTGTACTGTCTTCTCCCCCACTCATATATTTTCATTTTTAAAGTATGTCTTAACCCTAAAAGCAATACATGTTAATTGTGAAAACTTCAAGCAATATTAAACATAAAGAATAAAAAGCAATACTTCTCTTATGTCTCTTGTGCCCAAGTCCACTCTTGCCCTCACTAAAGGTATCTGCAATTATCAGCTTAGATATCTTTCTTACACACTACAGACGTGGGTATGAGATTACATTTTGCACGCATTAAAACAAAAACCCCGTGTATAGATATACAGCTTTTATACGTCTGAAAATAAGTATTTTTCCATATAGCGGAAAAACTTATTATTTTATAACTTCTTATTTCACTAGAAACAAACACATACTGTTTTCTTTTTCTGATTCACAGCCTGACTACAGAACTAAAGCTACAGCTAGGTTTCTCTATTAACTTAAGCCAGACTAGAAAATATAGCCATTGTGACTTAAATGTCTTATGAGAAGCCCTTTCTGTGTAACAGACACCAAAATACATATCAAAGATTTCTGGCATATGCCATATCCACTGATAAAATGGAAGATCTTCAGCCTTTTTCTCCATCTTTTCTTAGTTCATCCTCTCTCTGATGACGCTTTACTTACCCGTTGCGTGTGAGGATTTTCAGGTTCCTGCCAACCACCACTAGCTGCAAAACAAAAGGACATTAAACAAATTTTCATAATTTGGTATTTTTATTTTCATAAAAACAGGTCATCTGCAGGCCACAAAATGAAACTTAAAAACATAAAATCATAGAACTTTTTTTTTTTTTAAGATTTTATTTATTTGACAGAGAGAGACACAACGGGAAAGGGAACATAAGCAGGGGGAGTGTGAGGGAGAAGCAGGCTTCCCACCAAGCAGGGAGCCCGATGCAGGGCTCGATCCCAGGACCCCAGGATCATGAGCTGAGCCGAAGGCAGATGCTTAACAACTGAGCCACCCAGGTGCCCCAAAATCATAGAACTTCTAAGAAATAGTCCTATGAGTTATATAGACCAGAACATTCAGAATGAAATTTTCATTAAAAATAATGATGGTGACAGGGGCACGTGGGTGGCTCAGTTGGTTAAGCGACTGCCTTCAGCTCAGGTCATGATCCTGGAGTCCCAGGATCGAGTCCTGCATTGGGCTCCCTGCTCAGCAAGGAGCCTGCTTCTCCCTCTAACCCTCCCCCCCTCATGTACTCTCTCTCTCGCTCATTCTCGCTTTCTCAAATAAATAAATTAATTAGAAAAAAAAAAATGACGGTTGACAAAGATAACCACCCCCACCACAACTAACACATGCATAGCTTCTGTGCCAAGCATCTGAAATGCATTACATTTCATTTTATACAATAACCCTCTGACATGGGGATTCTTATTATCAGTCTCATGAAACTGAGGCTCAAAGAGGTTAAATAACTTGCCCAAAGTCACACAGATAGTAAGTGGTAAAGCTGGGATTCAAACTCAAGCAGCCTGACTCTTAAGAACCTGATCTTATCTAGAATACTGTGCAATTTCTATGTTCTATGACCTTGATTCAGAGAAGAATTTCTTACATAAGAAACAAACAGCACAAATCACAATGGAAAAGATTATTCCAGAAAGCTAAAACCATAATGAATACAGCTGACTCTTGAACAACATGGGTTTGAACTGTGAGGGTCCACTTATAGGTGAATTTTTTTCAATAAATACAATAAAGCACTGTAACTGTATTTTTTCTTTTCTAGCTTACTATATTATAAGACTACATATATACAATACATACAATATACAAAATATATGTTCATCAACTATTTATGTTATCAGTGTGGCTTCCAGTCAACAGTAAGCTATTAGTAGTTAAGTTTTTGGGAAGTCAAAAGTTACATGCAGATTCTCGACTGCACAGTGAGGGGGGTCAACACCTCTAACCTCTGCATTTGTTCAAGGGTCAACTGTATATCTCAATAAAGCTAACAAAAAAAAAAAGGGAAAAAGTAAACTATAATGAGATACCATTTTACAACCATCAGTTTGGAAAAATTTGAAAGAAGTCCCACAGTACTAGAGCAGCCAAGGATCTGGAGCAGCGGGTAGTCTACTCTTATTACTAGTGGGAGCAAAAACTGGTAAGCCATTTTGGAGAGCTGAAGATGTAGACAACTTAAAACAAGCAATTTTATTTTCAGTTATGCAGAGAAGCCTTTAGTCTTGGACTTAGGAAATACAGACAAGAATGTTTCTAATAGCACTGTTGTCAAAAGCAAAAAAAATGAAGGCCTAAATAAATGTCCATCAAGAAGAGACTGAATAAGTAAACTGTGGTAAGTCATGCATAAATCAGCTATGTATCAGGAACATAATGCCAATAGAGAAAAGCTGTAGTAGGATACATATACAGTATATTTCCATTTGTTTCATATTGAAAAAACATTGTTAGTGGCTACATACATATGTGGAGAAGTATAAAGACATGCATGGATACCGATAAACACTGGATTCAGGACTGGTATGATTACTTCTCTGGGAGGCTGAGGAAGGGGGATCTAGTGGGGATAGGCTACACAAGGAGCTTAAACTGTTTTGGTTATGTTTAATTTCTGAAGCTGGGTGATAAATACATGAATGTGTATTATCTGTATAAGTAAAAATAACCTTTTTTCAAAACAAAAAGGACGCTTGTTGAAGGTGACACCACACCTTCTTGCAAGAAATGACAACAATATCCTTTAGTATGATATTCATATTTTAAAGGTTGCCTTACTTAAGACAATCATGAAAAATAATATGTGAAAGAAATGTTTTAGCTGTAATACTTCGAAAAATCTAGATGTTTTACCTAACTGCTTTAGAACTGGTAATTTATTCTGAAGAGCAATTTGGGAGACATAACGATCTCATTTCCTTGCACATTACAGACAGAATGGCTTACTTATAAATAAACAAATAGTTCTAAAGTGGTTTCAGAGTTTCTCAGACACCAATGACATCATGAAAGAAAAAATTATCTGTACTCTTTAAGAGCTCCCAGTATTCAATTATTATTGTCACGATACCCTAGAGGAGATAGACTTCTAGAAGTAAACACAGGTTTTAAGCTCTGAAATATAAATTCTCCAACATTAATGGCTCATAATCTAAAAAGCATAAAACATTCTCTTAAGAGTAACACTCAGAAATCTATTTGGACTTCTGGGCTTTGTTTCTTTACCTTGACAACAAGAGACAAAATACAAACACAGAAAAATACGCTTCAAAAAAAATACACTTCAACTCACTGAGGCATACATACTCTGCCACTTTGAGGTTGTTTTTCATATTTAACTTACATTCATAAGCAAATTCAAACAACTTACTTGCTACACTGATACTAAAATACACAAATATTTACTGACAATCTTAAGATGCTATAGACTCTTTCTAATAAAAATCACATTTCAGGAAATATCTATCCACCAATGAGCAACAACCAAGAGCTCAAGCATTCTAAACCAAAGAGCAAACACAACAGAATCAAGCATTAAATTTTTATTTATTTTTTTTAAAAGATTTTATTTATTTATTTGACAGAGAGAGAGCGAGAGCAGGAACACAAGCAGGGGGAGTGGGAGAGGGAGAAGCAGGCTTCCCGCCAAGCAGGGAGCCCGATGCAGGGCTTGATCCCAGGACCCTGGGATCATGACCTGAGCCGAAGGCAGACGCTTAACGACTGAGCCACCCAGCTCCCCATGACCCCAGGATTACGACCTGAGCCGAAGGCAGACGCCCAACGACTGAGCCACCCAGGCACCCCAAGGATTAAATTTTTAAGAAGAGAGTTGAATCTAAAGAAACCTGACCCACATTTACTTCCAAATTGTGTAATCATCTATAAGAAGTTTTTACTTAAAGTCCATCTTCATTTTAGTTATGTCAACTGACATAATGAGTTCATTATGGGCTTCATCATAGACTAGTAAGCTGAAATTTTAAAGATTTTATTTATTTATTTGAGAGAGAGAGACAGCACAAGCAGGAGGGAGGCGGATAGGGAGAAGCAGACACCCCACTGAGCAGGGAGCCCAATGTGGGGCTTGATCCCAGGACCCTGGGATCATGACCTGAGCTGCAGGCAGACACCCAACTGAGCCACTCAGGCAGCCCCCAAGATGGGAATTCTTACCAAGTCTAAAAAGTTTCAGAAAACTGAATAAAATTTCAGAAAGATAAAAGACATGGGGAGTTAGCAATGCAACTATTTTTATAAAAAATAAATAGCAACTCAAGATTTTGAACTGACTACACAGAGTTTCTACTCTCTGATGTTAACCATGGAGTACCGGAAATGTAAAAATAAAGGAAGTTTCCCAGTCAACAAAGCCAAAAGACAACCGACAGAATGGGAGAAGGTATTTGCAAATGACATATCAGATAAAGGGCTAGTATCCAAAATCTATAAAGAACTTATCAAACTCAACACCCAAGGAACAAATAATCCAATCAAGAAATGGGCAGAAGACATGAACAGATATGTCTGCAACAAAGACATACAAATGGCCAACAGACACATGAAAAAGTGCCCAACATCTTGGCATCAGGGAAATACAAATCAAAACCACAATGAGATACCACCTCACACCAGTCAGAATGGCTAAAATTAACAAGTCAGGAAATGACAGATGTTGGCGAGGATGCGGAGAAAGGGGAACCTTCCTACACCGTTGGTGGGAATGCAAGCTGGTGCAGCCATTCTAGAAAACAGTATGGAGGTTCCTCAAAAAGTTGAAAATAGAGCTACCCTATGACCCAGCAATTGCACTACTGGGTATTTACCCCAAAGATACAAATGTAGTGATCCGAAGGGGCACGTGCACCCCAATGTTTATAGCAGCAATGTCCACAATAGCCAAACTATGGAGAGAGCCTAGATGTCCATCGACAGATGAATGGATAAAGATGTGGTATATACATACAATGGAATATTAGGCAGCCATCAGAAAACGAAATCTTGCCATTTGCAACGACATGGACAGAACTAGAGGGTATTAAAAAAAAAAAAGAACTAGAGGGTATTATGCTAAGTGAAATAAGTCAATCAGAGAAAGACAAGTATCATATGATCTCACTGATACGTAGAATTTGAGAAACAAGGCAGAGGATCATAGGGGAAGAGAGGAAAAACATGAAACAAGACAAAATCAGAGAGGGAGACAAACTGTAAGAGACTCTTAATCTCGAGAAACAAACTGAGGGATGCTGGAGTGGAGGGGGGTGGGAGGGATGGGGTGACTGGGTGATGGACATTGGGGAGGGTATGTGCTATGGTGAGTGCTGTGAATTGTATTAAGACTGATGAATCAGACTTGTACCCCTGAAACAAATAATACATTATATGTTTAAAAAAAAAAAAAAAAGAATAACCAATATAATATTAAAGAAGGACAAAGCTGGAGAATTCACCCTAGATAGTTATTAAGATCTATTTTTAAACTTTTTATTTTTATGTATTTTAATTTTATTATTTTTTATCATGAATATGCTTTTAACATACAGTGTTAGATGCAGTTGTACAATATAGTGATTCAACAATTAAAAAAAAAACCCAAAACAATTCTATACATTACTCAGTGCTTATCACAATCAGTGTACTCTTTTTTTTTCGTTGTGGGACTTTTTAAAAACTTAATTACTTTTTAAATTCCAGTATAACCAATGTACAGTGTTATATTCGTTGCAGGTGTACAATATAGTGTTTCAACAATTCTATGCATTACTCAGTGCTCAAATAAGTGTACTCTTAATCCCCTTCACCTATTTCCCCCATCCCCCCACTTACCTGCTCTCTGGTAACCATCAGTTTGTTCTCTATAGTTAAGAGTCTGTTTTTCTTTGTCTCTTCTTTTCTTTGTTCATTTGTTTTGTTTCTTAAATAAACTTTTTATTTAAAAAATAAATAAATAAAGGAAGTTCCCTTTAATAAAGGTAAGTGCAATCTCCACCCTGAAATTCTCAAATGATGGAAAGGCAGTTAGTGCCTTAGGTGGTCTTTAGGTCAAAACACACACACAATTTTTCTGTTTTACTGCTAAACATTTTACGTAAATACATGTGTCTTTGAGCATGTGTTTAATGCTCCAGCATATTTGGATATGGAAATGCTGGGCAGAAGGATAAAAGCCATTTATTTTCAATAAACGGTGAAGGGGTTTTTAACAGTACACTATTATGATGAACACTGAGTAATGTACAGAATTGTTGAGTCACTGTATTGTACACTTGAAATGAATGTAACACTGTATGTTAACTCTACTAGAATTAAAATAAATAAGTAAAATGCCATTTATTTTGTTAAAATAAAAACAAACATAAATAGGGGCACTTTGGAGCACCTGGGCAGCTCAATCAGTTAAGCGTCCAACTCTTGATCTCAGCTTGAGTCTTGATCTTAGGGTTGTGAGTTCAAGCCCCAAGTGTGGGGGAAAAAAAGGGGGGGGGTGTGTCTGGGTGGTGTAGTCAGTTAAGTGTCTTACTCTGGGTTTCGGCTCAGGTCGTGATCTCAGTCGTGACATCGAGCCCCAAGTTGGGCTCCACACTCAGCATGGAGTCTGCTTGAGATTCTCTCTCCCTTTGCCCCTCCCACTCATGGTCTCTTTCTCTCTCAAATAAATAAATTAAATCTTTAAAAAAAAAAAAATAGGGGTCCCTGGCAGGCTCAGTGAAGGAGGAGCATGTGACTCAATCTCGGGGCTGTGAGTTCAAGCCCCATGATGGGTGTAGAGCTCACTTAAATAAATATACTTTAAAAATAAATAAATATAAATAAATAAAATTTTAATAATTATCAAACTGCTCTCCAAGGTGGTAGTAGATGAAAGGACTATTTTGCCATATTCTTGCCAACACGTGATATTACCAGATCTAAAAAATTTGCCAAATCAATGAAGTTTTAATTTGTATTAATCATACAAGGCAATTTATGGATACTCAAAGAAAGAGTCAAAATAAAAAGAAAGGGCTAATGAATGCAAGGCCACACAAGGTGGATGGAAGAGCTGTGGAACCAAAGAGGGCTGTCTCAAGAGAAGATTCTCAAAGACCTGGTGCCCACTTAACTGTGAAAAAGATTTTTGTTGGTGGCATTAAAGAAGACACTGAAGAACATCACCTAAGAGATTATTTTGAACAGTATGGGAAAATTGAAGTGATCAAGATCGTGACTGACCAAGGCAGCGGCAAAAAGAGAGGTTTTGCTTTTGTAAGATTTGATGACCATGACTCTGTAGACAGGATTGTCATTCAGAAATCCCATACTGTGAATGGCCACAACTGTGAAGTAAGGAAAGCCCTATCTAAGCAAGAGATGGCTACTGCTTCATCCAGCCAAAGAGGTCGAAGTGGTTCTGGAAACTTGGTGGTGGTCGTGGAGGTGGTTTTGGTGGGAATGACAACTTTGGTCGTGGAGGGAACTTCCGTGGTCGAGGAGGCTTTGGTGGCAGTCGAGGTGGTGGTGGCTATGGTGGCAGTGGGGATGGCTATAACGGATTTGGTAATGATGGAAGCAACTCTGGAGGTGGCAGAAGCTCTAATGATTTTGGCAATTACAACAATCAATCCTCAAATTTTGGACCCACGAAAGGAGGAAATTTTGGAGGCAGAAGCTCCGGCCCCTATGGTGGTGGAGGCCAATACTTTGCCAAACCAGGAAACCAAGGTGGCTGTGGTGGTTCCAGCAGCAGCAGGAGCTACGGCAGCGGCAGGAGGTTCTAATCACTGCCAGGAAACAAGGGTTAGCAGGAGGGGAGAGCCAGAGAAGTGACAGGGAAGCTACAGGTTACAGCAGATTTGTGAACTCAGCCAAGCACAGTGGTGGCAGGGCCTCGCTGCTACAAAGAAGACATGTTTTAGACAATACTCATGTGTATGGGCAAAAAACTCGAGGACTGTATTTGTGACTAATTGTGTAACAGGTTATTTTAGTTCTGTGGAAAGTGTAAAGCATTCCAACAAAAGGTTTTAATGTAGTTTTTTTTTTTTGCACCCAAGCTGTTGATTGCTAAATGTAATAGTCTGATCATGACGCTGATCAGACTATAAGACGCTAAATGTGTCTTTAAAAAAAAAAAAAGAAAGGGCTAAAAAATGTCAGGGGAGAGACACAAACTTGAGTTGTAACTTTATAAAGGTTAAGGTCTTTCCATGGAATCTGCAAGGTTTGGAGGAGTTTGGAGTCAAGATAAAGATCATTTTAACCCGACTGTGGGCCCTTCTATGTACACATTTTGGTTATTGATCATTTTTACTTCCACTTCTGAGAGCTGCTCTTCTTATCCTTTGCCTAGTTTTTCTTTGGGGCTTCTTTCTTGATTTACAAGGGTTCTTCATTTTTGGTTATTTATCTTTAGTCTGTTATATATGACCCAAATATTTTTCTTAGTTTGTCACTTTTATCTTTTAAATTTGTTCATGGTGTCTTTCATCATCAGGAGTGTTTATGTTTTATGAAGAGCATTAACATTTTGATTCTAAAAAAGTGTCGGATTTACCAATGCTATTTTATCAACTCTAAGAAAACTCAATAGTTTACCCAGTCTTAGATGAAACATTATACTCCATAAATGTGAGAATTTGGAAACACAGAAGATTTACCTCTGAATTTAGCTCCTGCCTTCCAACAGGTAACAGAAATAATCATCTGTGGGCAATTTTAACACTACCAATTTCACAAAATCTCATGTTGAAGTCCGCCTGACTCACCCACAGATTTGTCTGCCATGCCTACATCTCTAGATGTCCAGCGACAAAATCCACAGGCCAGGTAGTAGGCTTTCTTCATGGTGGTCTTGGCAGGGTCATCTGGAAGTTGTGTGGAGATGCTTGTTGCCCGAGTAGAGAGAGTGTGCATACAGCCGGGACAGTCAAAGCAGTTGGCACACCTATAATACAACACCACTGTTATTCATCTGACAAATATTTATCAAGCAACTGCTATGTGCCACACACTGTTCTAGGTGTTAGGAACTCAAGAGGGAACTATAAGGGAGGACTGTCTCTCAACTAAAAAGAAATAAAAAACATATTAAAATCTTGTTTTAAAATTTAAAAGATATTACATGTTCATTTAATTTTTTTAAAAATGCAATCATCACCAAAGTTCCTGAAGAATTAGAGCCTGACCCAATCCTACTCCAGAGAAAATCACTATTAAACAGCCCAGATTTAACAATTTCAGATTCTATTTAGGCTTGTACAGACCACAAAGATTTCTGAGGAAGAGAGAGGTCACCGCTTATGCCTTTAGACAGGACAGAGCAGCTGCACAATGAAAACTCAAGAGGCAATACTACAATAGGCTGTGAAACTGGGTCTGGAAAACAACTGTTTGTTTGCTGTGCCAGAGAGCTGACACAGAAACCGAACGATGCTATCAAACTGCAACAGTTCAGGAGCAGTGCCTTTTCGGGGCTTTCTGTTCTCTCCTTAGGCACTACTCTTCCTAATGCTCAGCCAACATTTCCCCTTCGGGGGCCCCTGTGCCTTGTTGCTTGTAACTTTTTCACCATCTGAGATTATCAAGATTTCACTCCTAGTCCTGGACTTACTCTGAAGCTCTGTTCTACAACTCTAATTACCTGTGATATTTTGCCATAACATCCTCATATAAGGATAATAATGGTATCTACACACTGTTCACTGCTCACTGATACTTTGAGGATTAAATGATGAAATCAATGTGTGGAGAGCACACAAAGAAACAGTGTCTGGCTTATTAGGAACTATTTCTCGGGTTCAGGAAAGAAAAGTCATGGTGGTTCACATCCATGGAGGTGTAAGGGTATGATTGGTAGCAAAGGACTTATACACTAAGCTAAAAACCAAATGGCACCCAGTGACAATGAGCACACCTACTACCCAGATCTTGGTTTTTAATACCATTTTCCAATAAAAGGAACCAGGGCTCCTTGGAGAAATGGCTAATTCAAGGACTGAGGCAGAGTCCTGGGATGAGCCTGGAGTATCTTGAAGGACCAAAAAATAAGAAATTGCTCAAATGAATGAACAGCCCCCCCCCAACCCATGCAACAATGGGGGTACGTCAAAGGGATATAGGAGTCTACCAAAAGAGCTCCCGATGGCCAAAGCTGGAACAACGTGAGCAAAAAAATAAAGTGGTACTGGATTATATCCCAAGGTATAAAATCAATATTCACGCTTTAAATAAATGATTAAATAAATAGGTGAGGAGAAAAATCTGCCTTTCAGAAGAATTCCAAATAATTTAAGTAGAGAACCCTCATGGAGGGGGAACATAACTCCCCACTATTTAACTGTCGGCTGTAAGAGTGTTTTCTTTCCAAAGAGTACAGTATAAAAAAAAGAGAAAAAATTCTATATTGGAGAAACCTGACAAACACTAGCTCAAGCCAGGTCATCAAGGCTAACATCAACAGTGATAAGTTCCATTGACAGTATGTACCCTTGGTGGGATGTAATGAAAGATGCACTTTACCTCTGTTGTCTTCCTCCCCATAACACATTCCCCCAGCTGACGAGAAAAACATCAGATAAATTCCAATTGAGGGACATTATACAAAATATCTTACCAGTACTCCTCAAAACTTTTAAGGTCCTCAAAACCAAGGAAAGTTTAAGAAAATGTCACACCAAGAGAAGCCTAAAGAGACATGAGTATTAAATATAACATGGGTATCCTAAATAGAATCCAGGAACAGAAAAAGGAAATTAGGGAAAAACTGAGGAAATCTGAATAAAATGAAGCATTTATTTAATAATAAAGTATCAACGTTCATTAATTGAGACAAATATACTATACTAATACAAGATGTTAACAATAGGGGAGACTATGTATGAAGTACACAGAACTCTCTATACCATCTTCACAATAATTCTTAAGTCTAAAACTGTTCTAAAATAGAAAATTAATTTTAAAAAATCAAAGGACATTTCATCTTTGGCAAAGGTGATGCTAAAAAATGAAAACCAGCTAGTTAAAAATGTGAGTTATTTTCCATGTGTTTTCTTGCCAGCTATTAAAAAAATAGTTGAGGAAAACAGAAAAAAAAATGGATCCCAATCTTACCTATTCTTTTTTAGTTTGGCTTCAGCCGATGGCATATTTTCTAAGCAACTGGGACAATAATGGGAGTCCACCTAGAAAGAAACAAGAAATCAAAAATCAGAGGAAAAGGCACTCAGTCTAGCTTGTATATACATCTATTCCAAATAGTGAATTCTAAAATATACTGCAGCAGAAAGTGATAAACCACTGATATGCCGAAGAACCTACACTGTTTTCAGCTTAGGATTTATTCTTCAACCATGTTTTTTCTTATCCTCTGTATTTCCTAAAACCCTTCCATTTTTCCTTTCTGATCTTACCTGTTCCCTTTCATCAGGATTTTATGTAATAATGTGTTAAAAGTTGTCTATGGAAAAGAAGAACTCTATGATAATCTAATGAACAGACTAATAAATAAAATAACCCAATTTGTGAAGCTGTGATCAAATATCCTTCTATCCTTTTATACTGTTTTAACTTGACCACACTTAAGTTGTTAAGGGAGACTTTAAAAGTTTTCTCATTACTAAAGTATTACATGTTCACAAAAGCATAAATTAACATTTACAAAATCAGCTTTAGCCAACTGGTTAGAGATTTTTAAATGGCAAATTAAACTACTAAACTAGCAAGATAGTCTTATTGTATTTAACTCAAAAACACAGAAGAAAATTAAATTCACTGTATTTTTTTTAATATTTTATTTATTTATTTGAGAGAGAGATAGTGAGAGAGAGCTCGAGCAGGAAGGAGGGGGAGAAGCAGACACCCCGCAGAGCAGGGAGCCCGATGCGGGGCTCGATCCCAGGACCCTGGGATCATGAGCTGAGCCGAAGGCAGAGGCTTAACCATCTGAGCCACCCAGGCGCCCCATAAATTCACTGTATTTTTTAAGCTCTGAATAATTATTTTCTTCAATGTAGGTAGATCCTATTTGACAGTTCTAGAACTCTAATCACCTACAGATGTAAAGACAGATTTAAATGAATATAAATACTATGACAGAAACTGGCTTCTTTCTTCATCATCTGCTATACACAGGACCACCTTTGAAAAAATAAAGTCGCTGCTCAAATAATCTCCAGGAACATAAAACACAGTATTGCTAACTAATATCTGCACTTACTCATCATAAAAGGCAAACTATAATTTGTTCCTTCTTGTGGCTCTTTTCAAATTCTGCCTGTCCCTTCATGTGCAGCTCCAATCCCATGTTCTCCATTAGAACTTTCTGGACTCCTCCAGCCCTCCCTAGCCTCATCCTTCCCTAAACCCTAAATGGTCTCCACTTCATAGGTGGAGGTACACATGAGTCTGTAAAAGATGCAGTAAGACAGAATGTCCTAGCTCAAGATATCCTTAGAAATCATGGAGACTGAGCTCTCTAATGACCATCAAGTGGGAATCTATTCCAACATATTCTGGAGGTGGAGGTGGAGCTGGAACAGGAAAGCATCTAAAAAGACAAAGGACCTGCTAAACAGATACACACAGAGAAAATGCTAATGGAGAAAAAAATACAAGAAGTATCATGTATATTATATGGCATTGATTTTTCTCTTGTATTACTTAACTGCTTTCTGTGACTATTCTTAATATTATGAAAAATACACCCAATAAAATTGTTAATAATAATGTGTAAAACAGCTTATAGTATAGGACACGTTTTCATATGCATTTTTAACAGTCCAGGGATTTTCAATGTTCTCTGAATCATGTTTCAAATCCTGATTTGAAAGGCTGCTGTTGAGTTTCAAATCTTGGTCCTCCCTGCCACCCCCAAAGTTTTGGCTGTGTGACCTAGGGCAAACACTGTGTTGCTTTAATCACAGTTTTTTTTTTGTTTTTTTTTAAATAATATCCATTCTATTGGCCTGTAGGATGATTAAAGGAGTTTACATAAACCAGGTGGCATATAGAAAGCTCTGAATAACCAGCAACTGTTACCAGCAGCTTTTCCTTAACTAGACTGAGTCACTCAACAGCAGGATTTATGTTTTTCTCGTCTTTTAAAACCCAAAGCTTACGGAATGAACAACAAGATGTGCCAAGTGCTGTAGAAGTTTGCGGATTTTCTTATTTTTTTGTTTGTTTCTTTTATGGGGTGGGGCGTTTTACGTTCTGAGCAATCCGACTTCCAACGCCCACTTGTGCCTGCGAACGACAGCACCATACCCTCTGGAGAAGCGCCATGAGCTTCTTAGACCAGACCTTATTCTAAGAGCTTTTCACCCAACTCGCCCCAACCCAATCTCTTCCCTGGGGCAGGCCTTGGCCTGAGCCAGAAAACACAGCAACGCCCAGTTTCTGGCCAAAGTAGGGGCAGAACTTCCAGGATGGGAGGGGCATGAATGAGAATGCCTGTGGGCTCCACCCTACAATCAGTCTTGGATCTCGCCCCTCAAGTGGCCTGAATAATCCACCCATCTTCCTCCCCAACCCACCCAATTACCAAACACCCCAGGAGACCGCCAGGGTCCCTAAAGTCAGGTTTGTCCAATCCGAGAGCGCTCTAGAACCAAAAGATCCGCTCAGCCCCACCCAAGGCCGCTCCTTCTTCCCAAATGACAAATTATAAGCAAATTAAATCAACAGCAAATCTGAGTGACGGAAGACATAACCAATCAGCAAGCCAGGAAAATGACTACCCGCCAGTCGCGGTGACTAGGACGAACCCTTCCCCCCTCTCCCCCAACATATACACATTCTTTACGGGCCGACTGCATTACCTCGTGAGACACACATTCCAGCGACCGCAGCTCGCTACAATAGCGGCAGAAATAAAGCTGCGACAGCGGGGCCCGAACCTTCTTTTCTCCCTGGACTAGGTAGAGAACCCGCTCCGATTGCAGCAAGGACGCCATCTTGGAGGGGGAGGAGTCAACGACGCTCTCGTCGCGTCACGTGATCCAAGAGCCTGCGTTTGCCTCGCCGCTTTTCCTACGTCTTTCGTCGGAGACTTTGCGTAAGGTTTCCGACCTAGTGGGGGTCTGACGCGGGCCGAAAGTCACAGTGCGCGTGCGCAGCTGTGGATCCCTGCTTTCTTCCACAACGTTTCAGTGAGCGTTTGTTGCCTGAGCGAAGTCCGACCTTTCTATCGTTAAGTACGCAATCACAGATCACAACCAGACAGGCCAGTGCTCTCCTTTTCTTTGTTTCTTCCAGAAAGAAAGGCTGCTCTTCTGTTTTATTTACAACTGCCTCTCCTGCCCTCACCTTCCAGGCCGACTTCCAGAAGGTAGATGGGTACCCCTTGACCAACATTTCATTTCCTCCTCCCCCCGGCCCTTGGCAATAACCATTCTCTCTGCTTCTATGAGTTTGACTTTTTTAGAATCCATATACAAGTGAGATAATGCAATATTATCTCTCTGGGTCTGGCTTATTTCGCTTAGCATACTGTCCTCCAGGTTCATCCTGTTGCTACAAATGGCAGGAGATATATATTTATATATTCATGTTTATATTATATTTATATTTCAGTTATTGTGTAAATATTTATATATCACATTTTCTTTATTCATCTGCTGATATTTACATTGTTTCCATATCTTGGCTATTGTGAATAATGCTGAAATGATCATGGGAGTGCAGCTATCTCTTTTAAGATTCTGATTTCATTTCTTTTGGCTATAGACCCAGAAGTGGAACTACTGAATCATAGGATAGTTCTATTTTTAATTTTTTGAGGAACCTCCATATTGCTTTCTGTAGAGGCTGTACCAGTTTACATTCCCTCAACAGTGTACAACAGTTCTCTTTTCTCCATATCCTCGACAACACTTGTTATCTTTTATCTGATAATGGCGATTTTAACAAGTGTGAAGTGATGGCTCATTGTGGTTTTGATTTGCATTTCCCTGATGATTAGTGATGTTGAGCACCTTTTCATATATCTGGTGGTCATTTGTGTTTTCTTTAGAGACCTATCTATTCAGGTCCTTTGCCCATTTTTAAATTGGGGTACTCATTTATTTATTTTGCTATTTATTTTGGATATTAACCCCTTATCAAATACATGATTTGCAAATATTTTCTTCCATTCTGTAGGTTGCCTTTTCATTCTGTTGATTGTCTCTTTTGCTATGCGAAAAGTTTTTTTTATTTTTTTAAGATTTTATTTTATTTATTTGACAGAGAGCGAGAGAGCACAAACAGGGCGAGCGGCAGAGGGAGAGGGAGATGCAGGCTCCCCAAGCCGGATGCAGGGCTCCATCCCAGGATCCTGGCTTCATGACCTGAGCCGAAGGCAGACACTTAATTGACTGAGCCACCCAGGCGCTCCTGCTATGCAAAAGGTTTTTAGTTTGATGGAATCCCACTCGTCTATGTTTGCTCTTGTTGCCCAGAGCCTAGAGGTAGAGAAAGGCTACAGACTTGAGCTGACTCCACATGAAACATACCTTTTGGAGCACTGCTTTTGAACAATTCAATTCAATGGACAATCATCTGGTCCCTATGTGGCAGGTACTGGGGTGGGAATCAGAGATAAATGAGACAGTTCCTGCCCTAGGCCCTAGGGCAGTGTTTCTCAAGTGTGGCCGTGGATCACCTACACAGAGAATTAACATTATAAATGCAGATTCCAGGCCCTTATCAAGACCCAAATTAAGGGACGCCTGGGTGATTCAGTCGTTAAGCGTCTGCCTTCTGCTCAGGTCATGATCCCAGGGTCCTGGGACAGAGTCCCGCATCAGGCTCCTTGCTCGGCAAGCAGCCTGCTTCTCTCTCTGCCCGCTGCTCCCTCTGCCTGCCCCTCTCCCTGCTTGGGCTTGCTCTCTCTCTCTCTCTCTGACAAATAAATAAATAAAATCTTTAAAAAAAAAATTAAAAAAGACCCAAATTAGAATTTTTGGGGGTGAGGCCCAGAAATCTAAATCTCTATTAAGCTTCCAGATGAGTCTCATGCCCACAAAATTGGAGAACCACTGTTTTTTCATAATCACTTGTTTAACTTTCTGTATTTGGCCCCAGGCCTGAGCATGGCAGGTCTTGTCTCTGCTGCTTTCTGAGCATTGGTAGCACTGCCTTGCAGGTTATCAGATGTTTTCTGCCCCCTGTGCTATGGAATATGGGAAGTCTCCAATGGCAGAAAACTAAGGCATCCTGCCTATCTCTTGCCAGGCCTCTCTCCCCACCTTCGGGGGCTGGATTCTATTCTCCATGATTCCGGTTCCACAGAGCCCTACCTGTCAGACTCTGAAAATTAGTCCTCACTTTGGAGATCCGTGTTCCAGGGCCAACTCCAGTCCCCAGGCCCAGGGTCCTGCCCAGACCTTTTTACTTTGAACTATATGATTACTACATGAATACCTCCTTGGGATCCCTCTGGGAATCCACTTGGCAAACCTGGAGGTGTGAAAGAGTGAACATTCTATGGGACAATCATTGACCAATGTAGGGTGGGAACCTGTGAATAAATGCCTCTCTCTTCTTTCTCCTAGACATTCTTAATGTATCTTTAGAGGGTACCAGCAGGATCAAGCCCTAGTTGCATGCGGTGGTGACCAGCTTGTGTAACGTGCCCTTGTACTGACCTTCATTTCAACTGGTTGACTTTTCCCAGCTCCCTGCCTGCAAGCTCTGATGTCTAAGGGGAGTTGAAGTTAAGATAGGAACCCACAAGTGTAGCTGCCAGGTAACTGGTAACCACACTTAATACTTATTGGCAGGGAGCCCTCATGAAAAGACCAGACCAGTTTATACTCTTACCATTAGTATCCGAAACTCCCATTTCCTCATTGTTTTGCGAACATGGAATATTATCAAATATGGGTGAATAATTTTACGCTTTCTAGCTATGGGATCTTGAAAAAGCCATTTTCACTCCGAGTCTTGTTTCAAAACCCACAGAATGGAAAAATAATCCCTGTTTTGAGGTAAATAGCAAATCACCGTGGCTGAGAAAGCACTCTGTAAGCTGTGAAGGACTAGGCACATGTAAGAAACGGTCCCTGATTATTCCAAATATGAAAAACCCAAAAGGGTTTTCCTTTCTCTAAAGAATCCCTCAGAGTAAATTCACAATAACGACTAAAAAAAACTGGAGTTAGTCACCCTTTGGTCAGATGAGATCCTGCAGAGAGGGCCTGAAATTGAGCCCCCACATCAAAGGCTCAGGGTCCTCTGCAACGTAAGAATCCTGGAGGGCTAGTCTGAACCGGTGCTGGCCATCAGCCTGCGTCACCCTTCTCGTTTGGGTTTCCTGCTAGAAAACTGCATTAACCACAGGTTTCCCTGCATTGAATCTGCACACTCACCTAAAAGCCATAGTAAGTGAACAGAGGGAGAAGAAAAAAGTCCCCTGTTTCTTCAAACCCCTCCTGGCCCCCCCGAAGGGCGCTGCCTGGGAAATGTGGTGGTGGTGCTGGCTCTGGCTTATTTCCCCAGCGGAAACATGGCAGAGGGCTGCAGCTCTGTCTTCGTTCTGGGGGCGTGGCCACAGACTCAACTCGGAATTGTTTTTCCAGAGCTTCTTACCTTGCTCCGTTTCCCTGCCTCCTCTATTGTAGCTGTAGTCTTACTCTCACCTAGCTGCCCCAGCCAAAAACCTGGGGACTTCCTGGGTGGCTCTTGCCTTTCAATCCTACCTTCTGCATAGCCCAGCCCCCTGCCTCTCTTCATTCTCATTGCCCGCTGCCTTCATTCAGTTTCACCACTTTTCTCCTCAGTGTGTCGCAGCCCCCTGACTGCTCCTCGATTTGCTCTCCACACTGAGCCAGAGCGATGTTTCTGAAAGCCATATTTTGATCTTGATCCTTTTTTGTTGTTCAGCTTTCTCCGGTGGCTCTCCAACACATACAGGAGACACCCCCAAACTCTTGGGATAGCATATAAGGCCCCCCAGGCCCTGGGGCCTGCCTACCTCTTCAGCCTCATCTTCCAAACACCTCCTACTTAGACTCAAGGCCTATCTAACTCTTGCCGAGCCACCAACAGAAATGTGCAGTTCATGTAAGCCATCATGCCTCTGTATGTGCAGTTCCCTCCGCCAGATATAACCTTCATCTGCTTGCCGGTTCAAGGTTCATTTCATCAGTGAAACCTTGTCTGAACCTACAAAGAGGGACTTGGACACGCTCGCCTTTGTCCCACAGCTGTGTCCTGTTAGAGCAACTGACATACTGCATTGTCTTTGTTTTCTTAGCAAATCTGTCTTCCCTTCCAGACCATGGCCTGGCAAAGGGCCTGGCCCAGAATAGGGACTCAATAAATTCTGCTTGATGACATACATCTGGGACTATTTATTACATGCAGAAATTGCTAAATCTGCTCACATTGCCTGATAGGTTATTGTTCGCAAGTCATCTAACATACATATACATGCAGCAGTTGCTATCCCTATGAACTCAGTCTTACAGGTGAGGAAACAGGCTCAGAGAAGTTAAGGACCTTGCCCAAGGTCACGCCAGTGGGAAATGGATGAACCCAGCTCACCTAACTCCACACTCCACCATCTTACAGATTACCCTATAGCTCATGGGTTGGCAAACTTGTGCTGTAAAGGGCCAGATCGCAAATATTTTGGGCTTTGCAGGCCAAGAGGTAAAATCAAGGATATTATGTAGCTGTGTAACAAGAGAGAAAACTTCTGGTCCTCTCTCTGTATTGCCCATTGCAGGATGATGGGCACACATTGCCCCAAGTTGGAGACCTTCTCCCAGCAAAGAGGGAGAATGGCTAGTGGCAAGGGGGTGGGGTAAAGGGGTACAGGAGAGAGAGATTGCCATCCTGCTCAGTTTAACTTTCTTCCCCAGTGACCTGTGTCTGGGCGCCCTTCTCTCCTCCCAAGAGAGCCTGGCCATCTCAACTGGGGTAGACTGAGATTCCTCTGCTCAGTGACTGGCAGTCACCAGTAGCAGAATCCCCAGTGTAGGTAGCTACCAGCATGGGCCCCGGGCAGCAGTAAGGCACAGGCCTTCCTGGCCTGGGAGGCAGGCCTTGGAAGCAGTGAGGGAAAGAGGGGCACAGGAGGACGACTGGCTTGGTTGCCAAGGCTTACAGTGCCAGCCTGCCCCAGTGGTGCCTGCAGACTTCCCAGAAACAGGCAGCAGCCAGGGGTTGGAGTTTGCTGTCTCCCGCCTATGATAGCATCCTGGTATAGTAGACTGGATGACTTCGAATCATCACATACCAGAAAGATCCCACTTTAATCCCTGCATCTTTCAGATGGTGAAATGAGATCCAGAGAGTTAAAGAGAAATATGCCCCAGGTTTTCTGATTCCTGGTACAGTATTCCATTTTCTTTTCTCTCTCTCTCTTTTTTTTTTTTTAAAGATTTTATTTATTTGAGATAGGGCGAGAATGGGAGAGGGAGAGAGAAAAAATGAGAGAGAGCACAAGCAGCAGGAGTGGGTGGGGAAGGGGCAGAGGGAGAAGGAGAAGCAGGGAGCCTGAGGCAGGGCTCGATCCCAGGACCCCGGGATCATGACCTGAGCTGAAGGCAGATGCTTAACTGACTGAGCCACCCAGGCGCCCCAGTATTATGTTTTCTCATTTCATAAATGAACTTCCTGGCTTCGTGCTGCATCTGTTCATTCATATCCGCAGCTGAGTAAGAAACCAGCTGCTCCTCTAACAACACTTAAAAAACAAGAAGGGGCGCCTAGGTGGCTCAGTCGGTTAAGCGTCTGCCCCAGGCTTCCCGGGGAGCCTGCTTCTCCCTCTCCCTCTGCCCCTCCCCACT
This sequence comes from Phoca vitulina, assembly GCF_004348235.1. NCBI lineage: Eukaryota > Metazoa > Chordata > Mammalia > Carnivora > Phocidae > Phoca > Phoca vitulina. The sequence goes on from NW_022589786.1 coordinate 3,762,830, forward strand.
GCTTGTGCGTGTCCTCTCTCTCCTGCTCTCTCTCTCTCTCTCTCTCTCTCTCTCTCCCTCTCAAATAAATAAAATCTTAAAAAAAAAAAAAGAAGGAAGAAAGCAAATGTAAGAGTAAGTGGGATGCTAATGGATAGTCTGTTCAATTTTGCCTGGGAAGTTTGCTGGGATGGCATCCTTCCCAATTGAGGCATGTGAGTTTCACATCTCTAGAGTGCTCTCCCCTTGGCTTCCACAGGACTTTCCCAAACACACCTCAAGCCAAAGCAAAGCCTGTCCTCCACACTCTCCCTTCTCTGGTCTTAGTAGACCAACGGAAAGCTGATGTCAGTTCTGTGGCCCCATGGAACACTTCCTCTGTGCTCTCCTGAGGATGTGGAGACATGAGCTGGGTGTCCTCTTTCAGCTAGAGGATGCACAGGGCGACCTCGAGCTAACCACTGCAGCTGTTACCCAACTGCAGCTGGTGCTTAAGACAGACCTCTGGCCCCTGAAGTGCTGGCTCATAAGGAACAGACAACTCATGGCCATGCACTCCACTCATTTCCTCCTCCCACTTGTTTGCCGACTCACCCCAGGGAACTCACATTAGCTCTCATGAAATAAGGGTAAAAGCATGGAACAGTAGAGCCAGAAGTGACCTTAAAGATTATTTAGTCCACTCTCCTTACTGTAAAGATGAGCTAAAGCCAACCCAGAAAAGGGAAGGGACTTGGGAAGACCCCAGAGGAAGTTAGAGGTAAAGCCAGGGTTTGAACACAGGTCTTCATTCCAAGTTTATTGCCTTCACTATACGTGGCTGGACCTCCATCTCTACACAGTTCACCGCTTAACTCCAAACCTGGCTTCTAGAAGACCCACCAGTGTATTGACTGTTGATTTGACTAAAATAGAATCGAAGATTGAATTTCGGCCCAACTCAGTGCCTGACACACAGCAGACACTCAATAAGCATTTGCTGAGTGGATGAATACTACCTTCAACCATCTAGAACTTGCTGGCGGATAGAAGTCAATGAATTAAAAAAAATTTTTTTTGAACTTTCAGCAATTCCTTCTTTTAGAAGGTAAAGAAAGAAATGGGGGTAGGGCTGCCTGGGTGGCTCAGTTGGTTAAGCATCTGCCTTCGGCTCAGGTCATGATCCCAGGGTCTGGGATTGAGCCCCATGTCAGGCTGTCTGCTCAGTGGGGAGCCTGCTTCTCCCTCTCCCTCTGCCTGCCATTCCCCCTGCTTATGCTCTCTCTCTTTGTCAAATAAATAAAATCTTTAAAGAGAAAGAAAGAAAGAAAGAAAGAAAGAAAGAAAGAAAGAAAGAAAGAAAGAAAGAAAGAAAAAGAAAGAAAGAAGAAAAAAGAAAGGAAGAAAGAAAGAAATAGGGGAAGGGAGGCAGATTGCAGTTTTAGATAGAGTGGTTAGGGTAGGCCTGGTGAGATTGGATTTGAGCAAATATTTGAAGGAGGTAGGAAGTAGGCTGGTGTCTATCTGGGGGAAGAGCCTTCCAAGCAGAGGACGGCAAAGTCTCTATAACTGAGGAACAGCAAGGAAGCAGAGGGGCTGTTAAGGAGCGAGGAAGGGGGAGAAGTTTAGGAAATGAAGTCTCAGAGGTAAGGGGTGGTGCAGCTCATGTAGGATCTCGAAGGGCATTTTAAGGACATTGTATTTTTGCTCTGAAGGCAGTAGGGAGCCATTGCAGGATTTCAAGCAGAGCAGTGACGTGGTCTAACTTACATTTTACAAGGGTCACTCTGGATGCTATTTTGAGGATGAACTATAGAAAGACAAAGATAGAAGCAAGGGGTCAGTTTGGAGATCACTGCAGTAATCCAGGTGGGACGTGACAGTGCCATGGACCAGAAATTCTGACTATATTTTGAAGGTAGAGCCTACAGGATAGGATGTCCTGATGTCCAACTCGGGTATGTCATGCATACAGACTGCCATATGAAGGGTGGTTTGGAGTCATGCATCACAGAGGCCCATGTTGGGTCAGGGAATAATCTATTTCATGGTTTAGCTGAATTCAGCCACTGGGAGTTTATTTCTTTATCAAGACGATCTGTTTCTTCTTACTGAGGTCAAAATAAAAACGTCACAGAAAGGATCAGATGCTTTTATGTTTAAAAGAAGGGGATGAAACTAACTTGTCCGGTCTCTAGTTTACTTTGTTCCAAATCACAAAGCATGATGGTTACCACACAGAAAAGTATATTTCACAAGAGGCCCAGAGAAAGAGCCAGTCCGTGGCTAAACATTCATCAGATCCCCAGAGCTCCGGCGCGGGCTGAGAAGGGGACGCTGGTGTGGGAGAGCCCAGCCCCTTTGGAATGGCGTCAAGGGCTCTTCCAAACAAGCTTTATCCTTTGCTGTGAAAGTAAAACAAGTGAATGAAAGTTAAAGTGGGTACAACATAGAACATATTACGTTGCTAGTATTTGTTATTAGGCCACCAAGTTTAGTCTAATTCCTTCATTTACATGTGGAAAAACAGGTTCAGACAGAGGAAGTGGTTTGTCTGGAGTGAAACTGGATCTCTAGCTTACCTAATGAGCACCAAGTTGATTTCTTTTACTATGTTTGGATGATTGGGATTTCCAGTCTTGCCCACACTCCTGTCTGTGCTTCTTGGTTGCCTCTTACAATTCATTTCTGGGGAGCCCTTTTAGATTTTGAGCTGTCAGTGTTTCATCTGAGAATCTTTCTGTCCTCCCAGGGAAGCTTTTCTGTTTTTGTGTTTGTTTTTTGATTTGCCTGTAGGACATTCCAGGACATATCTGTAAGTGAAGAGATCATAAGGCAATTGTCTCCCTCTGTCTGACTTATTTCACTTCACAAAGCCCGTGAGGTCCATCCTTGTTGCCACGAATGACAAGACTTCATTTGTTTTATGGCTGAAAAATATCCATTGTATACGCACCCCAATTTCTTTATCCATTCATCCATCGATGGACACTGAGGTTTCCACATCTTGGCTATTGTATATGATGCTGCAATGAACACGGCAGGGCACGCATCTTTCTGGGTTCGTATTTTTGTTGAAAAGTGGGAGTGGAGTGGAGTGTAATCACAAGGAGTACTGCAGCACCCCAGGGCTAATAACAGCAGGGTGCCATTTATGGCCTGAGGTCTGGAGGGCTAACCGGAGGGAGCACTTACTGGAACCTGGAGTCAGGGCGATGTGAAGAGGGCCCCCTGACAGGAGCTGGGACCTTTGGGTCCAGGACGGAGCCAGGCATCGGCATCCCCAGGGCAGAAGGTAGAATGCAAAATGCCTCAGCTCCTGCTGCCACGTCCCCCTTAGCTGAACCCAACAGGAGGTCAGACATCAAGGAAACCTATCTCCGTTTGTTTTCCCTCCGAAGCAGACTACAAGATGAGGGTTTAAGTGAAATCATCTGTGCAGAGGCTCCGGGAACACTAGTAGAGGAGTGAGGAACTGATACAGGGAAGGCGAGGCGACCAATAAGGCTGGGTTGTTAAACGGGCAGTCCGGGTGGGTGACCTGAGCTTTAGTCCCACAGAGAAGCTCTGGGGGACAACATAAACACACACCTCAAAACATCTCCACCGCAGGGTGAAGGAGTCAGGTGTTTATGCCTCTACCCCCATCTTTGGCTGAGGGCTGCTCCCGGGGATGCGTGTGAATTCCTTGGTACTTTGGGATTGCCAGGCTGGCAGGCTGAGCTTGTGTGGGAAAAGCCCTCAGCCACCAAGAGGCTGGTGCCGGCAGCTGAGAGCCTGGGGAGGAGCGAAGCGGGGGAGGTCAGGGCGCTGACAGCGTCCCATGGGTGCAGCCTACCGCCCGTACAGATGCACCTCCCATGCACATCGCAGGAGCGAGGCGTGTGCGGAGGGAGATTCCAGAGGGACAAAGAAAACGTACACGCATATTTAAGGTAAACAAGTAGGGGTGCCTGGCTGGCTCAGTCAGAAGAGCATTGACTCTTGATCTCGGGGTCATGAGTTCGAGCCCCACGTTGGGTACAGTGACTACTTAAACGAATATAAAATAAATAAAAACTGAAAGAAGAATTCAGGGTTAAAGACAAAAAAATAAACTAACTGAGCAATATTTACCAATACTCCCTAAAATTTAATAGCACTGTTTAGGTTTCAAAACTGTTTTTCCTCTTGATTCTCCCAATTCCTGTCCTCCACCCTCTATCATAGTCATGCATCTAATGGTCTGACTGTGCTCGTGCATCGTGCAGCAGCTAGGGCAGGAATTATTCCTTCTCGTGGAGCGGACAACAGAGGCGTGGGCTCGGGGAGGGCTGAACTCAGTAGGAGGCAGTTAGCTGCGAGACATTAGGAACGGTCCTGCCACTTCCTGGCTGACTAATCTTGGGCAAGTCAGCATGTCCCCTTCGGGGCTCCGTTTGCCCATGTGTAACATGGAGGTTCATAACGTTTGCACCACAGAATGGCTGCAAGGACTCAGTGGTATGATGCATGTAAAACCCTTGCTATGTGGCAAATGCTGAAGTGTTCTTTAATCTTTTTGGAAAAAATAAAGGCAAAGTCTGTTATTTTATATTTTTGTCTTTCTTCCTTTTTAGGATTTTATTTTATTTATTTATTTATTTGAGAGAGAGAGCAAGAGAGAGGGAGAAGCAGGCTTCCCACTGAGCAGGGACCCTGATGTGGGGACTTGATCCCAGGACCCCGGGATCATGACCTGAGCCAAAGGCAGACACTTAACCCACTGAGCCACGCAGGCACCCTGATTTTTTTCCTTAAGACCACAGTTTACTTCAAAAATTATACTGGCTGGGGGCACCTGGGTGGTACAGTCAGTTAAGCATCCAACTCTTGGTTTCGGCTCAGGTCGTGATCTCAGGGTTGTGAGATTGAACCCAACATGGGGGTCCACATTCAGCACAGAGTCTGCTTGGGATTCTCTCTCCCTCTCCCTCCACCCCTCCCACTCATGCTCTCTCTCTAAAATAAAAAAATAAATAAATAAATCTTTAAAAAATTTAAAAAATTATACTGGCTGGACTGTGATATCTGCCAGGAATAGGCATTCTCTTCCCTCTCAGCTACATGACGGTGATAATTGAACACTTTGGAATTAAGCCATGAGAGTGAATACAGATAATTACAACCACGCTCGTGAGACCGCAAGACCATCGCTCCACCTGAAAGCTGTTATGTGGAAGCCTCCCGTCTCCATTTCTTCCTTCCTATCTGCTCAGCAACATGTTTTCATCTCAAATGCCACAGGTTTGGAAAATCCCATCATTTTACCTTCTTGCCTCATCACTAGTTCAATGAGGTCTTTCGACTACGATAAAACAGGTTGTAATCAAAATAAAAATAAAAATTCCTGCATCTAGTTTTTAGGTTAAAGGCACATTTCTTTTGAAAGTTAGCAAGTAGTGGGGCTTCCCCAAAGAGTAAGATGGCATTTGCTCAAGGAATTGGGAATTGTTCCAAGGAGAGAGGGGAAGGGAGAGAACAGTCATCTCAGGAGTCCTGCTGTCCAGTACCTGACTTTTGGGGAAGGACTGAGCTGTTGAGGGACCTGTAAGCAGGAAACTGATGTCTGAGCTGGACATTTCCCTAAGTGGAACAAGGTGGATTATCCTGCATGGATATGCTTGTAACTCAAAACTGTAGTGATCTTAAGATCCTGAGTCTTAGCTTTGAAAGGATATTTCCATCATGCCCATGGTGCACTCACTTACCCTGTCTCACCAGCCCCCCACCATCCCAATGGAGTCCTCTGCAATATCTCTCTGCTTGCATACCTCCACTGTTAGGGAGCTCATCACACACACACACACACACACACACACACACACACACACCCCATCCAACTGGTTCTGTTTCTTTGGAGAGCCATAACTAATACAGTAAGTTTTCAAGCATCCAACTACCTTTAGGCACAACCTCAGAACCAGAAAGAGAAGTATTTGCTGACCTCTCATCTTCCTCTCCACATCCTGTCATTTATTCACCCCACAGACAGCATTATGCTGCACCAGGTGCTGGTGATAGAAAGGAAAACATTGCAACCAATATTGCAATCTCTGAATGGAGGGCCTTGATAAAATCAGACCCTACCCCAAATTGTTAGTGCAGTGACATAGAATTTTGGCTCTGTAGTCAAACAGTCCTGGGCTCATATTTTGGCCTTGACAATGACCAGCTGGTGACCTTGGGAAGCTGCTCAGTCTTCCTGAGCCTCAGTTTAGTTTCCCCATATGTAAAAGAGGGCTTTGCTTAAATGATCTTTAACTTTCCCTTATAATTTTGGATGTGCACGGTCTTAATTTACTGAAAATGCAGGAAGAATTGACACTAGTATCAGTCAACCAATAAGATGGCAAAGAATCCAACAAGACTGTTGAACAAGACGCAAAATTAGTTAATGCTCTAGGGGGCAATAAAACATCTACGTCAGGGCCCAGAAAAAACCATACATGAATATGTGCTCCATATATATTATGTATACAAATAGGTAATGCGTACCAGTCACAGGCTCTTTTCGCATTCATGATTTCACTTGATCCTACTTCATCCTAACTAAAACCTCTTGAGGAAGGCAGTGCCATTCCCATTTTGTAGAAGGGAACACTGAGGCTCATAGACATTAAATCCTTGGCCCAGAGTCACATAGTTACTCACTGCCAGAATCAGCAAACTCAATTTTTAAAATCTCTAAACTACATGAGCACACACCTCCTTTTGCTTGGGGATTTGGGGCATTTGGGAAGGATGGCATGAGTTTAAGGAGTCCGGGATCTGTTTCCAGCACAGTGTTCTCTCCAAATAGTTTCTCAAAGTATAATTTTGAAAATGTTTAAAATATAATTTTATACATACTTATAGTGAGCATGCATCAAAGTTTTACTTAGGTGTTTAGTGAAGGAACTGGCAGGATGAGAAAGAACGCTGGAATAAGATTGATGAGTTAGATGCAAAATTGGCTAATGCCCTCGAAGGCAATAAAAACATAACTTTTAGGGCCATCTTTGCTAACAGATAGAAATCATTTGCATCTCTACTGGACAAACCAAACAAACAGATCTGTCCCTTGTCAAACTTTCTACAAGTTAGCATCTAACTTTACAGAGTTGTAAGATGTCCGGATCGTTAATTAACAGTAAACAGTAAATGAAACAAAGGTACGCATCCCTAGAGAGTCAGGTGATCTTTAGGCAGGCTTGTGAAGCTGTGCTCTTGTTTGATGTTAACAAGACATCTAGTCCTCCTTTTGGTTTGTTTCCAAGTTCCGGATAATTTTTCTTATCACTCCACCTCTATGGTCACAAACTTCAAGAATTATCTATGATCATAAAAATGGCTGATTTCATTATATTCGGGGGTTATTTGACCGGTCTTGTTTGCATAGAAGACTCATTGTTGTGTGGTCAGCAAATGTGGAGCATATGGAGCTGAACCGCTACCACAGCCAAGAGAATTAACTTCTGTTTGGAGACTTCACAAAGAACTAGGATTGAGTTTTCAATACCCACTATCCTTCCAAAGATATATTCTCACCTTGATTGAGATATAAATCCCATAGCATACAATTCATTCAAGTATATAATCCACCGCTTTTAGTATGTTCACAGGGTTGTGCAAAGATCATCACAATCAATTTCAGAAGATTTTCATTACCCCAGAGAGAAATCCCGCACTCTTTAGATATTACCCCCCATTCCTCCTCACAACCCCAGCCCTAGGATATCACTAATCTTCTTTCCATCTCTACTGATTTGCCTGTTTTTGATATTTCACATAAATGGAATATATAATACATGGTCCTTTGTGCCTTGCTTCCTTTATTTAGCATACTGTTTTCTTTCTTTCTTTATTTCTTTCTTCCTTCCTTCCTACCTTCCTTCCTTCCTTCCTTTCTTTTTAGAGAGGGAGAGAGAGAAAGAGAGGAGAGAAGAGAGAGGGGGCAGGGGCAGAGGGAGAGAGAATGAGAGAGAATCTCAAGCAGGCTCCACTCCCAGCATGGAGCCCGACGTGGGGCTCCATCTCATGACCCTGAGATCATGACCTGAGCCAAATCGAGAGTCAGACGCTTAACTGACTGAGCTACCCAGATGCCCCTAGCATACTGTTTTCAAGGTTCATGTTGAAGTGTGCATCAGTACTTCATTTTTTTTTTAATTGCTGAGTAATATTCCACTGTTGGGTCGTGAAGTTTTAGTCCTGTTTTCTTCTAAGAGTTTTACCATTTTAACTCTTTCATTTATGTCTTTGATCCATTTTGAGTTTATTTTTATGTATGGTGTGATCTATTCTTTATTCTGTGACACTTGGATATCCAGTCGTCCCCGCACCATTTGTTGAAGAGACTGTTCTTTCCCCACTTAATTGTTTTGGCAGCTTCTCGAAAATCAATTTGCCATAAATGTGAGGGTTTACTTCTGGATTCTCAATTATGTTCCCATTGATCTATGTACCTATCATTATTCCAGTACTACTGTTGATTATTGTAGCTCTGTACGTTTTGAAATTAGAAAGTAGAATCCTCCAACTTTGTTCTTTTTAAGATTGGGCTACTTATGATCCTTTGCATTTCCATATGAAATTTAATTTATAAGCTTGTCCATCTCTGCAAAAAAAAAAAAAAAAGACAATTGGAATTTTTGATAGAAATTACATTGAATCTGTGTCTATTGAGATGATCATGTCATTTTTGTCCTTTGTTCTCTTGATGTGGTATATTACATAATTGATTTTTATATGTTAAACCAAACTTGCATTCCTGGGGTAAATCCCACCTAATGGTATACAATCTTTTTTATTTATTTCTGAATTAAATTTGTTGGTAGTTTGTTGAGAATTTTTGTGACTATAAGAAACACTGGTCTGTAGTTTTCTTGTGCTGTCTTTGTCTTATTTTGGTATTGAGGTAATACTGGCCTCATAGAATGAATTGGGAAGTATTCATTCTCTTATGTTCGTTGGAAGAGTTTGTGAAGAAGTGGTATTAATTCTTCTTTAATATTTGTTAGAATTCACTAGTGAAACATCTGGTCCTGGGTTTTCCTTTTTAGAGGTTTTTTGTTTGTTTGTTTGTTTTCTGATATCTATCTATCTAGAGAGAGAGATCATACATTTGGATTACCAATTTAATTTCTTTACTTGTTATGGGTCTATTCAGATTTTTCTGTTCCTCCTCGAGTCAGTTTGGGTAGTTTATGTTTTTCTGGGAATTTGTCCATTCCATCTAAGTTACCTAATTTTTTGGCAGGGTTGCTCATGGTATTTCCTTGTAATTCTTTTTATTTCTGAAAGGTCAGTAGTAATGCCCCCTCTTCTATTCCTGACCCTAGTCATTTGATTTTCTGTTTTTCTTGTTTAGTATAGCTACAACTTTGTCAATCTTGTTGATCTTTTCAAAGAAGCAACTTTTGGTTTCATTGATTTTTCTTAATTTTTGTTCTATCCTCTATGTCATTAATATCCATTCTAATTCTTATCATTTCCTTCCTTGTCTTCCTTTTGGTTTAGTTTGCCCTTCTTTTTCCAGTGTCTTAAGTGGTAGTTTAGGTTGTTTATGTGAGATCTTTCTTCTTTTTTAATGTAGGTATTTATACCTATACATTTTCCTCTATCTGCTGCTTTAGTTGCATTCTGTAGGCTATTGTATGTTGTGTCTTCATTTTCATGCATCTTAAAGCATTTTCTAATTTCTTTTGTGATTTCTTCTTTGATACACTGGTTATTTAGTAGTATGCTGTTTAATTTCCACATATTTGTTAATATCCCAAGTTTCTTTTTGTTATTCATTTCCAATCACATGCTGTCCTGATTAGAGAACACGCTTGGTAAGATTTCAGTCAACTTAAATTTATTGAGACTTACGTCATGGCCTGAAATCTGGTCTAATATTCTGTGTGCACATAAGAAGAATGGGTATTCTTTCGTCATTGGGTAGATCTGCCTTTTGGATCATGTGTATAATGCTGTTCAATTCTTCTGTTTCCCTGTTAATCTTCTGTCCAGTTGCTCTAGCCAATATTGATAGTGAGGTATGAGAGTCCCTGAAAATTATTATCACATTGTCTCTTTCTCCCCTCAATTCTATCAGCCTTTATGGTTGTGTGTGTGTTGCTGGGTGCATATATGTTTATAATTTCCTCATGGATTGTCGCTTTTATCATTACAAAATGTGCCTCCTTGTTTCTAGTAACATTTTGTTTAGAAGTTTGTTTCCTGTTAGCAATACAGCCACTCCAGCCTTCTTATGGTTGCTGTTGCTTTGAGTCATATATCTTTTCTGTCCTTTTACTTTCAACCTATTCGGGTCTTTGAATCGGAAGTGCGCCTCTTGTACATAGCATATAGTTGGATTCTGTTTTTATTTTCTCTAGTCTAAAATCTCTGCCTTTTGATTGGACTGTGTCACTCAGTCACACTTAATATTATCATCAATAGAGTTGAATTTACATCTGCCATTTCATTTTTTGTTTTTTATATCTCATATGTATTTTTTGGTTTTATTCCTTTGCCACTTTCTTTTGTATCAAGTGGATGTTTTCTAGTGTTAATATTTTAATTATTCAATGATTAATGTCTTTGCTCATTTTTCCAATAACAGAAAACCAAAGCTAAAAAGTTAATCTCTATCAGGCTCTACTTGCAGTCCCTAAAAGTAAGAGACTTCATCCTTTCTCAAGGTCCCCAATATTTGCTAAGGTTGGTGACCTGTCAGCAAGTGAACTTTCTCACTATCTTACGTGCATAATGTTGGGACCCTGTGAGCCATGAAATAGGCTCCACCAGACCAGTCTCCTGGGAGGTCACTGTACACACAGGAAGTACAACTCTTGTTCCTTAACGGCTACATGATCATAGGCAATTAAATGAAATTTTTTCTCAAATATAAAACTCCTTAGATGGCTTTGTTTGGTAATAGATTTGTCCAATTACATCCTGGTAAAGAGGAGGGCAGTTTCTTTCCATCTTTACAAATAAATTACATCGCTAGAGACTCAGTAAAGTGCTCACTCTTGAATTCTGAGGGATCAGTGGGAACAAGATATCATTAAAAAATATTTCCTTTTAGTTTGCATAAGCATAGCCTGCTAAATTGAGCCTTATAGACAGATTGAGAAGAAAGCAGAAAAGAAAAAAAAATGGGGGGAAAGGACTTCCTTATAAGCACATCAAATACAAAGCATTAAAAAAATCTAATAATATTCTAAAATAACCGCAATTATATTCTTCTCATGAACTTATTTGGCTCATGTGATTGATTCTTGACTCATAAACCTTGGATCAACAGTGTACTTCCATAAAGTTGTTTGTTTCTGGACTAAAAAGAGTCCGAGCAATCCTGATTCAGTCCTGTGTTTCAATCTATAGATATCTGTGTGTGGTCGCAATGTTAGCTTATGGTGAGAAGCCTGACCCTGTAAATCTATTCCAGTTAAGAGTGCCTGGTACGATCTTTCTCACCACGTTGCTGGGCCTGTCCTTTGTTGAGGATGCTTTAGCATGCAGCAGAGGACTTCAGGTAAACATGTAAAGAAAGCAAAAACTACTTGTTGTTGATTAGACTGAAGCCTCTGTTAACTTATTAGGCTAGACAACCATATCAGAATAGAGGAGAGTAAAATCCTACTGGGTTATGGTTTTTGTCAGTGTTTCCTCAAGAGTGTACTGTGGACATGGGTACATAGACAAATCTACTTTTATTTTTATTTTTTTATTTTTTTTCAGAGATGCGGAGGGGCGGAGAGAATCCTAAGCAGGTTCCATGCCCAGCGCGGAGCCCGACAAGGGGCTCAATCTCACAACCCTGAGATCATGACCTGAGCCGAAATCAAGAATTGGACGCTCAACTGACTGAGCCACCCAGGCACCCCCCCAGACAAATCTACTTTTAAAAATAAACATGGGGAAGTTAGAATGTACTTTTTTGATTGGGCAGCTTATCCCATTTTGTGGGTTTAGTATATAATGTGAATCCTATAACAGTAGTGAGCCAATTAAGACATAGGGAGCATTTCAAACATACCTAACTAAGTCTTTACCTACTATCCCTCCTGACTGTGAATGACACATTATGGGTTACAAGGTGAGAGACCAAGCCTTTGGTATTTTAGCTATCTAGGAAGCATCAAAGATGCTTTGATAGGTAAAAACACACTGCATTTTTATAAACTATTGAACTGATGGGAAGGTAATGTTAAAAAGATTTTTCAAAAAAGAATCCTCCTTAGCTTAAGACAGAAGCATAGATGCCTGGGAACGATGAATGGTTGTAGCTTGGCTGTCTATTAATCAGATTAACAATACACTAGTACTAAATAAACATAACCATAGGTATCATTATAAGGAACTTTAGCTATTTAAGAAATGAGGAACTTCTGTTGTTTTGTTTTTAAGTAATCAAGGGCATGACAAAGCACAAAACACAGAAAAGTTATGCTGATCAGATATATAATATCTGCTATTTGGGCAGATTATATAGAAATTAAAAATAACTTTCACTATCTCTTATTTTTTTAAGATTTTTTATTTATTTGAGAGAGAGAGTGCAAGCACGAGCAGGGGGAGGGGCAGAGGGAGAAGCAGACTCCATGCTGAGCAGGGAGCCAGACAGACGTGGGGCTTGATCCCAGGACGTCGGGATCCTGACCTGAGCTGAAGGCAGACGCTTAACCGACTGAGCCACCCAGGAGCCCCTCACTAGTTCTTGTTAAGAAGAAACTAAGGATATGAGTGCAGTCTGGCTGCGACATATCACCCCATTGATCGCCAGGGTTGATTCGGCTGATCTGGCTGGCTAAGTGGGTGTCCCCTTCCTCCCACACCACTCCTAGTGCATTCCTCCCGAAGCTGAGCACAGTGGAAGAGGATGACCTTCTCCCATAGAGATCAACGATCAAGGATATATGAGAAGCTTCACTCCCCTGCTAGAACCTCCACACAAGCTCTCAAGGTCCATTTCTGGGGAACATAGGGTAGTCAAACTTCCAAAACTCCGGACACATCCAAATGAGGTGCTACATGTGGCAGTCTGCCTTTCTAAAACAAACAAAAACAAAAAAACCCAAAAACAACTGAATATTCCAAGACTAGTTTGTCATTTTAACATAGAGAAAAACAAAACCAAATTCTACTCTTGAGTTAATGAAACAATTGTCAGAAAGGCCTTTTTAAAAAGTCTTATGAGTAAGCTCATTAAATCAGAGCAAATTTTGGGGCACCTGGGTGGCTCAGTCCTTAAGCGTCTGCCTTCGGCTCAGGTCATGATCCCAGGGTCCTGGGATCGAGCCCCACATCGGGCTCCTTGCTCCGCGGGAAGTCTGCTTCTCCCTCTCCCGCTTCCCCTGCTGTGTTCCCTCTCTCGCTGTGTCTCTCTCTGTCAAATAAATACATAAAATCTTAAAAAAAAAAAAAAAAAAAACAGAGCCAATTTTGTCAAAATTTTAACATATTTCATTGTTTCCTTCTAGACTCATTATTTGCAGGCATTACAAACCAACGAAACAAAGTTTTCTTGTCATCAAACTTCTACAACTTACCCAGTCAAATTTGTCTCTTGCTAATCTTTCACATTCTGGCACAGTTGTTTTTTTTTTTTAAAGATTTTATTTATTTATTTGGCAGAGAGAGAGACAGTGAGAGCAGGAACACAAGCAGGGGGAGTGGGAGAGGGAGAAGCAGGCTTCCCACTGAGCAGGGAGCCCGATGCGGGGCTCGATCCCAGGACCCTGGGATCGTGACCTGAGTCGAAGGCAGACGCTTAATGACTGATCCACCCACCCCCGGCACAGTTTTTTACTTCAAGATGAAATGGCTCTTTTTCCCTTGATAACAAATTTGCACTCATAATCTTATTCTATGCTTATATTTCTTTACTACTTCAATTCTTAAGATAGTCTCAATGGCCCATAAAAGTTACAATGTTTTTTAGATTTATACATTTATTTGAAGAGAACTGGCATTGTTACAGACTAGATTTTTTTTTATGAAGAATGGTATGTTCATACATTTGTTCATATCTTATTTTGTGTATTTTAAAAAAGATTTTTTTAGTCTTCATCATATTGAATAAAATGGGATCCTACCCATTTCTCTTTTTTCCTGCTTTATCGACATATTATTGACCCTTAATATTGTATGAGTCTAAGGTGTACAACATGTTAATATGATACATTTATAAATAGCAAAATGATTATTACCATGGTATTAGCTACCACCTCCATCCCATCCCATGGTTACCTCTTCTTTTTTTGTGGGGAGAACATTAAGATCTACTCTCTTAGCACATAAATTACATCTTTTAAGCAATGTAACTACCTTCTATTTCCTCAAGTAACTGTAGGCAAGTAACTGAGCATGATTTGAAAGATACAAACATTTAGCAGACCAGCAAAGCAAGCACTGTAAAACCTGTTATGGCCACACACATCCCATTTGCATTTCTTAAAGTGGCAAAATTGAACGTATACATTAATATACCCCAAGGGTTTATCCACTCTCAAACATATAAAAGTAGGAGGCAAAGGAGTGCATGTGCGTGTGTGCATGCATACCATGTTTCGTGATCAATGTTTTTGTGTTCTACCTTCCTTACAAATTATTCAGGCAATAATTTAATATCAGTCTAAATTCTTAGAGTGTAATGAAAGACCTTGGAAATTACATTTAAGTTGATATACTAAAGAGTAATATAATCATTGATAATACAAACAATTCAGGAGATTCAGATTAACTACAATCTCCATGATCAAACATAAAATGTGCTCTATCACTCTATTACATCATCTCATTTTATATTCCTCACGGTTTCGCAAATTGATATCACTTTGTTTTTTTATTTGTTTGCTTATTTATGGTGAACATTTCCCCCACGAGATGTCAAACAATAAAGAAAGAGAATTTGTCTTCCTTGGTACCTAGAACATGTATGAGACTTTCAGTGAATAATTCTGAATAAAGAAATACGTGAATGACATCTTTACACACAATAATTGTATCAGAAGGAATAGGTTTCATTTTACTATTTTGCAAGTGAGGAACTGAGGCATTAATGATCATTTAGCTACTTAGATAGACTCAGAATTTTGGCTTCCTGACTACCAATCCAATATACCACATTACTTTCCCAAACTAAATAAATGTACTTGTGCAAGTGAAAAATATATGAAAGAAGAAAATTCTTGCATACGTGTGATTCAGTGAGAGGGTTTCTGAGATGAATTCTATCCTAGTGGGGGCCCCCTGTAGGCAGTATTTTGGTAGAATGCTGTTAGGCTACAACTTCTTTTATTCAAATCCCCCCCCCCCCCCACTATCAGGGGGATGTCCCGTATTACTTTTTTTTTTTTTTTTTTTTAATTCTTGATGGTTTTCCCTTTGGAGTACTTGTAATTGAGCACCAAGGAAGTGAAATATAAGTTGTTCCCTGGGTTTTGCTGTAACAAAGCTTGGTACTGAAATTGGCTATTTTTCCCCCCTCCTCCTACCCCAACACAGCATCCATTATTCCTCTCTTCCAAAGCCCTCTCAGCAAAATCAACCCAGCTGAGACAGAGCTAATGTAGTATGTTTCCCATAGGTTATTATTCAATTTTCTCTTTTGGCTCGCTTTTTGGGTGCCAGGGCAAATCATTATTAAAGAGACACCGATAGACTGTGAACTGGGAAAGGCAGATTGAGTTTCGCTAGTGCTGCCGCCGGCCCTGGGGCTCTGCGTTCTCCCAGATGGAAGCCAGCATTCACACAGGGCACAGGGAGTTCCTGGTGTCCATCCAGAGTACTCCCCTACTTCTTCCACTAACCAGGGAACACTTTGTATTAAATTGAGATTGTCCCCCTTTAGCTTTTTTGTTTGTTTTTTTCTACTGAGAGTTTTCTATTAAACTATTCAGAATTGTGTGGTACTTGTTTGTTTTTAAGATTCCACACGTCTCTTTTGATTAAAACATGTTGTTGGGTGACATTTCCTAGAATTTTTGTCAAATCATTTCTCATGTCAATCCCCTTCATCCTCATTGTTTCCCCTCTAAAAAACTGGCATCTGGTAGTGATGATTTAGACGTCATTTCTGCTGACCTCATCCCCGATTCAGAGAAGACAGTAGGGGGTAAGTTCAGCCCCCACACCATTCCGGATTTAGGCCTGGGAAAGCAGTATAGTTCTTACTAAATCTATTGGGCAAAGGAAGAAACTGACACACAACTGGGCTCCAAGACTCCTCAGGGTCACACTGATGGTCAAGGCCTGAGCTCCTGTGTTTTAGAGCAAGACTGAAGAGCGCTCGACAGCTGAATTAAAAACTGTGGGTCCCTGTCCCTGGTGCATCCCAGAGGCGGCAGGGGATCGCACAGCTGCGTTGTTCTGCGTGGGAGCCGGGCCGGGAACTGGCAGGGCGTGGAGTCCTCTCAGCAGCCAGCTCTCCTGGGCTCATGAGCACCCTGGATCGGGCCATTTCACTGTTGTCACAAGAATGAACAGGATGCTCAGAGGCGTGTCACGGCAGACAACCAACCGGCTTCACACTGGCGTCTAAGTCCGTCCTCACAGCAGGGCTGGGACACAGGTGTTACTAGCCTCACTTTCTCGAAGCCGCCTGTCAAGGATCCTACACTCAGTGCACTGCAAAGCAGGAGCTGAGAGTCTCGGCCTCTCCGCCCAAACCCATCGGCCGGACTTTGGCCGGAAAGGAATTTGGAGGACGCGTTTTCGGTCAGCCCGAGCCTCCCGGGTCACGGTAAGGAGAGCGGGGGTCCGACGGCCGAAGCGATCGCGCCGGCCTGCACGCGAGCGCGGCCCGGGGGTCGGCGGGGAAGCCCGGGCCCTCGGGTTTCTCCCCCGGGCTGGGGCGGCCGCGGGGGCGACGGAGGCGGGGCGGCGGCGGCGGCGGCCGGGGGCCCGGGTTTTCCGGGGGCGGTCCCCTGGCGGCCGCGCATTCCAGCGCCGCCGAGCGCCTCCCCGGGGCCAAGCCGCGCGTCCCGGCCGCTCCCGCGCGCTCCCGCCGCCGCGGGCTCCGAGGGCACGGCACGTGGCGCGCCGCGACCCCGGGGCCGGGCCGCCCCCCGCGAGCGGGGGGAAGCGCTCGAGCCGTCCCTTGGCCCGAGCCTCCCGCAGACCCCGCGCGATCCGGCTGCGGCGGGGGCCGCGGGCTTTCCTGCGAAGCCGCTCTGAGGATCCCCGGGTGAGTGGGGCCATCGGGTGTCGCGCGTGGGGCTCCGTTCTCCCGTGGTCCCTAGCCCAGCGTCCTCCCAACTGTCCTCCTCTCCTTCCCCCTCTTCTGCCTCTTTCCTCCCCCGTCATCACTTCTGCGTTCCCCTTTTCTGCTTCTCTCAGCCCCGAAGTTGCAGCCACCTCCTCGGCCGATCTGGGGCCTCGTGGGAGCCGCGGCTCGGGTGGGTGAGCCCAGCCCCGCGGCCGGCGGCTTCTCCCAAAGCCCCGCGAGGGAGGCGCCAAGAGTTTGGAGTGGGGTGTGGGGTCCCTTGGTCCGGCACCAGCAGTTTCCCCATCCTGTCTCCCGGCCCTGTTTCTCCATCTGTGAAAGGGAGAAAATATCCTTGGCGTACAGAAATCAAATGAGAGAGCGGGTGTGCAGAGTATCACGGAGAGAAGCCTTCCTTCCAAGTGCTCTTCCCCTCCCCCCTCCCCCTCCCCCTCCCCCCCCCCCCCTCCCCCTCCTCCGCCCCCTCCTCCTCCTCCCACCTCTTTACTTCGGACTTGGTTGTTCCAGTCGTTGCACCCCTTCTCTCCCTACCCCTCCACAAATTCCTTGAGGGTAGAGACTGTCTCCAAGCCTCATCTCCGAGACCTCCTCAGTCCTTGGCCCAGGGCCTGGCAAGTAGGTGCTCAGTACTGTTCACGCGTGGAAGAAGGGGAGGTGTAAGCCGTAAAAACCTGCACACCTGTGGGAGGTTGTTATTTTGAGTGGCCAGGCTGGACTCCTGTTCCTACAGCTCCACCCTTTCTTCCTGACTGGCCTTGGGCCTGTTGGCCCGGGGTGGCGGCGGGGGTGCGCTCAGGAGTCTCCCCTTCCTCTGTAGATTCCTCAGAGCTCTAGGCCCCGGTAGTGAAAGCTGCTCAGACATTGAAGTCTCAAAGATTCCTTGAGTACCTGTGGTACCACTGCGGTGGGGAAATAGGAAGGCTTGCAAATGCCTGAATGGGGGTTGGGGTAGGGGTGGGGGTGGGAAGGACAATTCTCTGGAAGTCAGGAGACACTCAGAGTTACCTTGATGAGGCATTTTCCCCATCTTGACCTCGCTCTCCACATCCCTAAAGTGAAGTGGGGATGGAACAGACGGGCACCTCCGCTTGAGCGGGATGTGCCCTTTGGGTTCCGTAGGGCGGCCAGCAGTCCTGTGAGCCCAGCCAAGCCTCGGGACATCCGTACTTCTGCAGCCAGGACCGGAACAGCTGAGGAGAAGCACTTCTGCACTGCACCAGGGACCTCCCATTTCCAGCCCTCCTCGGGTTATGAGTCATGCCCTGGAGGTCACAAGTCATGCTCCATCAGATGTTCTAAACAGTGACCTCTCAGGGTGTCAGAACCGTGGGCTCCCCTGCATGACAGGTCTGGGGATTCCCGGTCTCGGGCATGGTCTCTGGCATAGCCTACGAATCATAGAGCTGGGGTTCGGTGTTTGAGACATACACCAAATTAGAGACCTTGGGGGCCTCATGTGGTTGGGTCACATAGGGAGGCGCCAACGGGGTAAGTGGCAGTCTCAGTTTCAGGTGCTTCCCTAGCTGTATGCTGATCCTTGTTTTAAAAAAAAGTGCTTCTGTTTCTTCACTGTGGTTTAAAATCTACAAATAAAGGAAATGTCGCCAAGGAAAGAGAATCTTTATCTTGATTGGTCTCACTGCTGCTGTTGGCAGTGGAATCCAAGGTAGACACGTGTGCGCACACTCACAGTTTATGTAAGTAAATGCTGGTCTTAGCACAGCTTGTAGACAACTGTCCCGACGGGCCAGACAAGCCAAATGATGTAATCAGGATCATACTTGAGGGGCGCCTGGGTGGCTCAGTCGGCTCAGCCTCCGACTCTTGATCTCAGCTCGGGTCTTGATCTCAGGGTCATGAGTTCAAGCCCCATGTTGAGCCTACCAAAAACAAAACAAAACAAACCATACTTGACATTTACTGAGTGGTGACTATGAGCCAGGCATTATTCTAAGCATTTTACAAGTGTTAATTTATTTAGTCTTTACCACAGTCCTATGAGGTAGGGACCACCATTCTGTCCATTTTATAGTTGAGGAGACTGAGGTCCAAAGAGAGTGGGGAACTCACCCGTGATCACAGGGAGCTGCAGTTTGCACCCAGGCAGTTTGGTTTCAGGGCCTGAGCTCTGAACTGCACTGGAATTATGGGGATCTGGGTTATTAGATCTTGTTTCTGTCAGTTACTTGCAGGGTCACCTAGGGGACGGTAAGTAAGAATTTGACAGCCACTGGACTAGTAAATCACTAGGGACCCTAGTATCTTTCTGCCTCACTAGGGAAACAGAATGGTGTACATCCAAGAGAAAAGCTCAGAGGTAGCCAGGAAGGGGAACAGGCCAGAACTATCCCTGGCTAGCATGGTGGACAACAGCAAACCAGATTCAGCAACTCTACTGTGTACTTTACATTGCTTCGTGGTGCGTAGCTCTAGTTTCCTTATTTTATTGATTTGGACTCTGGCTGATTGGACATGCGAATTGCTGGTGACCAACTACATGGGATCAGAGAGAATGAAATGGAGGAGGGAGAAGGAAAACAGAAAACTAAACTCCCCAAATCAGTTTCAAGTACTGGTGACCTATTTGTGGCATACGTGTCACCAGTCCTAATCCCTGATAATCAGGACTTTGCACCTTGCAATCTCTGCGAGGCTAGGGAATCCTTAACTCAGTGCTCTGGACAGCTTCTGAGTTATTGATCGTGAAGCTTTTTTTCTTGCTCTCCCAGATTTTCCACTTCATTCCTCTGGGGGATGGTCTAGGAAGTAACAAATGGCAAAACGGGAGACTTTTTTTTTTTTTTTGAGCATCCTGGGTAGCATTTTAGGAAACACCTTGGGGCTTTTTAAAGATTCATCTTCTCCACCCCTTGCTCCTTTCTGTTTTTTTCTTTAATGGCCTTCAACCCAAGACCATCCTGGACCTGGGGCAGGGCTCTAGGGGAGGTAGGGTGTCAGGGGAGCAGAGTGAGACTTGGAGATCACCTTGACCACCCTTTCCAATTGACTGACAGGAGAAGGAGGCCCAATTTGAAGGAGGGACTTACTCAGGATCACACAGTGTGGTCATTTTCTAATGCTGTAACAAATTACCACCAATTTAGTGGCTTCAAAAAAATCAAATTTACTGTATTACCGTTCTACAGGTCAGAAGTATGGTATGGGTCTTTCCAGAAGAAAAGGCATCAGTAAGCTGAGTTTCTTTCTGGAGTCTTTAGGGGAGGATTTGTTCCCTGCTGATTTGAGTTGTTGGCAGAATTCAGTTCCTATGGCTGTAGGATCAAGGTCACCGTTTCCTCTCTGGCTGTCAGCTGGGGGCCATTCCCTGCTTCTGCAGGCCTCTGCACTCCTTGGCTCGTAGCCGGCTTCCTCCATCTTCAAAGCAAGCAATGGTGAGTCAGGTGCTTCTCATGCCATATTTCTCTGACCCTCCTGCCTTCCTCTTCACTTTTAAGGACTCATGTGATTAGATTGGACCCACTTGGTCGTCCAAGATAATCTGATCTCAAAGTCTTTAAATCACATCTGCCGACTCTTCGCCTCTGTTTTCATGACTCTGCCCTCTGAGTCATGCTTCTTTTTTCATAGTCACGGTTCCGGAGACCAGGACCATGGACATCTTTGAGGGTCTGCTGTTCTGCTTGCTGCATGCATTTTTGGAGATTGACTTGTTCCCGATCACATAGCTTGGCAGGGGATTCACACCACTCTGGTGCCCTTGCAGCTCTATCACTAACCGCCCCCCCACCCCACCAGCCCACCACCATGGAGAGTCTCCTTTGTGGGCCCAGCACGCAGCAGGCTCTTACTCACTGGCAAATAACCATGATGGATGGTAGAGGCTTAAGCAGGATGCTGTGGATTTGGCCAGGGCTTCTCTGCTGGCTCCCGGTTGGTTTCTAAGACTCTGTGATTGGCTGGGTCTGATGGGTACGTGCAGTCTTGAATAGTTCTGGCTGTTTTCTGATCTCTTTGAAATATCCTGGTGTTTTTCCATTTTTCCAGCCACAGAATAGCAGACAGAAACTCAAGCAGGGAACACGTCTTTAGACTGTTAAGAATTTTGATGGAGACGGAAGCCAGCTGGGGTAAAATGAGAACAGAGCCCTCCTCGGGGACCTCGGGTGATTGGACAAAGTCCTCTGATCTGATTCATTTCACATTTTTGATAGTTGTAAGTCCTGCCCGTCCCTTCCTCTGGCCCCCGTCTTTGGAACAGAGGTCCCTAGTGAGATGGCTTGGCTTGGTAAGTGCTTGAGGCTGTTACAGAAGGGGAAGAGAACTGTCTCTGAGGGTGAATGAGGTGCGGATGGTCTCACCCGCAGTAGGCCTGGGAAATCCCCTCCGTTTTTATCAGCTCTCCGTTCTGAGAACAGAGAAGGAAATGTTCCTGCTGGGGACAGCAACTCCCCCACCCCTATACTCACCTCAGTGCCCAGCTCTGGAGCCCAGGGAATCCTAGAGAACGTTATTCTGAAAGGTCAGTGCCCCTCTCTCTGCCTGGTATGTACAGGCCAGTCTGGGAAAGGAGGAGGCCCTCATAATCCTTCCTGAATGTATAGAGAGCCCAGAAAATGATCAAGTCAGAGGATGCATTTTGTTTTAGAGATGGGATTCTGACTTTTAAGATCATGGGGCGAGGATCCTTCCGGACAGCTAAGTTCCAACTAAGCTCAGATCTGAAGTCCTCCCATCTGTCTGTGTTCATTCCCTCACCCATCTTGGGTTTATTGGGCCCGTCCTGTGTGCCAGGAGAGCTGTGCCGGGGGTACGGCTGGGAACGGGAGGCAAGCCTTCTGCTCTCCTTGTGCTTGCATTTCAGTGGGCAAAGGTGGCCAAAAAAAAAACCACATACACACGCAAACAAACAAGCTAATTTTAAATTGTGAAAAGTGTCTGAAGACATTAAAACAAGGTCTGAGATAGAGAATGGCGGCTGGACGAGGGTAGTGATTTAACAAGGTGATTCTGGAAAAAGGCTTTTCCAAAGAGGTGACATTTAAGTTGAGGTCCTGGACACTGAGACAGTGGTTGTTGAAAAGCAAGATCTGCGGGGAAGAGCATTCTAAGAAGAGGGAACAGCAAGCACAAAAGTCTGATCAGGACATTAGTTACCCCAGGCTAGTAAGGGGCCAGTGGGGCCTCTTCTCGGAACTTGACTTCCTTTCTCTGTCTGGCCTCGATGCTCCATTCTTCTCAGATGATTGCACCAGCTCCTTCTGAGGGTAGAGCCTTCGGAAGGGGTCCTATCAGCGGAGTGATGCCAGTAAGCCCCCGAGTCTGCTCCCTGGGTGGGAACAGTCAGCCTCATTCTCCGCATTTGGCAGGATGCCCGAAGAGATGGCCCCTGGGCCGGTGACTCAGAGCTGGGCTCACTGCCCCCCTCCGGCCTCCGTGGCAGGCCACACCTGCAGGAAGCCACCTGCTCGGTCTGCTTTCTCTCCCACATCGGGATAATTAAGCTTGCCAGCCAGCAGGAAGTCATTTCTTTTATTGCCTTCTTCCTCAGTGAGCTCCTTGGTGGTAAAACCGGTTGGATAACCACGGGCAATCCCTCAAAAGTCAACTGCTAGCTGCAGCTCAGAAGTGCAGGGTGTGCTTTTCCTGTGGAAGATCAAAGCCGGGACAGACTCTCAAAGGCTCTCCGTGTGGATGAAACTATCCCTGCGCTTTCCTAGATCAGCCTCGGAGTGGTCATAGCGCCCCAAATAGTGGTGGGGCTCTGAACGCTCTGAATTTAGGAGCTGGGCTGTGTCCCCCAGCTCAGTTTAACATGGATGAAGTCCTTACTGTGCACCAGGCATGGTCCGAAGTAAGTGCGTACGTTAGCTCATTCAGATCCCACGGCATCCCAATGAAGTAGTCCTGTTTACATTTTACAGATGAAACGGAAGCTTAGAAAGGGTAAGCCTCTTGCCAGAGCCGCAAGGACTACAGATGCCCCAGCACGCCCTATATCTTATCAGCTCGGGGCTTTGTTGATGTATCTGTTCTACTCATCCTGCCTCTCCCTTTATTTTTTTCCTTTTGGACACCTACTTCTCTTCAAAGCCTATATCAAAGTCCCCCGTCTTTTTAAAGTGTTGTGTTTTACTTAGACAAGAACAAAGGAATGAAGACGAATATTGTTTTGAGCATCGGTTATGTTTCAGGACTATGTACCTATTGTCTTGCTTTATCCTCACAAAAGTAGGGTGCAATATAATACTCTTAGTGTCCTTATTGTAAAGATGAGAAGACTGAGGTTTAGAGATTTTAAGTAACTTGCCCCAAGTCACACTGTTGATAAGGATGGAAAGCAGGATTCAGATCAAGATTGTCTTACCTGCACTCTTTCTCTTTCTCTTTCCACTTCCTCTTCTCCAAGAGCGTGTGGTTCGCACCTTCAGTGTAGGAGTGCCCTGCCTTGTATTGCAACTAGCAGTTCTACATGATGTCTTTTTCCTGCAGAAGAGGGTGAGCTTCTTAGGGGCAAACATCTCCATCTCTACCCCGACTCCTCGATGCCCAGTGGGAATCACAGCGCCATCCGTGTTTCATCCTCAGCCTGGAGGAATCCGTCAGGTTAATCAACCATGTCATTGGTTGATTAAAAAAAAATTCATTAATTTGGATTAAGCCTCTATCATCTTTGTTGATAAAGTGAAGACATGCCAAGTCAGGGATACTAACAAATTCTAACTGGTTGTCGGGGCGGGGAGGGGAGGCTATTTGCTCAGGTGCGTGATTCCTGCAGCCAGGAATTACTGATCATGGAATGGACATTTGTGGGGTGCCCGTCGGGTGTCAGAATACTGCCCAGTACTATGTGTGATCCTCTCATGGAATTCTACTCACCCTACAGGGCAGATGCTATTATTTGCCCATTTTTGTTTTTGTTTTCAGCTGAATAAATGGAAGCATTAGGAAGTTTGATAACTTACCCAAGATAGGTCAGCTAGAAAGTGGTGGAGCCACATTGAAACCCAAGCCAGCTGGCCTCTGAGCTGGGGCTCGCTCTTAACGCTGTAGAGGGGAGTGGGGAGTGTAGAGGGGAGATTTCCCCGCTGTTTCCAAGTATTCCCTCCGTTCCCATGCACTCCCCTCGCCCAACCAGCATCCAGGAGCTCCGGGGGTGGGGGGGTGGGGTGTTGGGGGGAGCGGTTGAGTTAAGAAACGTGTATTCAGTGCCCCTGCCACTGAGTAGAGAGGGGGCGCGTTCTGTGAGGAGAAGGCGCTGTGCTGGCTGAAGTCCGGGCCTCGGCAGAGCCGGAAGCCAGGCACGGGGTCCAGTCCTTCATCCCAGACGCATGGCGCTTTGCCCCACCTTGCGGGGTCCCCCACGACCAGTCAGATGCCAGTGTCTCTCCCTCTTCCCTGTCGGTCTCACGGTGAGGGATGCTAAGTTACAGTCTTCACCACTACCTTCTTCTCTAGATTCATTTGCATTCGGGCCTTGAGCCAAAGGGATGGAACTGCATTCTCCAGTGATTCTGACAGGACTTATTTTTGGTTGAGGGGTGTGTGTGTGGCCCTGGAAAACCATCTCACCTGTCCCACCTACTGTGATGTGGCCTCGGGCTCTGGGCCTCAAGGCCCCTATGGCTTTTACACAGTAAAGAGGTAGAATCAAGAAGCCTGTCCCTCCCGCTGCCTTCTCCAACCGGACTCCTTACTTTCTCCCGGCTCCCATCTCAAACAGGAGAGCGATGGCATTTGAAAAGAGCGCGCGGATCAGGAGGCCTGAGTTCTCCCCTCAGTCCTGCCCTTAACCTGCTGTGTGACCTTGGGCAAGTCATTTCCTTCACCTGTAAAATGGGAGGGAGGCTGTGTGGCTTAAGCTAGATAGTGTCTAAATTCTATGTAGATGTCTAGAATGCCATTACTTTGCAGGGATTTCTTCTCCACAGAACAAACCCAGGACGAAATAGTATTGCTGATTTAGTTTTCTGTTGCTGCCATAACAAATTAGCACAGACTTGGTGGCTTAAAAATACATTCACTGATCTCACAGCTTCCCTGGGTTCAAACACAACCTCGTTGGGTCCTTACAAAACTTCAGTCAAGGTATCAGCCAAGTTGCATTTGCATCTGGAGGATCAATTAGGAAAGACGCTGCCTGCAAGCTCATTCAGGTTGTTGGCAGATTTGTTTCTTGCAACTCAAGGCCAGCAGAGCAGTGTCTTTGACCTCAGGGAAAGCTTTAGCCCTCTTTTAAAGAACTTTCACCTGATTAGGTCAGGCCCACCCAGGATGCTCTTTTTGTTTACTTTAAAGTCAGGGGATCTGGAACCTTAACTACATCTGCAAAATCCCTTCACATTTGTTATGTGACCTAACCTAATCCCAGGGGTAGCACCAGGGAACAGAGATTATGGGGGTCATCTTAGAGTTCTACTTACCACAATTGCTTTATAGAAATATCCTCTTTACAGTTCTGACGGGAGCATACTAGAGCCAACTTTCTGTTTTGTGAGTTAGGTCAAATGACTTAACATTTGAAATCAGTTCTAAAAACTATTTGTTCTTACACTAAAACTATTCTGTTTTGAACTTGTTTTTTAAATGTTGTATATTGTGCTTCCCTTTATTCTCATGTAATTATCCACAAAGTTATTTTTTTCCAATAGCATTAAATGAATATATATTACTACATAATTGAGAATTTTATATATATATAAAATATAGCATAATATATATTCCCATTATATATTAAATATTAAATTTAATATATATATTAATATATAAAAATTATTCCCAGAGGAAATAATTTAAATGTTAACTTTTTATATTTAATTAGTTTTGCTCCTTTCTATTTGAAATCATACATTATAGAAAACTATTAATTTAAAAAATCTTCTATGTCCTTAGCTGATTTTAAAACACTTTTTGTTCTATCAGTATTTAAGAGAATTGTGTTGAACTCCCCCACTGTAACTGTGGCTTCATCTATTTCTCCTTATAATTCTGAAATTAGGTTCAGAGAAATTAAAAATCATTTTATCTTTTGGTATCTCTAGTTATAGACTGCATATCTTTTCTTAATTCTCTAAATCCAGAGTGCCTTTGGCCAAAAGCAATGAGTCTGACCTGGACTTAGGACAGAGCTATGGATCTGGCATATTCCATGATCTTACTCCTGGGTCTGTGTGGAGGCTTTGGAGATGAACATAGGGTCAGGAGACCTGAGTTTGAATGTCAGTTACTTCGCTTTGTAATCACCAGCCAGTTAACCTCCCTTGGCTTTCATTTCCACATCTGTAAAATAATATATCCAACCCAGGATTATTGTGAAGGTTAAGTAAGTTAATGTGTGGGACGAGGCCTTGCACAGTACTTAGCACTTGGTATTTGTTAAATGCTGGCTTGTGTGATCCTGTTTTTGAGGAAATAAGAGGAGGGGTACTTAACTTCTCTGTGCTTCTTGGAAGTGAGTTATATCTTCTGAGTAAATAACAGTAATTCCTAAGGGAGTATCTTGTATATAGCAAGTACTGAATGAATGAATGAATGAATGAATGAACGAACATCCTGGACAGAGTTACTTGTCCTGATGGTGCTCAACCAGAACCAATATTACTTCGTCGGAGGGTGAGAGCTGCTTGCTAGGGAGTGATTCTCATGATTGAAAGGCGGATAGATAGCACGGATTAGTCACCTTGAATTCAATTATTCTAAAACTACTGACTTGCAGGAAATTTTAATTTCTGAAATTTATATATTTTTTGTTGGCGCTAGAAAATTGGCCATATGATAGAATTGGTTGGAACAATGATTTTTTTTTTCCCCGAAAAGGTTTTCAGTTGCTTATGAAAACTGGCCTCTCACAGGGCAGGTGGTGTAGGGCCCACGGCGTCGGTGGCTGGTGATACCAGTGACTTTTTGCTTGTCAGCTCAGAGTGGTGTTAACGCAGCTTCTTAGACAAACTTATATAGAACATATGTCGGCGTTTATTTATTCATTTAGTGAGGTCATCAGGAGATAGTGTATGCCAGTTTAAATTGACAGGAGTTTAGGCCTGACTGCTGTTTTACCTCCCATGGTCATAAAAAATCCCATTTTTATCTGTGATAAGGTTAAATCTGTGATATGAATGGTTTGGGCCACAGTCTGACATGACCCATTAATCAGAAATAACAAGTAGTGTATCTGCAAAGCAAATGACAAGCAGCTTGATCTGTGGTGATTAATTAGATGGGCCAAGAAACAGGGTTTTATGTACTCGCAAGGAGCCATGCACCCGGATGCCAGATAGAGGTCAAACACAAGTCAGCTGGCAGAAGCCCGAGTCCTGCTTTTTCTCAAGGAAAACTTTCCAGCGTGCCATTGAAGATGCTGAACATATGCTTTACATAGTTCTTATTTTGGGGACACAACTTTTCTTTCACGGTGGGGAGAGGTGTTCCAGGGGAAGGAACAGCCCGTCGGAGGGGACACGTTTGAAGACTGAGAAGGTTGAAACAAGGAGCGAGAGCTCCCTGTGCGCTCGGACACCTGGTCACGTTCATGGCCAGCCTTAGAGCCCTCTGGAACAGTAGTGGCGCTGAGAGGGCCCTTGGAGAACATCACAACCTGTGGTTTTCAGACTGTGTTTTGAGGAGTCCAAGGGGTTCAGGGGAAGCTGAACAGCTGTACTGTACCAAGCGAACAGGCTGTGCTAAGCAGGGACACCAAAATAACACCTGGGAAAATTAGTTTTATGTGTTACGGTTTAGTATTGCTTTTAGTTTGAATTGTATGTGGGAAGGGGGTGAGCATCCTAATATCTAGTGCTTAGGGCCTCTAAGGATATTTATCCAGCCGCTGGCTGGGACCCCCAGACCCCTCCTTTGCCTTCTCCCTGGCATTCTAGAGCAGCTCTGTGTTTATCTGTTTTTGTGATCAGGGTTTTAAGTAATGCCATGTGCAAAAGAGTACAATCTAGAGTGCATTGCAGTACACAGAAGAAGTTTCATTTATTCATCTACTTGTTCTATTCTGTTTTGTGTTGTTTAGGCAGCAACTTGATTGGATTTATGTCTTTGAATGATTATTCTGGAAGAAGGTGGGGTTGCAGGTGGGGAAAGACCTCCGGACCTCCGTTCTGCCATCTGTGAAATAAGGCTGATGTAGCTTCTGTGAATCGTGATGATGCATGAGCCCTGAAGCCTGAGTTCCTGTAAATGACAGGTTTTCCATATGAAAGTCAGCCAGGGAAATTATTCCTGGCATTTGGAGTTGCGGAAACTCTTTGATGTTAATGGATTTACCAGAAAGGGCTTTCGTGGGGTTCTTTTGGCCCAGGGCAAGCTAGCTGTTGATGTAATCAGAAGACCACAAAGAATGATTTCTGCCGCCTCTGTCCTTCCTTAACAGTGCACGGCTCCTGTGACTCATGCTTCTGAGCCTTGGACTTGGAGTAAGTGATCACATTTCCAGGGCTGAGGCAGGGTCAGCCTCCTCGGCCTCTCCCTCTTCGGCAGGCCCTAGCCTGAAAACCCCGGTCTCCTCGGGAGCCTTGCCAGAGGTTTCTCCTTCATCCTGGGCCTTGCCTAGGTCAGACCAGACTGGCTGCAGAGCACCTGGGAATCAGTTGCCAAATCACAGTGCTGGAGAGAGTCGTAGCAGCCTTAGAGATCTGTGGGTCCGGGGGTTCCCAAAGCTGGCTGCGTATTGGGAAAAACGGCCTCCTCCTGTCCCTTCTTGAGTCTAATTCAGTAAGTCTATAATGGGACCCAGAAATTAGTGTTTTTTAATACTGTCCTAAGATGGTTCTCACTTGACACAGTATAGGGCATTTGGTGACCACTTGATCTAGGCTCATACTTGAATTTTATTGGACCATTTTCCCCTCAATCCAGTGGACTTAAGAAAATTAAATGTAAGACATGCTCATGTTTAGAAAATTCAAACAGCGTGAACACTATTTAACTCTTTGGATTCTGCTCATAAATGATTTTACATTTATGTATCGTCCCCCATCTGTCTACTTAATTCTACAAAATCTGAGCCAGACGAATAATCCTATGTACATTATTCTGTACTGTACTTTTCCCCCACTTAGAATGTTCAGAACTCACTGTAGATCATCATTCTTTTTAGTAACTATTAAATACGTTAATATTTGTAACACACTTGGAACAATACTTGGTGAATAGCAAGCACTAAATATTTGTTAAATGAGTGAATGGTGTACCAATATATGGATATACGCTATATTACTATTATGGACACTTGTTGCATTGGTTGCTGTAACAAACAGTGCAGAAATGAACATCCCTTTGCACATGGCATCTTGGAGGCTTTGCCTTGGATATGGCTGTCAGCAGCTTACTTAGTGGGGCAGCAGTGGGCATGGAGCCAAAGGCATTAGAAAGAAAAAGGTATTGATTAGGACAAAGCAGGGCATTGGACTAGAATTGGAAATTTTGTCTGGGACCTAGAATCACAGAAATACAGATCTCAGATCTCAGATCTAGAAGGAACCACAGCAGAGTGTTTATTCCAGCCTTGTGCCCTCTGGGCAGGGAATGGGTTAGGTCTGTGGTTCATTCCCAAGTTGTACGCTGAGCCCTGGGAGCCACAGTGAACTCATTGGAAAAGTGTATGGGGGCTGCAGGATCTGTAACATTTTTGACATCCCTCAGGCACTGTGCAAACGACTAGCTCGAGAAAGTTTGCACTTGAACGTGAACCATACTGCATTCCCTTTGGCGATGCTCTGTTTCGTGAAGCTGAGTTTTTGGTGGCTGCCAGGATGCAGCAGGTGGGGCGCACAAATGAACGTGCAGTGGGCAGTGGGCTTGGCATCGTCCGATCTGACCCCAGAGTCTGCAAAGTGGTGCAGTGTCTGCCCACTGCCCACGTCCCATTAGTAAGTAACTGGTGAAGAATGAAATAAAAATATTTTCTTTTTTCAATTTGTATGATCTTTTTTCAAGCAGCTACTACTCTGTTAGGACATAAATGCTTACTGACTTGTTTGAAGCTAACTCCATAATAAATGGAACTGCTAGGTATTCCTCTGGGCCTGCAGAGCTGTAAAAAAATTACTAAAACACTAAGGGTGCTGTGAATTGAAAAAGTTTGGGAACAACCGGTTTACCTCTTATCCATCAGAACTCTTAGGTGTTAAGTGGGAGAAGCCACGCTGACTCCGGCTTAAAGGCAGGGAATGATTCGCTTCTGAGTCTGGGGTGTCCAGGATTGCCGATGGCGTCAGACTGCATGGGGTTCGGGTCCTGAAGCCTCCATTTCTCTTTCCGTCTCTAAGATGGGCTAGCCACACGTGGGTGAGACAGCACCCTGCCCGTCCTTTCCAGACTCACATCCTTTTGGTTGAGCAGTCCCCAGCAGAAAGAATCATCTTAACCAATGCCCTGGGAGGACTTGGGCTGCCTCAGCCGGGGTCACTTGCCCAGCCCTGAATTGAGGCTATGATTAGTGATGGCCAAGCCTAGAGCACATATCTACCCTTGTGCTCAGGTGAGCGCCTTCACTAAACCACACAGAATAGGTAGGTTCTCCACAGAAAAGAGCAGGTTTTATTACCAGGAGAATGGGAGAAGGGGCACAGGACCAAAGACAAATTAAAAGATGAGGGGCCAGACTGGTAGTGTGATAGTTTAATAGTTAAACATGGAGGCTCTGGAGTCCCACGCATCTGGCTTCACTTCCTTGGGCAAATTAACTACATCTGTAAAGGCTTTAGGGTCCTCATCTGTAAAACGGAAATAACTGAAGATAAAGTCCAAGAAATACAAAAGGCTGACCGCCTCATGGAGGTGGTGGTTGAAGGGAGGGCTAAGTGAGTTAATACACAGAAAGTGCCTAGCGTGGGGCCTGGCCCGTAGGAAGCCCTCGGTAAGTGAGCCCCTTATTCGTATCGGTCAGGTAACCTGAAGAGCACGGAGGTGGTAAGGGATGCAAGCTTCTGACTCCCGGAGAGGGTGCAAGATAGTGACTTCCTCTTTCCTGTCTGTCACAGAGTGAAGCAGCATGGACGCCGTCAGCCAGGTCCCGGTGGAAGCCACGCTCCCCAAGCACATCCTGGATATCTGGGTCATTGTCCTCATCATCCTGGCCACCATTGTCATCATGACCTCCCTGTTGCTGTGTCCGGCCACTGCGGTCATTATCTATCGCATGCGGACTCATCCCGTCCTCAATGGAGCCGTCTGAGATCAGATCTCCTAAGAGGGGCAAGGGAGTGATGTGGACGGTGTCCCCTCCCCCCACCTCTTCCTTCTCGGAAAAGCAGCAGGAGGGGCTTTGGAGTGTGGCCTCGGGAGCCTGCCACGTGAGAGGAGACTGGGGTTCTGTTTGGATTTTGCCACCAGCCAGCTGTGTGAGTTCAGGCAAGGGACCTAATTCTGTGGGTTCCAGGTTCCTTCTCTTTTAAATGGGGATCATGATCCCTGCCCTTCCTACCTCATAGGGTTGCAAGAACCAATGACTTGGTGGGGGTTAAAGCTATTGGTGATTGTGAGCAGTAAAGCCCACCACAGATACACAGGTGCTATTGCTAAATGCTGAGAAGCTTCGAAGAACCAAAGCACTTGATCGCTGATGATGGCCTTCAGGGGGGCGAGGAAGATGCTGGGGGCAGAGCAGCCTTCGTCGGTGCCCAGGTCAAATGAAGCAAAGGCACCCTGTCCTCATTCCAAGGGGCCAGCAGCACTTTGGCTCAAAGTCATTTTCTTTGCAGTGCCACTCCCTCAAATTATTGGAATTTGGAGGGAATTGAGCGTGGCAGGGGGAGGGAGATGGGTGGGACTTCCCAGGACCTTCTCTGTGCCAGAATGTCTACCCCTATAACAATCTAGAGGAGGCTGTGCCATTTCTTGGCAATGCCAAGGTACCTGGGATGATGGGCTTCTTTCTACATTGGAGTCTCCTCACTTTGACACTCAAGCAATGTTGGAAAACACAGGGTGGCTGAGTGGCCTGGGCAGCTTTCAGGATCTCCAACCCCCACCCACTTGTGTGCCCCACACTCGAGGAGCTCTGTCCCCCCCGCCCCAGCACCTGCTGTAACCAGCTCCATGGTGTGAAGTGTAAGCCCTTCATTCCCTCCCACCAGCAAGCACTGCAGCCAGTCTAAGCTACAGATTTTAAGAGATGTTCCTGGACTTTTGGAACTAACTCAAAAACAATGGTTATTTTAGATGCTATGATCTATATTTATAGAGAGAGATTTCTGGACCACTCAAGCTCCTTGACCAAAATCAGGAGTATCTTGGGATGTATTAAATTATGTAAAAAGATAGCACAGATATCAGAATATTGTGTGGAAGTGATGCTTTGACTTTGGTCTGACTTCATTGATGTATACAACCAATTTCCAATAAAGTGCTAGAATGAACATGTCTGAGGTCTTTCTTTAGAGAGCACTTATTAAGCTTAGGAACTCAGGTAAAAGGATTCCACTGAATTTATGGGCCTTAGAGACCATTTGAATGTAAGAACTGAAAGGGAAAGAGAAGAATCCAGTCGACTTCGGGGTTCTATCTTTGGCAAGTGGGTAGTTGCGCAGTTTACATACACACAGGATGCAGAGGGAAGAACAAATTTTCCAAGTAAGTGATGAATTTTGTATTAGAGATGTCGAGTTTGAGGTGCTTGTGATCTTTAGGCGGACACTCTGAGGATGCAACTGGAAACCTGGGTGTGTTCTTTGGGAAAGATTTTATGGCTGGAGTTACACTTCGGGGGATTATCTGCATATGGTAGATATGCCACACAAGTGGACAGGACCACCCAGGCAGAGTACACAGACTGAGGCAGTGAGGTGCTAAATGCAGAACTTGGCAGACGCTACATAGGAGGGGAACGGGGATGGGTTGGGGTGGGGGGAGACAAAGCAAGGAGGTGGAAAAGGTCATGTGCTAAGAAGTGATATGAGGGGGGATGCGATCATATTGTGTGAGTTAAGGAATGAGTCAGAGGAGAGGAAGCAGAGACGGAAGGGACACCTCTTTCCAGATAGAGGACTGTAGTCTAGAGGTAAGGGAGGAGGGTTTGGGAAGAATGGTCAAGGGGGATAGATATATGTGATAAGATTCTGATTGGTTTGCTCAGCATCCATCCCAACTTTTGCTTTTCTTTTCTTTTCCCCTAATATGCCTTCCTGGCCAACAGAGGCTGGAAAGTGAAAACCTACAATAAATGTGAACACCACATTTTCCTAACTGAACTACAGTCAGAGATTCAGACGTGATTGAGGTTTTGCTAATCAGATGCACACATGTGAGGCTTCCGTGTGGGACCTAGCTGGGCTTGGGACAGAGACCACAGGGTGCGAAACATCCACGGTCCCATTGTCGTTCCATAGCTATGGGCAAAAGACAGAGCCAAGAATTCTGCGTTTTTAATGCGGTGCCCTGTCCTTCGAGAAGCATAGTACCGATCTGGGAACTTTGTTTCACTGTGACAGCTGCCCAGAACTTAAACCTCCTAATTGCTTGCTAGAAGAAAACCTGGAACATTTGTAATTGATAAGCATAATCTTAGTCTTGGGCAATTCAAGCCTACGAGAAGCAGCACACTGGGAATTGCTGAACGTGGGGCGTAGGCTGTGTTGTGCATTCCCTAGCCTTTCTGAGTCTGATTCCAGGTCTGTAAAGTGGAAGGTATCAGAATTAAATGAGAAAATCATTCTATGATTTTAGGGTGGAGTGTAAATAAGAGACTTTTAGGCAGCCCCCCAGATGGCGATACAGCTTTTTTTTTTTTTTTCCCCCAAGTGGAGTAGTTAGCTCACAGAAGTTTTCAGCTCATCTTATCACATTCCTAGCAGCTCAACATTTTATCTTTCTGGTTCTGGTTTCAGCAGCTCTGAAGGTAACTTAGGAACATCCAGTCCAACCTCCCCTATAATAAAGGAATCCCCTCTCGAATGAGAAGGTTGCCACGTGTGGCCTATTCAGTATTTCCCAGTGTTGTTCAAGATCACCTGCGACAGGTTCGCCCAGGAGCATTTATTTATAAATTCGGCTCCCAGGGGCCTGCTTCACACTTACTGAGAATCTCTGGGAAAAGGTCTTGCGTATCTGCTTTGTAAAAACAAGCTCCCTGGATGATCAGTGAGCAGGTTAAACATGGAGAACCACATGCTGGTGGAAAGGAATCCACTTCTTACTGAAACCACTCCTTGACAGCTGTTGTATTAAAATTCTTCCTTTAAGAGAGAAGTCAGGTCTTGGGATGCTAGCTCTGCCCTCTTGGGGCCACCCTGAAGAGATCAACTTCCTTTTCCTGGGGAAACTTCTGAACATTTTTTTTAAAAGATTTATTTATTTATTTTAGAGAGAATGGGGTGGGGAGGGGCAGAGAGAGAATGTCAGGCAGACTCCTGCTGAGTGCAGAGCCTGCCGTGGCCTGAGCAGAAATCAAGAGTTGGTCACGTAACTGACTGAGCCACCCAGGCGCCCACTTCTGAGCATTCTGAATGAAGATCGCTGTCATGACTTACCTCACCCCACCATCTTGCCTGGGTGGGAAATTCACACTTTGCATTACATGGTGGCTGTCATCCTCCCTCCCTCCTTTGCCAGGAGAGCAAGGGCCTGAAGAATCTTGGCTTCAGTATGCATTGGCTCTCTGATTGTGGACAAGTTAACAAACTCTTTGAGTCTTAATTTCCTCATCTGTAAAATAGGCATAGAAGTAACTCTAGCTACCTCACAGGTTTGTTACGAGGATTAAATGTGGTCACAGCCGCAAGGAGAAATGGTAAAATACAGCAAATGCTCAATACATGTGATCTATTACTAACGAGTCCCAGTTTCTTCATCTGTAAAATGGTGATGACAGTTACTTCTGAGTGTGGAGAGGATTAAATGAGATCAAAAAGTAAAAAATTTGGCCAGTGCCTGACTCATAGTAGCCTCTCAATAATGGTAACTATAATATATGGCCAATAATGCAAAAATACCAAAGGCCTAATGGGGTTGGATCCTTAAATCACCAGTTAAAGTAGTAACATTGGCAGAAAACTTCCCTGCTGGCATCCTGTAGTATTGGCACTAAATTCATGGAGGGCCTCAAACAAGTATAAAAGTCGTACCTCTTCTATATTAATCTCCCTTTAGAAATTCTTTCTTTTTCTTTTTTTTTTTTTTTAAGATTCTTATTTATTTATTTGAGACACAGAGCACAGAGGGAGAAGCAGACTCCCTGATGATCAGAGAGCCCGATGCGGGGCTTGATCCCAGGACACCGAGTTCAATACCTGAGCCAAAGACAGATGCTTAACTGACTGAGCCACCCAGACGCCCCTAGAAATTATTTCATAACTTATTCACCATTATTTAATCAAACACAAAGTTTTCCACTTTTAAGTTTTAATCCTTTACAGAAGTTGCTTTCTACATTTTTAAGTGTAAAAAAAATTTAAAAACCTTTCAGTAAGATAAAATTTTCATCAGGCCTTTACATGATTCTTGCTAAAGAGAGAATGGAAAGAGGATTGTGATGTGAAATGATGATAATAATAAAATCTTGAAATCTTTAATTACCAAAGTCGAAGCAACTTTTAAATTGTCCAGATCACACGAAGAATTTGATTGAGGTGTATGAGAGGCTTTTCAATTCCCATAGAGATTTACATGCTAGAAAAAAGTTTTTGGGGCGCCTGGGTGGCTCAGTCGGTTAAGCGTCTGCCTTTGGCTCAGGTCATGATCCCAGGGTCCTGGGATCGAGCCCCCCACGTTGGGCTCCCTGCTCAGTGGGGAGCCTGCTTCTCCCTCTGCCTTTGCCCCCACACCACTCATGCTCGCTCTCTCTCTCTCGCTCACTATCTCAAATAAAATCTTTTTTAAAAAAAGTTTGTGTTAGCAGGTTAGCAAGTAATGTTGACATTACTTGTCAACATCCAAAAAGTTTTTATATATATTTAAAGTTGGACAGCTACCATTACACAGTGAATTGTTTACATGTGTGAACTTCGGGACAAGCACCCTGAGATCCATGTGGCGCCACCAGCATGTTCTGTTGAAAACAGCTGTCTCCGAGTCTCACTGCCCTCATTGGTAAAACGGGAGGTCATGCTTAGCTCTGTGGTGCCGCTGAGATTAAGCAAGACACCGTATCTAAAATATTTACAGACCCTGACTTGCAGTAAGTACTCAGTGCTTCTATGTTACGTAAAAATGGAGGAGAATCGTTAGCTCTCTCGTTTATATACAGATACGGGTGGGGCAAGTCTGCTGGATTGGTTTCACCCAAACACCCGAGGAAACATTCCCAGGGCACCCGCAGGAGAGCACCAAGAGGCAAAGACACCAGCAGGGTGTCTGCGAATTCGGTTCTGACACTCTCCACCTGGAGAGAGCACATCAGATCCTGCAGGTGGAGGGTTCAGTCCCACAGGACTGCTCTCCACATCACAGGCCAGGCGCAAACCCCAGTTGTTACCTGCGCTTCTGACCTATGGCTCCAAATTGGAGGATCCAACAACTCCTCTCCAACTCAGGGCACCAATGTCAAGTCCGGGTTGTTACCTGTACTTCCGACTGGCCATAAATCAGAGGTTCCCACAACCTCCTCCTTGCCTTCCATTAATTTGCTAGAGCGCCTCTCGGAACGCAGAGAAACCTGTTTATTTACTAGATTACTGATTTATTACAAGGGATATTGAAGGATATGAATCAATAGCCAGATGGAGAGATACATAGGGTGAGGTCCTGAACAAAGGAGCTTCTATCCCTGTGGAGCTTGGGGCCTGGCACTGTGGCACATGGAAACTCTCTGAACCCCCTCCTTTTAGGTTTTTATGAAGGTTTCATCACACAGGCATGATTGATTAAATCATTGGCCATTGGTGACTGATTCAACCTCCAGCCTTTCTCCCCTCCCTGGAAATCGGGGGTGGGGACTGAAAGTTCCACTCCTATATTCATGGTTGGTTTCCCTGTCCAGCCATGGGGCAACCAGCCCCATCCTTACATGCCTTCCACAAGTCACCTCACTAACGTAAATCCAGTTGTGGTGGAAAGGAGCTTGTTATGAATAACAAGACACCCCCATTTCACCTTTATGGCTCTGAAGCAATTTCAGGAACTGAAGGCAAGAGATCAAATATGATGACAAAAGATGCCCTCATTGCTCTTATCACTTCAGGAAATTCCAAGGAGCTGTGAGCTGGGAACTGTGGACAATGAACAAATAGATTTTGGTTGTCTGAATGACCAAATACATATATTTTTTATAAATCACAATATCACAACAGCTAAACTGTCTAAGGAGAAATTAGGAAATAACATAAAAAGCTAATTCAAATAACTATTATCCTCATATTCTATTTATATATTTTTCTTAAAATTATTTTAATGATCAAGTTTTCCCTCTCAGATTTGTGTCTTAGTGACATTAACAAAAAACTCCCAAATTATAATATGACTGTACAATAAAAGTTTAGGGTGGTTGGAACTCAGTGTTAATGAAATAAAGACACAGACAAATGTGGAGAGAAAAAAACAGATAGTTTTCATAAAAAAAAATAGTTTTCATAATTTTTCATTTCAACAACAAATTTCATAACAACAATATGAATAATATATTTATTATGAACTTCTGAATTTCTATCATTGACTTTAGAATTTCCCCTACTGGAGTCCTATATACTTCTATTTGCCTTTATGCAAGATTTGCACCTCAGAAAACATATTTAAAATTTTGTTGTTGTTGTTAGAAAAAAAATCCAATATGAATGTTTCTGTCTCATTGTACATAGCAAATGTTTGTGTTGTGTGTAATAATTGATATTTACTCTAAAAAGGAAGATATTTGTGTTCTAGGAATTGAACAGCAATTGGCCAAAGAATGATTTGTGGACATCAGGGTGGTAGATCACTCTTATTTTTTTTTCTTTTTTCATGTTTAGTACTAAATTATTTTAAATTTATGGGAAGCTAAAGTAAATGAACCATAACTTCTCATTTTGTCACACTTAAAAGGGACTAATTTGAATGGTGGCCCTGAAAAGATATGCCCACTTCCTAATTCCCAGAACCTGTGAATGTGCATTTATTTGAGGAACAGAACTTTATTGATGTCATTAAATTAGGGACTTTGAGATGAGAAAAGATCATCTTGGATTATCTGGGTGTGTCATAACACTGAGTTCCAAGGACCCTGAGATCATGACCTGAGCCAAAGGCAGACGCTTAACTGAGCCACCCAGGTGCCCCTTGACTTGAATTTTTAAAATGGAATAGTAATTAACTAGATGGAGACAAGAGGGAGGGACATTCTAGGCAAAATCAGCAGCAAGTCTGAAGGTACTGATGTATCCTATATCATGGCGTGTTTGAACAAAAAGTTCTTGGTACCTTTAGGCAGAGTTGAAAGAAAGCACGTGAAACCGTGTGAGCAGTAAGGACAGAAAGTTAGGTAGCTTCCATAGTACCAAGTACTCTGTTTTCTAAGTCACAGAGCTCTGGTTTTAGTCTTTAAATCAGAGACCACTTATTAAGTGACATACAAGCTCGGTGAAATTTGGGCAACTGCTCATCTGTCCAGCCTAACGTTGCCATGGAGGAATTAGAGGGCCAGCACTGCCAGGCCACCCAGGTTGTCAAGAGGTGCTTAAATCTGGAAGGTAAGTAAACTATAATTTTTAAATATTGGTAACTAATTAAGGTAACATGTCAATTATCAAGAGATCCAAGCCAAACTTCATTTCTGTTAGGTGGTAGGGGCCATTGAAAAGCTTACGTTTTTAGAGAATACCTGGGGTGCAGCATGGAAGTTACAGTTATGGGGTGGCCAATGTGGCCAGAGGTCAGTCAATGAGGAGAGTATGCTGTCATCCCGGAAGGAGGTCGGGGCAGTGGGAATGGGGAGGGAGAGACAGTGTATGACTGGAGATAACTTGTTGGTTTATCACCCTGGACTGGAAAGATAAGAGGGCATGTAGAATAAATCCTAAGATTCTGGATTATTTAGTTAGCTGGGTAAAGGTATGATACACTGAGATGAGGAATAAAAGCAGAGTTTGGTGGAAAATAAGTTCAGTTGTGGAAATTTTGAATCTGTGGTGGCTTTTACTAATCTGATTGGAGATGTTCAGGACATACTTAATATATATGTGTGGATCTTATCAAAGAGATCTAGACTAAGAATAATATGTTATATTTTATATATTATATTTTAAATTTTTCAACAGGAACTACATATACTTAAGTGTTTGTTACATGAAAAGAAAAGAGAGCCTAGGCCAGAGCTATGTGAAACCTGACTTTTTTGGAACATGTAGAGTTCCAGAAGCATTATATTAAACAAAAAATGACTAAAAATGATAGATGAAAATCAAGTGAGAGCTGATACACAAAATCTCATGATGGATTGATCTTTAAGGAGGTAGAAATGTCAAATATCTAATACAGATTAAGCAATATATAAAGAAAATGCCCATTGGTTTTGACACTACTAAGATAATTGATGAACCTAGAATATTTTTAAAATATTCTAATTAGGAATGTAAAAGGGTTTTAGGAGATGTGGAATTCTCTAAATCCAAAGAACAATGTGAAAATTGCACTGTAAGGAAAAGGGAAATTGTCCTAGAAGGATATATGGTCTACAAAAACAATAAACTGGTAAATATGTAGAAATATCTAACTGAAAGCTCTGTATATAACAGTGGTAGTAACATCTAAGTACAAGAGACTAAATCTACAGAATGGAAGGGAAGGGAAAATGCCAAATAATGGCTTTAAATTAAATATCTTAAGAATGCATGCCAAGATTTCAAGGGTAACCAGTCAAAATTAGAGTATATAAATTACAAATCAGAAAGAGAGAGAAGTGGAGTAAGAGAATAAACTAATAAACTAATACAATAAAAAAAGTGTACTCACAGCAATAAATATAAAATGGTTAAATGGTAAAAACACCAAATATTTAAAAGATACCAAAAGGCCAATGCATTAAAATTAATTAATAAGACATGAATAGCCAGATTGGATTTTTAAAACCTTGAACTTTATGCTATTTACCATAATGACACCCAAAACATATGGACATAGCTTGAAAATGGAAGGATGGAAAGATATGTGTCAGCAAAAAAACTAGCCTAAACCAAAAAACTGGTGTGACTATATTATACTGTAAAAAAGATTTTAAGATGAAACACATCATTAGGCAGAGGAGGCTAAGTATATAATGGCAAAAAATTCCATTTCTTTAGAAGTTACAGCACTTCTAAACATATACGTACCTAATAAAATAGCTCTAAAGTTGATGATGAGCAAAATAATAGAACCACTGAGAGAAACAGAAAGATCCACCATCAAAATGGAACACTCAAGCATGTCTTCTAATTATTGACAAGCCAAGAAGATTGGAAGTACACAATCTCATCTTGGTCTAACTAGACATAGGGACATACCTTGTACCCAGCACAAAGAAAGGCTATATGGCACATCTGTAAAAATTGCTTCTGTACTAACTAGGTCATAAACTCGTCTTCATGCATTTCAAAGAACAGGCGCCATTACAAATCATGCTTATTGGCCACAACACAATTAGAAGTTAGAACAAAAAAGATGGGTTTAATCTCTAATATATTTTCAAATTAAAGTACATTTACAAGTAACCCATGGGCCAAAGAAAAAGTCATAGCAATTAAAATATTAACAAATTCATGATAGTGAATAAACCATGTACCAAAAATTTTTGGTTTTGTATATTTTGATTTATACATATAGGTTCTTATATTAAGAATGGAGACTGCAGGATAATAGCGAGTCCAAATAAAGAAGGTAAGAAATATGCAACAAAATTACACCAGATAAAATAGTGGGAAGGCACCAACTACAAGTAGAATGGTTAAATTAGAAAAAAAGGTAAAACGGAAAGAACCAAGAAAGTCAAAAGATGGTTCTTGGAAAAGAGAATTAAAATAAGCACATAAGTACCAATCTAGTATAGATTAACACATAATAAGAGAATACCATGAAATGATTTTATATCTATCATTTGACAGCTTAGATGAAATCGATGTTTCTAGGAAAATATAACCTATTAAAATATATAAAAAATAAATAAAAAATCTAAATAACCCCATAATAATTAATGCAATTGCAAAAATAATTACTATTTTCCCTTATAAGAAACACCAAGTAAAGACAGTTTTATAGGCAATTCTCCAACAATTCCAACCCTCCTGAAAATCTCTGAATATAAAAATAGAGGGAACTACATCCCAATTTATTCTGTGAAGCTAATTTAATTTGATAACAAAGTCAGATGAAGACAGGATAAGAAAGGCACATTAGAGCATCTTTTTACCCATGAATGTGGATATAAGAACTTAAAATATTGGCACAATGAATCCAGCAGTCATTAGATGATTTTTCCATCGGAAAATGTATAAAAGGTTCTCATCCCATTAACCAATTAAAGAAGAACAAAACGCACGAACATCTCAATAAATATAGAAAAAGTGTTTGGTAAATTCAGCATCCATTCTAATTAAACAGGAAACCGAAAAATAACTTTTAATCATTGGAAATGGAAGAGAACCTCCTTAATCTGATAATGGTATCTACAGAAAAACTTATGAACCAACGTTATTCAAAATAGGGGAAGGATGAAAGCTTTTATTAGGAGAGAAATATAAGGGAAAGGATTTATACTATTATTTTTTTATTTGACATTTATAGTAGAGGTCAAAGCCTGTTCTACTGGAGAAGTAAAGACAAAGATCAGGAAAATCAGAAATGCAATTGTCATTATATAGCGATAATATAACGGTCTACATATGAAACACAAGATAATTTTCATAAAAATTGTTAGAAATATGAATTAATTAGCTACTTTAAAAAATATTTTATTTTAGAGAGAGAGCTCACACACAAGCGGGGGAGGGGCAGGGAGGGAGGGAAAGGTACAAGCAGACCCTACATTGAGCAGGGAGCCCTATGCCAGGCTCCATCTCACCACCCTGAGATCATGACTTGAGCCAAAACCAAGAGTCAGACACTCAACCAACTGAGCCACCCAGGCGCCCCTTATCTAACTACTTTTTTAAAAATCTTTTTTTGTTAACCATGCAGAAAAGGCATATAATAAATGCACAGTATAATTAACTAATATACTGTATATATCTGTATATAAACCATAATTTGTATCTCATATAGATACAAATCAAGTCAAAACACAGATCAATGTCAGCATCCCAGGATGCCCCTCTCAGCTCCACTCTTTTCTGAAGACCACCAGATTTAACAAGAGTATGGGTGATCATATAGATGAAGAAAAATCCCAGAAGCAAAATATGAGATTATGAACTATGTTTCTAATATTGAAGCACGGAGAAAAGTGGGGCAGTTCATCCTGAAAGAATCATTAGGTCAAGAATTTATCATTTGTGATGAGGTGATAGAGTGGATATTGATTTATAAGAAAAAGGTCAGAATTGATATAAATTGCCATAGCAAGAAGAGTGAGAGATAACACCAATAATTCTCAGCCTCTTTAGTTAAATCTGCACACCATCCGCATGAATAAAATTACTTCATTTCAAAGGAAGCCATTTGCATGGAAAAAAAAGTATTGAAAAAAGTTGTTCAAAATTTTGGAATATGTGGCAACTTATAATATTATAAAACATAAAAACAATATAAGCAGGCATTAGAGATTATGTCTGTATGCACGCCAAGAAGTTAACTCTTTACTGTTTGTTATAAAAATCACAATATACATTATAACTTTTTTTTAAGGTTTTTATTTTTTTAGTAATCTCTACACCCAATGTTTGGCTTGAACTTACAACCCTGAGATCAAGAGTTGCATGCTTCAGTGACTGAGCCAGCAAGGCGCCCCGTACTAACTTTTATATTACTAAATCATTCATTGTGATGTAATTGAGCATTTATTTCTGGCACAATATTTAGATTTTTAGATCTTCCTATACTTGTACACAACATTTGGATGCTTTGTCTTAGGTTTCCTTTGTACCATCCACATTTACTATCTGTATTTTATTCTTTTTTTTTTTAAGATTGTTTTTTAAATTTATTTATTTGACAGAGAGAGAGCACAAGTAGACAGAGCGGCAGGCAGAGGCAGAGGGAGAAGCAGGCTCTCTGCTGAGCAGGGAGCCCGACGCGGGGCTCGATCCCAGGACCCGGGGATCATGACCTGAGCCAAAGGCAGCCGCTTAACCGACTGAGCCACCCAGGTGCCCCTATCTATTTTATTCTTAATTCCTGTGAAAAGGTAACTTTTTTCTCCATCAGCTTTGTTGAGATATAATTGACATATAACAATATGTAAGTTTAGAAGCACAATGTGATGGTTTGATGCATGTATATAATGAGAAATGATTACCACAATAAGGTTAGTTAACCCTTCCTTCACCTCACATAATTACCATTTTGTTATTGTTGTTATTAAGGGTGAGAACATTTAAGATCTATTCTCTCAGCAGCTTTCAAGTATACAACACACTATTGTTAACTATAGTCACCATGCTGTACATTAGATCTCCAGAACTTATTCCTCTTATGACTGGAAGTTTGTACCCTTTGATCAATGCCTCCCATTTCCAGTACTCCCAAGCCCTTGGCA
Source organism: Phoca vitulina (assembly GCF_004348235.1). Classification (NCBI taxonomy): domain Eukaryota; kingdom Metazoa; phylum Chordata; class Mammalia; order Carnivora; family Phocidae; genus Phoca; species Phoca vitulina. The sequence continues at coordinate 3,806,545 of NW_022589786.1, forward strand.
ATCACCAATCTACTCTTTGTTTCTAGGAGTTCGGCTTTTTTAGACTCCACATATAAGTGAGAGCATATTTTTCTTTCTCTGTCTGACTTATTTCACTTAGCATAATGCCCTCAAGGTCCATCCTTGTTGTTGAATATGGCAGAATTTTCTTTTTTTTTTTAATGACTGAATAATATTCCATTGTATCTGTGTGTGTGTGTGTGCATGTGTGTGTGTATATAATCACATTTTCTTTTTTTTCATAGAAAAGCAATTGTATTAACAATAAAGAAATGAGAAATCACAATATTCTAAAGCAACAGGCCACAAATAAGGAAAATTCATGAATTGCTATACAAAATAACACTTCCATGTTTAAATGTAGACTGTTTTGATAAAACTGCTGAGTCTGTTCCTTTCCTTCAATATATTTAATACCACCCTCTGAATCATCACATTTTCTTTACCCATTCATATATTGATGAACACTTAGGTCGTTTCCATGTCTTGGTTGTTGTGAATAACATTGCGTGAATATGAGGTTGCAGATATTTCTGTAAGATAGTGATTTCATTTTCTTCAGATAAATACCCAGAAGTAGGATGGCTGATAGTTCTATTTTTAATTTTTTTAATTTCAAGAAATATTTCTTTTTTAAAGATTTTATTTATTTGTTTGACAGAGAGAGACACAGCGAGAGAGGGAACACAAGCAGGGGGAGTGGGAGAGGGAGAAGCAGACTTCCCGCTGAGCAGGGAGCTCGCCCGATGTGGGCTCGATCCCAGGACCCTGGGACCATGACCTGAGCTGAAGGCAGACGCTTAACGACTGAGCCACTCAGGCGCCCCTTCAAGAAATATTTTTAAAATTTGTTGCGGAAACTTCATACTGTCTTCCACAGTGCCTGCCCTCATTCGCATTCCCACCAACAGCGCGCCAGGGTTTCCTTTGTCAACACTTGTTATTTCTTGTCCTTTTGATGACAGCCATTCTGCCAGGTGTGACATGATAGCTCATTGTGGTTGTGATTTGCATTTCCCTGATAATGAGTGATGTTGAGCCACTGTTCATGTATCTGTTGCCATTTGTATATTTTCTTGGGAAAAATGTCTACTCAGTTCCTTTGCCCATTTTTAAATCAGATTATCTGTGCTTTTTTTTTGCCTTTGAGTTCTAGGAGTTCCTTATATATTTTGGAAATTAACTCCTTATCAGATACATGGTTTGCAAATATTGCCCCATACTATAGGTTGCCTTTTCACTTTGTTGATTATGGTTAACTTCTTTCCTTATGTATTGTATACATTTTCGCATTTTTTCTATTCCATTCTTCCCCTCCCCATTTGAAATTAATATTCAGATCCTTCCTGAATGCTACTCTCCAATTTCTGTTCAGACTCCTGTCTCTGAATGTTCTCAGAGCTGTGGTCCTGGGTTCAGAAAAACTACTCCAGAAGGGGAGCCCTTCTGCAGCTTTGACTCTGTCCCATGTCCACTGGGGAGTTTTCCAATGAGACAAGTAAGGTTCTAGAGAAATCTGATCCTTTGGCCACCAATATAATAGAACTAGAGTGGGTGAAGAGTCATCTTTAGTTTATTGGTTCAACTCTCCCTGGCATATAGAACAGCTCAGGCGAGAGAGTGACAATCTGGGATACTAAACTTGAGAAATGTAAGATGTGTGATATGAGTAGATAGAATTAAGTCTTATGCTTTGGCATCATTTATACCAGGACAATAATCTTAAAATGCGGGGAAGTTGTTGGGGCACCTGGGTGGCTCTGTCGGGTGAGAATCTGACTCTACTTCAGCTCAGGTCACGATCTCAGGGTGTGAGATGGAGCCTGGCAGGGCTCCGTGCTGGGCATGTCACCTGCTAAAGATTCTCTCTCTCCCTCTCCTTCTGTCTCTCCTGCCCTCGTGCTCTCTCTCTCTCAAATAAATAAATAAGTTTTTTTTAAATGTGGGGAAGTTGTCCCATTTCCCAGCTCCCAATGAGCGGACATCAGTAATATTCTCCCAAATCAGTTAAATAAATCTTGTGTTGAAGGGATAATTTTATAAAAGATTAGGAATCTCTCTCATGACAACTACCCTAAAAATCATTACAGATTAAAGGACTTTAAATGGAATGGAAGATCTAAGTGTGGGTTTAGATAGGGAACTGGGGAGCGAATATAGGAAAACAACTCCCTGAAAATGGAAGGCAGTCTCAGATAACTATGAAGTAGAAAAAGTACGTAACACCAAAAAATGTAGCCTGGGGACACCAAAGACCATTTTCTTTTGGCTCAACTTTTTTGGTGAGACGAACTTTCCTGCTGGCTTTGGGTTCTACCTAAAGTGTATATAGTTGGGGATGGGAGTGGAGGAGAAGAAGTAAACTTGGGTGATTATGACATTCAGTGTCAGTTCATCAGTTGATACAAATGTACCCCACTGGCAGGGAATGTTGAAAATGGGGGAGGCTTTGCATGTGTGGGAACAGGGAGAAATTTCTCTACCTTCCTCTAAATTTTGCTTTGAACATAGAACTACTCTAAAAAAATAAAGTCTCACAAAAGACAAAAAAAAAAAAACCAAACTACCACTCTTTCCCTCATTTATGTGTTCAGAAGTCTTGAGTGACTGAGGCCTTAGGCACCCCTGCACAGTGGCTCACCTCTGCAATGCTTCGTGAGTGCGAGCCACTGTATGAGCCAGTTTACCGACATTCTGATTAGAGTCCCACAGTGACTTATGAACTGAGTATTATTTTACATAAAATAGAAGTTTAGTTCTAGTTCACACAAACAGAATGCCTCTTCTGTGCCAGGAATGGTGCCATTTGCTTTTCACACTGTCTTATTCAATCCTCGCCACCACTTAACGAGGTCATAGAGTCTACTATTTTCCTCACTCAGTGTTGAAAATTTGAAACTCGGAGTGTATAAGTAACTCGCCCAAGTACATGCAACTAGGAAGCGGTGTCAGGATCGCAAAGCCCTGGGCTGTAAGCACTAGCTACATGGTTGCTTGGAAAATGTGGGAATGGCAGCAAAATACAAAGAGAAAACTACAACAAAGCGGCAAATGGTACAAGAACAGAAAACTGGAGATCTTAAATATGGGAAAACAGTGCTAGTTATCTTTACCTATGTTTGAGCTCTGGAGGGGAGAGGAGACATGCTCCTATGTGGCACCAGAGAGCAGAGTCAGTTGGGGTGAATGGGAGTAAATTTTTGTTTAAAGAACTTTTTTTTAAATGTTTTGTTTTTAAGTAATCTCTACCCAACATGGGGGTTGAACTCACAAGCCTGAGATCAAGAACCGTATGCTCCACCGACTGAGCCAACCAGGCACCCCTTAAGTACTTTTAAGTAGAGTTCCCTAACATCTCCAAAGGCAGCTTTGGTAGGAGGTGTTTTAACATGCAGAGGTTAACCCTAGTGGATAACACTCTAGTCAGGCATGGAAAGGATGTGAGGAGTCAGAACTAGGTAAGTTTTTTGAATTCCCCTGCAACTCTCAGTTTTGATTCCAGGACTCTGATAATAGAAACCTGAATGCATTTGCCAAGAAAGTTGTGAACTTCTATAGAGCAAACCTGGAGCAAATGGGAAAATGTTCCATTTGAAAAAAAGAGCCACATTGCCACCTGGTGATCATAACAATTATTCTCTTTTACTCACTGGTTCTTGAGTATTTGAAATAAAACCCACTAATATACATCAGAATTAAGATATAAAAGTTTCCTTAACTTGTTGGCATTCTTTCTCCAATACCTTTATTTTTATTTATATAAGTAACAATTTTTTTGTATCTACATTCCCATAAAATTATCTAGTAATTTCTTTGCAATAATTTCCTAAGAAAGGAGATGTTGTGTCAAAGAGTATTGTTTAGTTTTAAAGTTTTTGATATGCATTTCCCAGTTGTCTTACCCAGAAACATTGTGCCCACGTGCCATTCCACCCGCATTTTATAAGGGCATCTTATTCTCTGCACCCTCACCAATTCTGCAGAAAATCTTTAAGCTATTTCTTTGCCTAGTTGAGTTTATTTGTATGTGGGTAGATATCCTCTTCTGTAACTTTGTAGTTTTTGAATACTAGTTATGTTGAATATTCAAAAATGCATTTTGTAAATTTTGTTTTTCTTTTCTGTTTGTCTTTTAGCCTGCCCATCTTTACTTGTTGATTTGTATGTGCTCTTTATAAAATACAAAAGTAATACTTTATTTTAAACACATTGAACATCCTTATATGCCGGGCATAGTGCTAGTAAAGCATGTACGTGAAAAGAGTTCAGATTCTGTAGGGGAGTTTTCTTCTCCTCTACCTCTCCTCAATATGCAATCACTAAAAACTATTAACTACCTGTGTGTTAGGCACTGTACTCAGTGGTGGTGAGGCATTCGTGACTCATCACTCGACCGTACCCTCTTACATACTACAGGAAAGAACTATGCTGCCTTTATCAAACTGTGAAACTTTGTAGTGGTTCCAGGGATCTAAGGGACAAGATTTGTACTGGAAGATCGGGACTTCAAGTCAGACTCTCAAACAAAAAATATCTATTTTGGATCTATTACGTGCCAGTTATTGACCACAGTGAGAGATTTACCTAGGTGTATGAAAAATCACCCATCTCATTATGGGCTGCCATCCTCGTGCACGTTGGCACATCAAGCATAGAAAGCAATAATGGTAGCTCTCACATATGGTACAACTGTGAAGCAAATGCTGTGCTTGTCCCTTCTAATGTGTTATGTCTAAGCTCTACTGCAACTCTGAGTTGTGATTTTTGTTCCCATTTAAGTAATACAAGGCTGGAGTAGTTCTGGTAAACTAAGATGGTTTTTGCTGGTAATGGAGGGATTGAACCTGGACACAGTAGGGAGGTTTGGTGAGCGTAATAGAAAGAAAATTAAACCAGATATAAATTCTGGTTCCAAAGAAGAGTCGGCTTGTGATTCTCTCTCCGATGCAAGATGGGCGGGGGTGGGGGGTGGGGGTGGGGGGGGGGAGGAGTACAGAATGAGAGCTTCAGAAAATTTCACTTCAAAAGCCATCAGAGGTGGGACGCCTAGTGGCTCAGTTGGTTAAGCATCTGCCTTTGGCTCAGGTCATGATCCCCGGGTCCTGGGATGAGCCCCGCATCAGGCTCCTTGCTCAGCGGGGAGCCTGCTTCTCCCTCTGCCTGTGGCTCCCCCTGCTTGTGTTCTCTCTCTCTCTCTCTCTGACAAATAAATAAATAAAACCTTTAACAAAAAAAAGTCATCAGAGGTGATTTTATATCCATGAAAGACAATCTCTTTGAGAAATTTTTCAATTTTTTTCTGCCCAAATTCAGAGTATTTTAAAATTGAATTTATGATTAAATAGGACACAATAAGCTAATGTTTGCCTCTTTTCATGTTCAAAATACTACTGATATGAAATAAGAAATTTAAAATAGGAATAAATCTTTAGAAGGGAAAGAGAACAGAAAAAGTGTCCCATAGAGATTACAAATTTCATATGAAGATACTATGAACTACTTGATGACAATGTATTTGACAACTTGGATGAAATTTACTAATACCTAGAAAATACAATTTGCCAAAACTGCTCCATGAAGAAACAGAAAATCTGAACAGATCTATTTATTAAATAATTGAGGGGCGCTGGGATGGCTCAGTCGGTTAAGTGTCAGTCTTTGGCTCAGGTCATGATCCCAGGGTCCTGAGATGGAGCCCCGCATTGAGCCCTGCATCAGCCTCCCTGCTCAGCAGGGAGCCTGCTTCTTCCTCTCCCTCTGCCCCTCCTCCTGCTCATGCTCTCTCTCTCTCTCTCTCTCGCTCGCTCTCACTCTCTCTCAAATAAATAAGTAAAATAAAATCTTTTAAAAAATAAAGTAATTGAATAGAATAAAAACCATCCCATAAAGAAAGCTATAGATCCAGATGACTTTCATGAGGAATTCTAAACATTTAAGGAAGAAATAAAATTTCCCACAAATTCTTCCAGAGAATAGAAAAAGATGGTATACTCCCCGCCTCATTTTATAAAGACTGCATAACTTTGATGCCCAAACCTGGTAAGGACATTATAAGAAATGAAAATTATATTATACCATGTTAGCAAATAGAGTCCCTTACTTTCTTTTTCTTTCTATCTATCTATCTATCTATCTATCTATCTATCTATCTATCTATCATCTATCTATCTATATCTATCTATCTATCTTTACATCTAACCATCCGTCTTTCTATCTATCCATCTTATCTCATCTTGCCTATTCTATCTAATGGTATATCACAACTGTATTAACTTTGTTTTCAGAATGCAATGTTGATTAACTTTTGAAAACAAATTATTGAAAACCACCACACTGTAAGACACAAAGGAGAAAAAGCATATGATAATCTCAATATGTACAGAAAGTACATTTGAGAAGAACTCTGGGTGCACGTATTTATTTGGAAGACGAGCCCAGAAAACACAAGTGAGAAAAGCGGGCCAGTGAGACAAGGCTGGAAGGAAAGCTAAGAGGAGTGCACTAGTGAGCGGGTTGCTCTGCGAAATTGGACAAGCTCACCAGGGACTCTAAACAATCGGGAGAAAAATGCCTCAGAATCACACTAGCAGAGGACAGGGGGTGCTAGGCCATTTATCTACTGACTGTCCTTCCCTGCACTTCTGGGATGCTCCTCCCAGCAGCTGAGCAAGCTCCCAGGGTGCTTGAGAAAGCTCTCAGGCAGAAGAAAGAGATCCAGGCTCTTGAGGTGGAAAAGCTCCCAGGGAAAATATCTATTGTGGTTATTACTAAACTCATGAGGGCCAAGTGGATATAGGGCAGGGCATCAAAAACCCACGCTACAGAATCCAAGAAGATAATGTAAGAGACAAGAAAAAGTCATGCACAAAAATTTCCTTGTCAAAAACACATACAAATGTCAAGCAAAATTATTGGAAAACATTGATTTGAAAGGTGGCAGGAAGTAGCAGATGCAGCTCCTGCTTTTTTGGTCAGATATGGAAATATATTAGCTTTAGAAATCATGTTTATTGTTAATAAAATAGTGGTTAAGATGGATACAAAGCATATTGTATAAACAGTACTACTATTTTTTGCCTGTGATTTTTAAAAACTAATTCTCACAACAGCCCAAATTGCTATGATTGCTATTATCTTCCCATTTTACAGTTAAGAAAATGGAATTTATAAAGGTTCAGAAACATGCCTAGGTTACACCTAGTAAGTAGTGGAACTAGGAAATGCTCACACACAGCCTGACTCCAGAACCAGTGCTTTTATCCACAAAGCTATACTATGGTTTAATGTTAAAAAATTAAAACCACACAACAGCTAAGTGAAATAGAAAACAAATATTAAGATAATAGAGCTAAACCAAAATACACCATTGATTCCACTGAGTGTAAACAGATATTCTAATTAGAAGTCAAGAGTGTTAGGGGTGCCTGGGTGGCTCAGTTGGTTAAGCGTCTGACTTTTCATTTTGGCTCAGGTCATGATCTGATGGGTCTGATCTCAGGGTCGTGAGATCAAGTCCCACATCAGGCTCCACACTGGATGTGATGCCTCCTTAAGATTTTTGCTCTCTCTCTCCCCCTCTGCCCCTCCCTCCCCTTCAGGCTTTCTCTCTCTTTCTCTCTAAAAAAAGAAAAAGAAAAAGAAATCAAGAGTGTTAGACTAGATAAAATACTGAACTACATGCATGTAGTTTAAATTTGACACCAAAAGCAAAGGCAACACAAGCAAAAATAAACAAGCTGGACTACATCACCCAAAAAGCTTCTGCACAGCAAAGGAGACCACCAGCAAAACGAAAAAGCAATCTACTGACTGGGAGAAAATATTTGCATGTCATATATCTGATAAAGAATTAATATCCTATTCACTCTTTGTCCTTCTCTCAGGAAACTTTTATCCATGGTTTCTAGTGTGACCTTACAGAAAATTCTGTGTATGCACTGGTTCACCTAATTTACATCATAGGAAGCAGCAGAGTGCAGGGGGAACATAGATTCTGGAATGAAATTGCCTAACTTGGAATCCTGACACTGCTATTAATTGTGTGACCTCTGGTAAGTACTAATCCCCTCTGGGCCTCTGTTCCTGTGGTGGACAGGCTCTAAAATGGCCCCCCGTGATCGCTACCTCCTGCTCTTCACAGATTATATAATCCCATCCTTTTTATGTAACTTGCTTCTAACCAATAGAAGCAATGATGAGGGGATTATCACTTCCATGACTTTTATCTTGCTGGAAAACTCTCTCTCTCGCTCCCTCTGGCTTTGATGAAGAGAGTTCACATGTTGGAGAAGCTCATGTGGCCAGTAACTGAGGGTGGCAGCCAGCCAATAGCCAGCAAGGGACAGAGGCCCACAGTCCAACAGGCCTGAGGGAACTAAATCCAACAACCACGTATATGAGCTTGGAAGCAGATCCTTCCCCAGTCAAATCTTCAGATGAGTCCTTGAACTGGCTGATATCTTGACTGCAGCCCTGTGAGAGACTGTGAGCCATGCCCAGATTCCTGATCCCCTAAACTGGGAGGTAATAAATGGGATAGCTGGGAAGTTTTAGTAATTTGCTATGTAGCAATAGATTACTAACACATTTCCCTCTTATGTAAAAAGGAGGCAGCAGTAGTCACCTGCCTCATAAACTTGTTATAAAGATTAAAGGGTATTTTAGAGAATTTTAAAGGATATAGAACAGTGATTAGAACATAGCAAGCATTACGTGCTTGTTAAATAATTTATATTGACACCAAAAAGAGAAAATAAAAATGTGATTTTTTTTTTTTTCTCCATCCAATTCCATGGATTTTCTGAATTCTACCCACAGACTCCCAAGGGCTCCATGGTCCCCCAGGGTAAAAATTCTTATGTCTAGAACAAATGGAGGACATTAGGTGAATGCTTCCTTTCTTGTTCTCTCCAAATTGTTCCTGCCCACCCCATCCTTTCCTCCTCTATCAGAGAAGAAAAGTCCTCTTTAGACCTCACTTTCTCTCTGTTCTAGTTCCCAGGCCATCCCACTTCCCTGGGGACTTTGTGCATTTGAGCATTTCCTCATTTCTGTTATACAGCTCTGTTCCAAGATATAGAGCCATCAAAAGCTTTGCACAAAACAGATACCCAACAGTTTGTGTGTGAGCATTATGGAGACACAAGCACTAAAGATGAGCTGAGGGGCGATGGCAGGGGCATCACCACCAGAAACAACTAGCATTACTGAACGATAGTGAGGTGGCCTCATCCGGGGAAAAAAGGAAAACAAGGTGGTCTAAAACCCTGGGAGGTAAACCCTGCAACAAGATAACCTATTTTCACTGGTGGATGCCTGCACCTACCTTTGCACTGGCCCACGCTGACTCTGAGGTGACAATGGTAAATAGAAAGGGCAGAGAGTGAATATGGAAAACATTCCTTGTGCAACCATAATTTCAGAGTCAGCCAGGACACCAGCAAATCAAACACTTTAAACTTTGAAGGAGAGAGGGGAAATATGAAAATGACTGTGAGTAATTACCTAAATGTAAGCCATTTGAATAAAAGTGGTTGGCATCTGGATGATACTGCGTGACGTCAGCCTGGGGTCACTGTGACTTTGGCATTGCCCAAATGGAGGCCATTTTTTCAGCCTTTGTATAATCATAACTTTTTTGCTGTACTTGATGTGGCTGATCACTTCCTCCATCTAGAAACTCCTTCTAGGCTCCATGACAATGTGCACTCCCAGTTTCCCTCACACTTCCTTGACTCTTCCTTCTCTGTCTCCTTCCTGGGTTCCATTTCTTCTCCCATCTCTGGTGAACTCATCCATCTGTGGTTTCACCTCTCTCTGTGCTGAGGACTTCCCAATTTCTACCACCAACCCAGCTTCTCCTTAGAGCTTCAGAATCATCTGCACAGTTGACCACCTCCATGCAATGCCCCTTAGCTGCCACCAACTCAACATGTCCTCTCCTGAACTTGGCCATTGCCCCACAAGCCTACTCTTCCACATTGTTTGTCTTGGTTGGTAGTAATACCATCTTCCAAGAGCCCAAGCTCTATGATCCATATTCTCATTACCCCAGCTCATCCATACCATGTCTTGTTGATTTAATCCCTTCATGATTCCTGAATCTAGCATCTCAAATCAGGTCACCATCTCTTGTCCAGACTGTTGGAAAAGCCTCCTAACTGGTCAGATTCCTCAGATGTCCATCTTCAAGTCATCTTCCAAGAAGCTTTTGGAACCCTTTTCCTAAAACCTAAATGTCATTTGTCACAGCCTTGCTTTAAAATTTTTTCATGGTACCCTCTTGCCTTTAAAAGCCCTCTGTGGCTTGACACCTGCTAACTCCATCCTCAGCACATCCTCCAGGCTATGAACGATGGTAACTTCTAGGAACAGTGCACAACTTTAGCTTTTCCCTCTGATTATACTTTATGTTTTAGATCCTGATGGATTCTTAGCTAAACATTTATAATACACATCTCTAACATACCACAATTATTATTATATTATACTCATGGCAGTTTAAAAACCATACAAAAATACTCTTCCATTTACCCATCCTTGCCTTGGTGCCTATCTTCTCACCCATTTTACTTCTACATATATCATAAAACCCACGAATATAATCTTATTTTCACTTTAAGCAGTCAATCATCTTCTGAAGATACTTAAATATTAAGGGATAAAAGTCTTACATTTGTCTCTGTATTTATCATTTTTCAGATTTCCACCTGCTATAGCTTCCTTGTAATTACAGGACTTCCTTGAACATTTATAGTGCAGCTCTGTTGGTAATGAATTCCTTCACCTTTTGTAGGTGAAAGTAATAAGTGAATAAGGTGAATAAGTACTTTACTTTTGCTTCTAAAATTTATTTCTGATGGGTAAATTGTAGATTGACAGTTAAAAAAATTTTTTTTAATGCTTTAAAAAAAGTTACTCTCTTCTATTGCATTTGTCCCTCTGACAAGTCTGCTGTAATTCTTATTAATGTATCTTTTTTCTTTCTGTTTTTTATATCTTCCCTTTTATCGCTGGGTTTAAGCAATTTGATTATGGTGTGACTTTGTATAGTTTTCTTTATGATTCTTATGCCTTGGGTTCACTGAGCTTCTTAGATCTGTTGAGTTTGTACTATTCATCAAATTTGGGAAATTTTAAGCCAGAATTTTTTCACAAAAAAATTTTAGCACTATCTCGATACAATGCACAGTAGTTAATCTACAAGAAAGTCAAAGGTGGATGGGTAATGCTCATGAGTACAATGTAATTAATTTGCACACTTAAGTTGTATCACTCAGACTGATGCAACAATGGGTGATTTATTACTATGAACTGTAAATTATGATTACTAAGGTCAGGGCTCAGGGCAGTGACAGTGACTCAAGTGGCAGTGACTAAAGAAGTCAGATAATCTATGCTGTATTCATTTGATATTAAAATGAGTGTTCTTTCAGTTCTATTTTTGAGGGCTGCTGTTTTGGCTTTAGAGTTTTCCTCCAACCTTCTGCACCCATTACAGAAAACTGGGAGTTTCTGTATCATGAAAAGGGGTTCCCTGGGACACATAACTTTCACCACTAAACTGGTCTAGTCCCAAACAAATCCGGATGATTTATTACCCTGGGTCAACATGGTAGAAACTCATTGTACTAAAATGTCTGTAATTTTCCTTTATTTAAAAAAAAAAAAAAAGCATATTACACAGATTGATGAAGAATAAGAAGACAAATTGCTGATCTTCAAACTAAGGTCAACTGTGATGAAAACAGTTTTAATAAAGACCATGGAACTTCAGAAGACACAGAGAAGGAAGGGATGGAAAAAAATTTGGCACACAAGTATGAAAAATTACTATATGTCTGCCACTATAATTAGGAAAGAAAATGGACCATACTCTGTGAATTCTAGGAAGTGGTCTCAGTAAATTCCATAGAGAAATTATTTTGGCCATGTCTTCAAAGTTATGAGATTGTGAATACAGGTCAAAATGGTGACACTGTTCATGAGAAACAGATGGTTAGGTCATAAATTATATGTGATGTGTATCCAACTGAGTATGAAGTTGGCTTTTTCATATTGACCCCAGGCTGTGATACCAGAGATGGCTATAGAGGAGAGGGAGGTGAGAAGAGGAAAGACAAAGAGGGCAGGAGGGAAGGCTGGTTGCTCAATTGTTTAAAAACTAACTTTTATATGCACTGGGAGAGCAAAAACTTCATTTGACTTGCTTTATTGCAATATTTGCTTTATTGGAACTGAACCTGCAAGATCTCTGAGGTATGCTTGTATTGTACTTTTGGCTTGTTGAACTCCACTTTTTATTTTCTATAGTATTTAAAAGAAAAAGGCATAAAAATAATAAATTTATATGAACAGGTTCACAATATATAAAGTTTAATTTATAGTTATAAAGAAGTAGAGTTTTTGGATATGACTGACAGTAAATTGGTATCAATTCAAAATAGATTGTTATAACTTTAAGATGTTTTATGTAATCCCCATGGTAACCACAAAAAAGTATCTATAAAATATACACCAAAGGAAGTGAGAAGGGAATAAAAACACATAAATACAAAAAATTAACTAAATACAAAGAAAAGTAGTAATGAAGTGAGGTACAAAAATTACAAGACATAGAAAATGACAAGATGGCAGAAGAAAGTCCTATCTTACCAGCAATTACTTTAAATGTAAATGGATTAAAATCCACAATCAAAAGGTAGAGATTGACAAAAATGAATTAAAAAATGATCCAACTATATGCTGTCTACGGGACTCACTTTAGATCTAAGGACACCATAATGTGTAAGTGAAAGGATGGGAAAAAGATATCCATGCAAATAACTAAAAGAGAGCAGGGTGGCTATACTAATATCAGATAAAATAGACTTTAAGTCAGAAACTGTTATAAGAGACAAAGAAGGACATTATATATTGATAAAAGGATCAATTCACCAAGAAGATATAACAATTATACACATATATACACCAAACATATCTCCAAACTGGATGAAGCAAACATTGTTAGAATTGGAGACAGAAATAGACAGATCTACAACAATAGTAGGACACTTCAATACCCTACTTTCAATAATGTATGAAACAACCAGACAGGATATCAATAAGGAAATAGAGGACCTGAACATCACCAAAGGACCAAATACACCTAACAGACACATACAGAACATTCCTCCCAACAACAACAGAAAATATTTTTCTTAAGTGCACATGGAATGTTTTTCAGGATAGGCAATATATTAGACAACAAAACAATTGTTAATAAATTTTAAAAGACTAAAATCACACAAAATATCTTTCCAATCACAATGGAATGAAAGTAAAAATAGCAGAAGGGAAACCAAAAAATTCACAAGTATGTGGAAATTAAACACCACACTTTTAAACAACTAACAGGTCAAAGAAATTGCAAGGGATATTAGAAAATATTTTGAGACAAATGAAAACAAAACACATGCTAAAATTTATAGAATACAATAAAAGCCGTACTAAAGAAACAATTTATAGCTGTAAACCCTTATGTTAAAAAAGAAAGATTTCAATTCAACAACCTAAATGTACACCTTAAAGAACTAGAAAAAGGAGAACCATGTAAACTTAAAGCTAGCAGAAAGAAGAAAATAATAAAGATTGGAGAATGATGTAGTACGTGTGGTAAGGCTGCCCAACAAGTACAGGACAGGAACTCAGTATCATTTTCCTTTCTGTTAGAAACTCAACAATATGCGTTCCATTTTAAAAACACTTCTCCAGGCAATGAGATATAATTATAGACACTAACCTGAAACAGAAATAGTTGTCCCCTTTTTCCGGTTGAGCCTGGAGTTGAGGATGGAACAGAGAGCAGTCTTTTGAGTTCAGTTACCAGGATTAAAGATTCATTGGAGAATAAGCTTTTCCCATTTTTGCTGTCACCTTTAGAGTGTGGCTTTAAGCTTTCCAGCTTGCCTCAGGCTCTGGGTACCACCCTGCAGCTTTACACACCAGATGGACCACTTTGGCATCACTGTTCTTGATGAGAACATGTGAGGAATTTTCTATTCCTATAAAATGAGAAGGGGACAAGCAGTTCAACTAAGAAATCAAGTGTTTTGATTCTCATTGAGTGTTTTGAATATGATGAACCAAACAGAAGGACTGTGATCTCCTGTACAACCTAGGGAGAAAACAATGATTTTATGAATAACTTTATCAAAATTAATGATTGCCCCCCAAGGAATCAAATGTAGCAGAAAAAGACAAGAACCAGAAAATTTAAAGACCTAAAATAATTGAAAATTTTGGAGAAAATAAGATAATAATGAGAAGCTGAGCATAGAATTAAAAAAAAATGGATGGGTACCCATTGGGTCCGTTAAAATAGAATTAACAAATATAGAAAAAAAAAAGAATTTATAGCAGTTTCAGAAGCACACTAAAAGCTGGTTGAATGGCACAATTCTGATGAAAAGTCCTTACACTCTACCCACAGAGGTCAAATTGTCAAAGCAGAGCCCTAGAAAGAATGCACTTTACTTAATAGTGTGTCATCCTTGTGCAGGGGCCATGCTAATCTTCTCTGTGTTATTTCAATTTTAGCATATGTGCTGCCAAAGCGAGCACTGTACTTAACAGCAAATTTTACTAATAATCAGTGAAGGATACAAGCAAAAAGCAAGCACAAAGATAGCAACGTCTATCTCTGGAAGGGTCCGAACTATCATCTGTACCTCCAAAACAATAGATTTTTGCACTGGGATATATTTTGTTTTCGGGCAAAGAGATGAGTGTTCACTGTGTGTGTTGTACATGTGTTGTACAGCTTGTCCTAGGAAGCTATTTAAGTTCAGAGCCTCGTCGTTTTTACATTCCATCAGTTACACAGGGAAATTACCTGACTAACTTCTGTTCTCTAAATTGTACCCCTAATCCATAAATTCCAGATTAGTTTATAGTAAGCAATGCCAAAATTCCACTAAAAACATTCTTAGATGAGAACTTCTTTGGTTATCTTCCTACTTGTAAATTCCATCAGAGTGTTTACATGGAAGAGGGAGTTACAGAGCCGTTGTTAATTCTTTTCTTTTTGCAGGAACCTGCATCAGTAGCAGTACAGATCATGGCAGGGAGTACTGAGAGTGAATTAGCATATGCCAGATCATCCTGCACTCCCCAGACACCTTACTGTACATTGTGAAATGTGGCTTCTCTTAAGGCACTGGTGGAAGACAATGACACATTTCTGAGCATGCATGAAAGGGACACTGGGCTCCAATGAGAATGTTTCTGACCCTCACCTCTCTTAGCCATCCTCTGGGCTCATAATTCTTCATAGTCTAGAACTTCTTTTTATATATTTTCCAGCTTTCTGTCTCTATGCACAGTGAGGATGCATGGGGCATGCAATATAAAGCAGGGAGCAAGGCTAAAGGCAGCAGGCATGACAGATGGAATGAATATACTTAGAGTAAATTAGAAATAGAAATGGTACATTGATCAGTTTGCATCTGATGAAGTTCAAGCATGTTTCAATATATGCAGTACATCAGACTTCAGTAAGGCAGAATAGCGTGAACAATGGAGGTGAATTAGAAGAAGGATTCAGAAATACACAGATGTTCCAATGGTTCTTGAGATTCAAATTTCCAAACTTGGATTTTGTATATTATCTTCTCAAAAGAACAAAATAATAAGCTCAATCATATCCATAAATTTCATATGTTATAAAGTTGGTGATTAGTATTAGCCTAAAAAAGATGAAATATTCAATAATTAGACTTGAAACTTGAGACTACTTGATAGCCCTATGGGGGAAAATAAATTTTCACTTCTATTACATACTTTACTGTAGAATAACTTCAAATAGATCAAAGATTTAAGTGTTAAGATTAAATTAAAATGTACTAAAGAAGATAAGAGTTATTTGGGGTGCCTGGGTGGCTCGGTCATTAAGCATCTGCCTTCGGCTCAGGTCATGATCCCAGGGTCCTGGGGTCGGGCCCCGCGTTGGGCTCCCTGCTCCTCGGGAGGCCTGCTTCTCCCTCTCCCACTCCCCCTGCTTGTGTTCCCTCTCTCGCTGTGTCTCTCTCTGTCAAATAAATAAATAAAATCTTAAAAAAAAAAAAAAGAAGATAAGAGTTATTTAAAAATCTTTGTGTGAGAAAGGCATTTAAAAGTCTAATGAAAAATGTACCCACGATAAAATACAATCAATTATCAAAAATGTATAATTAGCAATGCTAATTATAGTTATGGGTTAGTAAAAATAACCCATAAAACAATAAAAATTGCAACTTATATCAAGTGAAAGCTGTATTTCTCTACCATTAAGGAGCTCTTACATATTGATAAAAAGATAAACATATATGGAACTATTATTTTCCCTCTGTTTCACCAACAGTTACCCAGACTCTATGAATAGCAATTCCATCACTCCAGTTAGATTGGGCCAAAACCATCAAGTAATTATGAGCCTTCTTTTTCTCTTCGTTCATTTCAGGAAATCCTATTTACTCAACACTCAAAATCTGAACAGCTTATGTGCCTACTATTCTCAGTGTCTGTGTAGTGTTCTAGCGGAGCCTGGGAAAGTTGGGAGTCAAAACTCTTGGTACTTGTTGAATCCAGTATAACTGGAAAGAGTATCAACTTGATATTTCCAGAAAACATCTCCACATTACCATATGTCAAGCTTCTTTTCCAGTAGCTAGAGCTTAGAAAACATTCTTTTTTAAGATTTATCTTTTCTTTTTTTAGAGAGAGATTGCATGTTTGAGCATGAGCGTGGCGGGGGAGGGGTAGAGGGGGAGGGAGAGACAGTCCTAAGCAGCCTCCTCACTGAGCTCAGAGCCTGAGGTGGGGTGCACAGCCTAAGCCGGTTCCATCTCAAGACCCTGAGATCACGACCTGAGCCAAAACCAAGAGTCAGAGGCTCAACCCATTGGGCCACCCAGGTGCCCCCATTTTTGGGTTTTGAATCCATGTTTACACAGCTCCAAATATTCAGCTAGACTAGAGTAAACCTAGTAATTATAATGAACACTAAACTTTGGGGACTATGTCTAAATGATAATCTCAACTTCACAATAACTAGAAAACAAAAATTACTCCATATTATGATTAATTTGGTTCTTGTTTATAAACTAGATATTTTATCATGGAGCCCATGATACTTGGCTTAATTTTCCATAGGGATCTAACGTATGCATCAAATATCTTGTGATATTGTTCAGATTTTGAATTTAAAATCTGAGGGGATTCAGCATTAGAAAAAACTATTTGGGATAAAGAGAATAATTCAATTAGAACGAATCATCTGTATATACTACACATAATTACAGTGAGTTTGTAAGCATTTTAGATAAATGAATTTTAAATTTCTATCCTATGTAAATATTTTAAAAATAATAAGAAGCAACACATATCCAGAAAATTAACTCAAATGTAGAAGAAAGAGTTGTCAAATTGGTAACTTATACTGTTACTTAAATTTTTCCTGCCAGTCTTTAACCTTAAGCCACAGGGTTTAAGTGAAGATTTTGAGAGCTTTGATGTTTCTTTCTTTTTCAAAGCATTCAGCCCACGGTCTTAATTATGGCAATGGCAACTTAAGAACGTATCTGGACTTTTCTCTACAGACTCTGTCTCTTGAATCAGATGCCAAAAAAATATTGCTGCCAATGTCACAGAGCCACCATGCTCAGGCCAGAAACAGCAGGTCTAATTCATGGACCTTCCTGGTCCATAAGGGGTGTAGGTACCATGAACACAAAGAAGTCATCATACATATGAAGTAACCTGTCATTATTACTGGGTGATTTAGTCCTTACCCAATTGCTGCTAGCTTATCATAGAATTTACCTCCTTTCTCCCAATCTCAGCTGATGCTGACTCTTACATTATCATCTTTAAGCTCACAGGCCTACCCTTCCTCCAACAACCACGTTTTCAGCTAAAAGGCAATCCTAGGTCATATGTTCTCTATCCCTACAAAATGTATATTAAATAACATCCTATGTACTCAACACTCAAAATCTAAACAGCATATGTGCCTACTCCATAAATATATATTTAACATATATATTAAATAACACCTATTAAGCTGAAGAGATGCAGTTACTTAAACCTTTATTTTCCCATGCACAGAATCAAGAAATTTTTTATTCAATTATTCAGCAAATATTTACTGGATACCTACTCTCTGACAGACATTGTTCTAAGCTTTGGGGACATTTCCAGATAGCAATGAGCCCAGAGTATCTGGAGCTGTGGGATCAAAACTAGGGTGGTGGTTGGTACTCCTGTTACTTTTCCTTCAAATAATACAAATCACTATTTGTGATCTTTCATGTACAGGTGACATATAACTGCACTGCACTTTGAGCATCATGTTAAATATCAAAATTTTCTTAAAGGTACACAATTTTATAAAATGCATCAACATATAAACTAACTGAAAGAATATCAAAGCAAATTGTATGTGCCCTACAAATGAAAAAATTCTAATCATAAAACCAAAAAATTATTGAGTAAATAGGAGTGTGTGTAACATATTGTTTTATGTTAGGGCCCACTGCAAAATGAATATATGGGGACCCTTGTTCAAAAATTTAAAAGAAAGGACTACTAAGGATACTAAAATATAAAGATTTTACCTTAAAAATATTTTGTTACTTATAAAATATAATAGAGGTAATAATGATATATAAGAATGTAAATTTTAAAATTGTAAAAAAATATTATTTTGGTGTCATAATTTATACAAAATAATGGATAAAATACTATATTATTTTGATGTCTTTATTGAGCAGATATTTTTGGCTTGCCTTTATGCAAATTTATTATGTCTTCAAAATTTATACTTGTAGTAACTTTATTATCAAGTTGATATAATTGAAAGCAAAGTGAGTAGCTCTTGGCAAATCCAAGATTGCAACTGATTTTTTATAATTTTTAATTTTGAGAAGACTATTTCCATTGATGCAACCATTACTGGAGTTGTTAAGAGTATTTTATAGACTGTGACAACACTGGGACATATTTCTGATAAATTATCTTGAAGTATAAATTATCGTACCTTTACAGTTGATGAGTTTCACAACACTTTTTCTAAAAAGATTTAGCTCTTTATACAGCTGAGTTTCCTGTCTGAATTTAACTTTAAAGGTTATGCAATGGCAATTTAATGTTTCCTATAACATTTTCTGTAATTTGTGGAGGTCATGCAAGAAACCAAAAGTGCCTTCATGAAATAGCTCAAAACACCTGTTTACACATTGTCTCTCTGTATATTCAATTAAAAAGAAAAATTAATTTTCAAATTGTCTTAATTGGTTTATGCAAAGCTTCATGTAAAAACACAGTGGAGTTTCTTTTTTTTTTCTGTTGAATTGGGTGATCTTTAAATGTAATTTGTATTTCTAAGCTTGTGGGTACTTGCACTGACCCAGCAATTTTCAAATTTTCAGAGACTCTGAACTCTTTAAAGAATTCTAATAACTTCTTGATATGTTTTATTACAATGTCCATGGATATGCTGTTATTTTGTAATAATTTACTGACAAAGTTTACTGCCTGGGCATCTACAGTACCTGTTCTGGTGCTCAGGCCAGAGAGTTCATTACAGTCACTAGAGGGGTGGGGTCCGGGAATGGTCAGGAATCCAGCCAGGTCCCTGTGCTTGCTGTTCCACGTGGAGCCCCTCTTCTCTCCTGGGGCTGTACCTGTTGTTGTCACCACTATTGCTTCTGTGGCTCCCACCTTAGTGATCCCTGTGCACATACAGACACATCTATGAGGCCAATTGCTCGGGGCCTGTACCACCTGCCTTGCTTACTGGCATCAGCATATTCTACTTTAAAATTGAATTAAAACAGCCCTTGGGAAGTTATTGGAGATGGGGAAGTTCACCTGCTGCTTGGCTTTTTTTTTTTTTTTTGAGTCTGGTTGACACTCAATGTTACATTAGTCTCAGGTATACAGTATAGCTATTCAACAATTCTACACATTATGCCATGCTCACCACAGGTATAGCTCCCATCTGTCCCCATACATCACCATTATAGTACCACTGACTACTATTCCCTATGCTGTACCTTTTATTCCCGTGACTATAGTGATCTTATCTTGAATAAGGATATTAATGAAGAATGTCCATAAAGATGGATGAGACAATCTGAAATTATGAAAACAGGAGAAAAAACATTGTCTTTTTTGGTAATGATTAAATTCAAAGAACCTTTGATGCAAACTAATAAAAGGGGGACTATGAATTTGAAAACATAAGTCAAAATTGTATACAGGAAAAAAATGGAAATATCTGCATAAAGATATTAAAGCAAGATATTATAACCCCACCAATGATTACTTCCAAATAATTCTGTTGCTTTTAACTGTAATCATTAATATGAATGATCATTAACCACATTCTTTTATCGTTTTCTAAGAGGTAAGCATCTTAGGGGTAACTTTGAACTGTCCTTTAGAAATATGAAATAGTTGAGCCTTTTTTTTAAAAGATTTTATTTATTTATTTGACAGTGAGAGAGACAGCAAGAGAGGGAACACAAGCAGGCAGAGTGGGAGAGGGAGAAGCAGGCTTCCCGCCGAGCAGGGAGCCCGATGCGGGACTCGGTCCCAGGACCCTGGGATGACGACCTGAGCCGAAGGCAGACGCTTAACCGACTGAGCCACCCAGGTGCCCCTAGTTGAGCCTTTCTATTATCCTTTCTCACTGGAATAATTTCCATTACTGGTGATACATTTAAAATTTTTGCTTTTGCTCTTTTTATAATATGATTTTTGTTGTTTCTTATTTCTTCCACTGACATATTATTAACACACAGTGAAGTGCAAAAATCTTAAGTGTACTCAGTTGAGTCACTAATATTTCACTTTGGAGTAATACATTTTTACAAAATAGAACTACTATCAGAATATAAAATTGTTGTTCTCTAGTGTAATAGTCCTTCTCTAAACAACCATAAACTAATGAATAATAAATGTTCCTCACTAATAGTTTTCTTCATTCCCTTCCTGGAGGATTATTTCTTCTGGGCTCTGGTCTTCTGTGTGAAGTTCCCAGGTGACAGAGGCGTGGAAAGCGGCAGGTACTCTTAGCCCCTGTTCTCTGCCTGGCCTGTGGCCCAGCTCCGTATTCTCTGCTAAGGGGCCCTGTCTGCCTTCCTGCAGGAGTCCATACACTGCACTCAAACAGGCTCGAACTGTGACATGCAAATTCATCAACAATTGGAACTTCCAAGTTCCCATCTCAAGGGAGATTTGAATCAGGAATCAGAAAATTCAGAAGGCTCTTCTCCCACAGGCCCCTAGGAGTATTTCTAGCACTAGACGGTAAGTCCATCCTCCTCCTGTAAGAGGAGCCTGAGTCTGGAAAAATTCTTGGAGTTCTCTGCATGATGGCTCCTCTCCTCCTCCCTCATGTCTACAATTCGCATCTGGGTTTACTTCTAGCACGAAAGGAATCTATTCAAAACACCCCCCTCCCCCGCCCCGCCCAGTCCCACTTTCATATAAAACTCACAGGTGTCTGTACTTGGTCCTATCTCTTTGTTTTTCTGACCCCAACTACAAAATATATTCTTCTCTAGCCTGACCACAATCCACATCCCAGACGAGCCCCAGACAGAGCCCCTCAAAAAACCTGCCGCCTTCTGCTCGACCTGGCCAAAAATTGACCCCCTCCCCACAATCTGCCATGGGCACAGCTGCAACCCTCTTCCATCCTTAAAAACCCCTTAAAAGGCCCAGCCTGACAGAAGCTTGGGGCAGACATTTCTCTAGATGCCTGGCCCCTCTCCCCCCTGGAAAGTGAATAAGCTCTGTCCTGCTTGTGGCTCTACCCCTTGTGCAATTCTTTGCCACCCTAACCCAGCACAAAACCCATCCCTTCCTTGGGCCCAAGATTGAGGAGGGTGAGAGATAGAAGGCAATTAGGAAAATCTAATGCATCCTTTTGGGAAAAAAATCAATGTCTTAATTCAAAAGACTTTAAGAAAATATATATTGTGGGGTACCTGGGCAGCTCAGTCAGTTAAGCGTCCGACTCTTGGTATCAGCTAGGTCATGGTCTCATGGGTCATGAGGTCGAGCCCCAGACCAGACTCCATGGTCAGTGGAGAGTCTGCTTGAGGATTCTCTCCCTCTACCCTCCCCCACTCATGCTCTCTCTAAAATAAGTATTTAAAAAAAAAAAAGAAAATATATATCGTGTTAGTATAATTCAATTGAACAGATATGTCAACCTTAAAAATTTGCATGAAACCACCATCTGAATTGCTTACCTTACACGAAATGATAATGTTGATTAATGGAGTTGTCATAATTTGACCAAATATTTTAACTGTGGATAAAAGTCTCCTGAAATATATAACATAGGAAAAGAAAGAAAAAAAGAATTGGCTCTGAGCAGGGTCAATGATGACACCAAAATAAATAGAGGAAGTTGTGAAGTTAACAATCATTATTTAATATTATTGTTTTAGTACCTTTTTAAATTTCCTCTTTTGCCTCTTGGTTTTTTTTTTCAGAAGGTTCATACTAATCAGGATACAAATAAGGTCTACACCTTGTATTTGGTTATGTCTCTTAATTTTGTGGCGCAAAATGTGATTTGTCTTTGTAAATGTTCCATGCACACATGAGAAAAAATTGGTATTTTGCTGTGTTTTGGTAGAGTGTCCTGTTAATTAGGTCAGTATAGTTGAATGTTTTGTTTAATTCTACTACATTTTCACAGAATTTCTTTCTACTTGTTCTATCAATTACTAAGAGATTGGTATTAAATTCTCTCACTATAATTGTGGATTTGTCTATTTCTTCCTTTAGGTCTATCAGTTTTGCATCATGTATTTGGATGCATTGTTATTTGGTGCATAAAAATTTAGTATTGTTTCATCTTCTTGATAAATTGGCCCCATTATCATTATGAAATGACCCTTTCATCCTTGGTTGTATTCTATGCTCTAATCTAATTTGCCTGATAGTAACATAGCTACTCATTCTTTGAAATATTATTTTCCACTTCATTTCTCTTTTGCAAGGGAGTAAGATCTCATCAATACTTACCCTAAATCAGTATCAAGGGAAGAAAGTTCAACAAAGACAGGACATAGGGAAGAGAAACAAAATGTATTGATGGCATCTTTTGTGCCACCTATAAGGTAAATAATAAATGACCTTATTTAATCCAACTGTCATGTTGGTGAGCCATCATACTATCAACACTATTTTACAAATGAAGAAAGCAGAACCCTGAGGGATGGAATGATCCACCCAGGGTGTACAACTAGTGACTTGCAGAGCTAGGATGTCTACCCAAGTGCGCTGATGGAAACCGTAGTGCCCCACAGCCTTAAATAGTTGCTGTTCACTCCTTTCCAAAGGTGGTTGTGGCTATAAAGACAGGTCAAGTGCCCGCAAGTCACCCCTACTGGATCCCCAATTCACAGAGATGCTATGCCCTGCTCACCCTCTGCCTTCTTTATATCCCTAATTCTCCTTTCATCTTTCTACAGCATCTGCCTGGACTTCGAGAAAAATCTCCTATTACCTGCATAAATGTTGTCAAGAACCCAGACTACCCCAAGGGTCAAGCTTCATGTAAATATTCAGTACAGACACAAGGACTAACTAGGACTTTATACAAGTTTAGCAACAACCACATGCAGAGTGTTGAGCTGGACAAGTTAGAGACAGGGCACTATCACTCATTTAACCTCTCCTGGCCTCAGTTTCCTCCTGTCCTCTGAGAAATGGAGAAGAAAATAATGCACCCTAATCTACTGAGGGCTCAAATCTGTCTGCTCTTTAACAGTTGTGACCTTTGGGCAAGTCCCTTTCTCAGAGTCTCATGTTTCCCACAGTATTCTGAGCCACAAGTGTAACCGTGTCAATTAAAAGAGTATGTTTGAGGGGCGCCTGAGTGGCTCAATAGGTTAGGCACTTGACTCTTGATTTTGGCTCTGGTCATGATCTCAGGGTCGTGGAGCCCTGCATTGGGCTCCTTGCTCAGCAGGGAGTCTGCTGGAGATTCTCTCTCTCTCTCTGCCCCTCCCCCACCTCTCTCGAATAAATAAATCTTTTTAAAAAAGAGTATGTTTGAAATCATGTGGTAAGTGCTAAATAGAGGTAAGTGGTAATTCTTCAACACATCCGATTGCATTGATTTGGACTGTTGATCCAGCCTGCCATGATAGTTTACACAACACAGCTTGGTGGTAAAGAATGTGTTTACCAGATGAATAAATATACATGAAGGGCATAAGAGTGTGCCTGGCAAAAGTAATTGGTTCTGTTAGAATGCACAAGAGGTTACACTCAATGCACAACAGGACAGGTGAGGAAGGGAGCACGAGGGAGGATTTTAGGTCCTGAAAAAAAAAATCTGCCTTTTAATACAGGTGCTAGTTTCAGAGTATATTTAGCATGTGAAAATTCATCATACTGCTTGCTGAATATATTTGCAGTTTCTGTCTGTGCATTAGACTTCTTAAAAATATGTTTTTAAAAATAGAGCCTGGGGCGCCTGGGTGGCTCAGTTGGTTAAGCGACTGCCTTCGGCTCAGGTCATGATCCTGGAGTCCCGGGATCGAGTCCCACATCGGGCTCCCTGCTCGGCGGGGAGTCTGCTTCTCCCTCTGACCCTCCTCCCTCTCATGCTCTCTGTCTCTCATTCTCTCTCTCTCAAATAAATAAATAAAATCTTTAAAAAAAAAAAAAAAATAGAGCCTGGAAATTAGTAAAAACTCCTGGGAGGTCTTCAGACCTCCAAAGGCTGTGGAATTGGTAAGGTCTAAGCCTGTATGTCCAAGGAGGAAACAGAAACCACTAATATCTGGGTTACAGATGGGAGTAAAGAGAAACTTGCACTAAGGTATACGTATATATACATACATATGATGTGCCAAATTCTAGGTAAAAAATAAAATTGTAGGTTGTAGGTAGAAAATGGAAAGAACCAGGAGGAATCTAGTGGCCAGGAAGGATCTGCTAGACTGGATCTTGGGGGATAGGGATTAGGTTCACCTTCCTCATTTCTGGCCCCCTCACATTCCAGAACACTTTGTCACTGCTCCCTAGCTCTGTGATGCAGGCCTGGAAGTCTAGGCTGGAGTTCTACTCTCTGTTCTCAGCTGCCTGAGTTAGTAGTACACTTTAGATGAGGGAGAACTTTGACTGGTTGCTTCTGCATTTCAGTGAGTCCTTAGGCATTGGTTCCATCTTTTATTTTTTGTACAGAATTGGCATCTTTCTGTCTTGTTACTGAATTCAGTGGTATACATATTTATGTCTGAAAGAAACATTTGAAAAAAACAGAGACATCAGTCAGGTAAGGAAACTCTAGGCTCAGCCCACAAATGAGATCAACTTGACTCCTATTATTTTCTTTTCCTACTCCCACTATTCTAAATCAGTTATGGGAATTGTCAGGAGAGATTAGCATATCATTTGTCCAGGAGGAGAGATTGGGTGGGCAAGGAGTATAGTGGAGACTAGGGTTTCTATACAAAGTTACAGACTATCTACCTAGATGTGATAAAGAGTTTCAGGGTAAACTTCCAAACACTGTGATTCATGAGCCATGGATTGATTCACTGGTTCATGGAGTTTAGGGTACTTGGGGAAAACAGGCCTTCAGTACTTGTTCAGTTGCTGCCTTCCCATTTTAAGTGTGTCCGCGCCAAGCCTCTCCCTGGTGTTAAGGCTGACTTGGAGAGCAATGCTTAGTCTCTGAAAGCCTCTGATACAGATTCTACTCGTGGAGCAGAATTCTACAGAACTGAGCATACAAGTTTTGGAAAATGTGAGTTTCTGTGCCCCTTTACAGTAGAGGACTACTGTCTGAAATATCAATTGAGGACCATAGGCAGTAAACCATTCCTAAAGTTTACAAAAAAGAATCAGTAGAAATTATGTCTACTTTAAAAATGAGTAACATGGAAGCGATACAGAAATCAATCAACACAGAATGTCACTTTCCTCGTTAATGAGTGTCTGTTGCTTGCTTAGAATGAGGAGTATAAGAAATGAATCCATCCCACTTCTCATTTTTTCCCCTTTCAGCATCAACTCAATAGCAGGAAGAAAAACAAAGTGGAAGCTTTCAAAGCTAAGATTTTGCTATTCAACCCAGGCCTCCCCCAGGAATAATCTTTTTCTCTGAGGCCTTAGGTCCACAATTGCTGGGATATCAGTTCCTAGTCAGTCCTCAAAAAACATCGTCCTCTGAGAAAAGCCCATTGGATGTAAATCAGAATCTGGGACACTTCTAAGCCTTCTCTGACCCTCCATGGGAATTAAACACTGATGAAGCTGGCTTATGTGTTGTGTGCATGGGGTGGCCTTCTGAGATGTAGCAGAAGTCATATAGGTTGTTTTGGAGGCAACATTTTGAGGCCTGACTTTGTACAAGTTGTAAACTTCCCTAATATTCACTCATCCTTTGAGAGAGCATCTGACTTGGCAACCTCACAGAGATGTTGTGATTATCAGCTGGGACAATGTGCATGGTAGCACTTTGTAAATGACACTGCATTGTAATCTAGGTTAGCCTTCTTATTTTGTCATTGACCTTTTGGCATTAAGTCCTAATTTCTGGGGCTCTCAGCATTGAATTTTGAAGTAGTCTTTTCCCAGTCGAACATTTTACAAAGCCTCCTATATGATCTCTTGTTTCTTCCTTCAATTGATAAGCTATTCTCCTAACTTGAGAGCTTACCTGAAAGGCACAAAAATGACACAAGACCAACTTTCTCTTTGAAAATGATGATTTGTTTCTTCCATTTTTCCATGTGTCCCTCTTCCTGGTTTGTCCCTTGAAATTCCAGGACCCCATAATAGCCCAGAGAGGGCATGAAAAGAGAATGGAATGCGACAGGAAGCCTTGGGTTGAGAGATAATAGGGGTATCATGAAGTCAGGAATTTTGAGAAAGGTGACCTTTGCCAGGTCTGCTAGGTCAGCCCATCCCCATTCTGCTCCTGGATACCTTTTTAACCTCTTGTCTCTTACAGGCACCTGCGCAAGCTCTCCTTTGAGGGTACCTTTCTAGAGAAGTTAGAACAAGATCCATGCTCCAAGGAGTATAATAGAGCAACCAAAGAAGCAGACATCCTGTGGGAAGAGGAGCTGGGGGGAAATGCTGTTTGACTCTCTATCACCTTTGGGATTCACTGAGTTGTCACTCACTCTGGCCTCCCATTTTCCACTGGATTGGACCACACTTTCTCTTCCATTGTTTCCACCATCAACACTGGGGGCCCTTCATCAGAGCTCCATTTAACATTGAATGCAACATTGTTCACACCATCTTCTTCCACACCACCTCTTCCCTTTTCCCTTCCTCCTCTAGAGAACACTCAGATATTGGGCCCTGTTTCCCAGCTAGACCCTCTTTGTCTTTAGACCTAACTCCTGACCTTGACTCCAGACTTATGAATACACCTTCCTTCTTCAGCCACCCATATTTCAAAGGCTGATCCCATAGCTGAGGCTACAAAAAGCCCCTTGGAGGAAACCCTCAAGCAGATCAAGGAGAGGAAAGATTCAGTCCCTGGCCTGAATTGCTCCTTTCCTGCATGATTACCTGTGCATAAAGAAGGCCAGATGGATATTACTCAGCCATCAAAAAGGATGAATACCCTACTTTTACATCAACATGGATGGGACTGGAGGAGATTGTGCTAAGTGAAATAAGTCAAGCAGAGAAAGTCAATTATCATATGGTTTCACTTATTTGTGGAACATAAGGAATAGCATGGAGGACATTAGGAGAAGGAAGGGAAAAATGGGGGGGGGGAATTGGAGGGAGAGATGAACCATGAGAGACTATGGACTCTGAGACACAAACAGGGTTTTAGAGGGGAAGGGGGAGGGGGGATTGGTTAGCCCGGTGATGGGTATTAAGGAGGGCATGTACTGCATGGAGCACTGGGTGTTATACGAAAACAATGGATCATGGATCACCACATCAAAAACCAATGATGTATTGTATGGTGACTAACATAACATAATAATAAAAAAAAAAAAGGCCAGATGGCCATGTGGTTATCTTCCTAAAATTTTGCTCATAGGCTCATGGGCTCAGGCTGAGGAAGAGAGGAAACAGGACAAGAATCTTTCACCAACTTAAGACAAAAGATCCTGAGAATGCTAGGATACCTTTGGCTTGAGAAGATCAAATAGGGAATGTAGGATTAGAGACCATCCACCCCAGGGAGGCCATCCTCTGCTCAGGGCATCCTGTTAGAGACTCCTAAGAACAAGTCATCCTACTACCCACCATAGGATCCACCAAAGAGTACTCAGAAAACAGGAATAAGTGTGTGTTCCAGTGGCTTCATCCACTGGACAGAAGAGAC
This sequence comes from Phoca vitulina, assembly GCF_004348235.1. Lineage (NCBI taxonomy): Eukaryota > Metazoa > Chordata > Mammalia > Carnivora > Phocidae > Phoca > Phoca vitulina. The sequence goes on from NW_022589786.1 coordinate 3,834,902, forward strand.
AAAAAGACCCATGGCACAAAACCAAAACACTGTCAGCTTCTATGCAGAGTCCAGATCTACTAGAAATCAGAGCTGCTTCTCTGGGTAAAGAGGACACTGAAACTCAGAACAAGTCAATCATTGGCCAGATCTTAAGGGGAGGGGGGAACGGAATCATGTGAAGAATTAATGCAAGGAAAGGAAGTCCACCTAAGGTGGAACTTAAGACCCAGGTTTAGTTCAAAAATATATTTTCATTTTTCCCTTCCTTCTCCTAATGTCCTCCATGCTATTCCTTATGTTCCACAAATAAGTGAAACCATATGATAATTCACTTTCTCTACTTGACTTATTTTACTTAGCATAATCTCCTCCAGTCCCATCCATGTTGGTGTAGAAGTTGGGTATTCATCCTTTCTGATGGCTGAGTAACATTCCATTGTATAGATGGACCACATCTTCTTTATCTATTCATCTGTTGAAGGGCATCTCGGCTCTTTCCACAGTTTGGTTGTTGCGGATATTGCTGCTATGAACATTGGGGTGCATATGGCCCTTCTTTTCACTACATCTGTGTCTTTGGGATAAATACCCAGTAGTGCAATTGCTGGGTCATAGGGTAGCTCTATTTTTAATTTTTTGAGGCAACTCCACACTGTTTTCCAAAGTGGCTGTACCAACTTGCATTCCCACCAACAGTGTAAGAGGGTTCCCCTTTCTCCACAACCTCTCCAACATTTGTTGTTTCTTGCCTTGTCAATTTTTGCCATTCTAACTGGTATAATGTGGTATCTCAATGTGGTTTTGATTTGAATTTCCCTGATGGCTAATGATGATGAACATTTTTTCATGTGTCTGTTAGCCATTTGTATGTCTTCTTTGGAGAAGTGTCTGTTCATGTCTTCTGCCCATTTTTTGACTTGATTATTTGTTTTTTGGGTGTTGAGTTTGAGAAGTTCTTTATAGATCTTGGATACCAGCCCTTTATCTGTAGTGTCATTTGCAAATATCTTCTCCCATTCTGTGGGTTGCCTCTTTGTTTTGTTGACTGTTTCCTTTGCTGTGCAGAAGCTTTTTATCTTGATGAACTCCCAAAAGTTCATTTTTGCTTTTGTTTCACTAGCCTTTGGAGATGTATCTTGAAAGAAGTTGCTGTGGGCGATGTCAAAGAGGTTACTGCCTATGTTCTCCTCTAGGATTTTGATGGATTCCTGTCTCACATTGAGGTCTTTCATCCATTTTGAGTTTATCTTTGTGTATGGTGTTAGAGAATGGTCGAGTTTCATTCTTCTGCATGTGGCTGTCCAATTTTCCCAGCACCATTCATTGAAGAGACTGTCTTTTTTCCATTGCATATTTTTTCCTGCTTTGTCGAAGATTATTTGACCATAGAGTTGAGGGTCCATATCTGGGCTCTCTATTCTGTTCCATTGGTCTATATGAAATTGGAGGGAGAGATGAACCATGAGAGACTATGGACTCTGAGAAACAGAGGGTTTTAGAGGGGAGGGGAGTGGGGGGATGGGTTAGCCCTGTGATGGGTATTAAAGAGGGCACGTACTGCATGGAGCACTGGGTGTTATATGAAAACAATGAATCGTGGATCACTACATCAAAAACTAATGATGTATTGTATGGTGACTAACATAACATAATAAAATAAAAATTTTTAAAATATATATATATATATTTTCAGTGATTACAATGCTCCCTACATCCCTGAGAAAATGAAAGTGCTGAGGACCACTTCTTGACACCTTCAAGTAGATTTGTGAATTGTACCCAGAGAAACCACATTCATTTTCAACCTGCTCAGCCTGGGAGGTAGATTCTCCTCCATGTCAAACCCATCATCAGATTCCCTTTCCTCAAAGGCCTGGTTGAAGATAGGAGCACTCTTCCTAGACGTCAGGCGGTGATCACAGACGGCTTCCAGCATAAAACCACTTGTGTGGAGAACAAGGGTTTCTTGTCCTCCTCATCGTCTTCCTCTTCCTCCACCCTGAACAGACACTTCTGCCCACTGGCCGTAGGTTTCAAGCTTGTGCGTCTCACTGTGGAGAGTGCTGGTCTAGTCCAGCCTACTTGGGAAGGTCTGAAATTCTGAAGATAGGACACAACCATAGCCTTTTTTTTGGCTTGTTTTGTAATTATATATGATGAAGAAACCTCTGCTACAAACCAATGGAAAGGAGACTGTAAGTTTACATACAAAAGTGGAAATGCTAAAAAGGAGGAATTATGGAATTATCCAACAAATACAGATATTAAAGCAGGTTTTCCAAATAATATCATTGATTTATAACTGTAATTAATAATATGAAGATCCTTTCCAAGAAACCAGAACCTCAGAACATTATCAACTACTATTTAAAAATATAAAATAGGTTTCACCTTCATAGTCTGTTCTCTTACTGAAATACTTTTCATTTCTAAAGCTACATTTTTAAAAAATCTACAATGCGATTTTTTTGTTGTCTTGTTCATTTCATTGTGGTATAAGCAACACAGTGACGTGCAAAAAATTTAAGGGTGTTGTTTGATGAGTTTTAAGAAATGCATACCCACGTTAGAATACAGAATATTTTCATCAAATGAAAATTTTCCTTCATGTCCCTTCCCAGTTAATCCACTCACTGAGGTAACCCCTGCTGTCACTTTTTTTTTTTTTTTAATTTCAGTAGGGTTAACATACAGTGTTATATTAGTTTCAGATGTACAATTCTGATTTCTTATACAATAGATTAACTTAGCCTATTTCAGGACCTCATATAAATGGGGTCATATATATCTCACTAACTTTAAACTAGTACCATGCTATCTTCATACTATAACTTTGTAACTTTACAGAAAGTATTGAAATTGTGTAGTAAGCTCTCCAAATTTATATTTCCTTCTCAAGAATTTTTTGGCTATTTTAGGTTTTTCATATTTCCATACAAATTTTAGAATCAGCCCATCAAATTCTACAAAAACAAAAAAATTGCCTGCTAAGATTTTGATAGAGATTATATCAAATGTATAGACCAATTTAGGGAGAATTGATATTGAGTCTTCTGCCCAACCAACCAGATACCTTTTCCATTTATTTTGGTTCTTTTTCTTTCTCTCAGCAACGTTCTACAATGTTCAGTGTACAGATTTTACATATATTTTATTAGATTTATCCATATTTCATATTTTAATGCTATTATTAGTATTGTTTTTTAATTTCAGTTTCTGATTGTTGTTAGTATGTAGATGTACATTTGATTTTTGTATTTTGATCTTTCAAGGGAATTGTCTGTTTCATCTAAGTTATCAAGTTTCCTGGCATTAAGATGTTCATAATATTTTCTTATTATTATTTGGATGTCTGTAAAACCTGTAGTTATGTCATTTCTCTCTCTCTCTGTCTCTTTTTTTTTTTTTTTTTACCACACAAAGACATTAGAATGAACTTTATTTTGAAAAAATTAGAAAGATATTGACCATTCTGGAGCAGTGACATGATCAAAACTGGGCTTTTATCTCCACAGCTATTCATTACGAAGCTGGACCAAGACTGAGTGTCAAAGAATCACAGTAGATTAGGAAGCAGAGCCTGTGATTTGGAACTGAGGGCTTAATGCAGTGGACTCAGAGATGAGCCATTTCTCTCATTTCTGATTCTGATTGTCTCTCTCTTTTATTCTAATGAGACTGTGACTCACATCAATCTTCTCAAAAAGCCAGCTTTTGCTTTCCTTTACAGGTGATCCTTTAACAACATGGATTTGAACTGTGTGGGTCTCCTTGTGTACATATTTTTTTCAATAAATTCAGCACAGCACTATATTTTCTGTTCCTTATGATTTTCTTAATAATATTTTCTTTTCCCTAATTTACTTTATTGGAAGAATACAGTATATAATACATATAACATACAAAATATGTATTAAAAATATGTGTTAATCGACTATGTTATCAGTAAGGCTTTCAGTCAACAGTAGGCCATTAGTAGCTAAGTTTTTGGGGAGTCAAAAGTTATATGCAGATTTTCAGTTGCATGGGGGATTGGCACCCCTGATAACCCCCACAATGTTTAAGGGTCAACTGTATTTTCTTTATTTTTTTTTCATTTGATTTCTTCTCTGAATGATTATTCCCTTTCTTCTGTTTACCATGGGTTTCATTTTTTTCCTTTTTCTAGTTTCCTAACATGGAAAGTGAGTCACTGATTTATGGCCTTTCATCTTTTCCAATAAAGGTATTTAATGCCTTATATTTCCCTCTAAGTACTGGTTTAGAGGCATCCCACAAATTTAGATATGTTATATTTTCATTTTCATTCAGTTCATAATATTTTATTTCCCTTTTGATGTTTTTCTTCGACCAGTGGATTATTTTGAAGGATGTATTTAGTTTACAAATATTGGGGGATTGTCCAGACATTTTGTTACTGATTTCTAACTTAATGCTGTTGTGCTTAGAAAACACACTTGAGGGGCACCTGGGTGGCTCAGTCGTTAAGCATCTGCCTTCGGCTCAGGTCATGATCCCAGGACCCTGGGATCGAGCCCCGCATCGGGCTCCCTGCTCTGCGGGAAGCCTGCTTCTCCCTCTCCCACTCCCCCTGTTTGTGTTCCCTCTCTCACTGTGTCTCTCTCTGTCAAATAAATAAGAATCTTAAAAAAAAAAAAAAGAAAACACACTTGATCTTTTTTTTTTTAAAAGATTTTATTTATTTTTCCGACAGAGAGAGACACAGCGAGAGCAGGATCACAAGCAGGGGGAGAGGGAGAGGGAGAAGCAGGCTTCCCACTGAGGAGGGAGCCCGACGCGGGGCTCGATCCCAGGACGCTGGGATCATGACCTGAGCCGAAGGCAGACGCTTAACGACTGAGCCACCCAGGCGCCCCCACACTTGATCTTTTAAATTTATTGAGACTTGTTTTATGACCCCTGAATATGACCTTCCTTGGTAAATGTTTTGCACGCACTTAAAAAGAATGTGTCCTGTCGTCTTTGGGTGGAATGTTCTACAAATGCTAAATTGGTCAAGTTGGTTGGTGGTGATGATGTTCAAGTCTATCTACTATATCCTACCTGATTGCTTATGTCCTTATTCAATTAATTATTAAGAGAGAGGACTGAAATTTCCAACTACAATTGTGAATTTGTCTAGTTTTCCTACAGTTCTATCAGTTTTTGCTTCATACATTTTGAAGTTCAGCTACTGGGTGCATAAACTTTTAGTATTACATCCTCTTAATAAACTGACCCCTTTAGCATTATGAAGTGTTTTTCTTTATTCCTTGTAATTATTCTTAGTTCTGAAATATATTTTATTTAATATTAATATAGTTCCTTCAGTTTAATTTTTAATTTGTGTTAGCCCAGTATATCTGTTTTCATTCTTTTAACCTATTTGTGTCTTTATATTTAAAGTGTGTTTCTTGTAGGCAGCATAAAGTTGGGCTGTGCCTTTTTATCCAATATGACAACCTATTCTTTTAATTGGTGTTTAGATCATTTATGTTTAATGTGATCATTTATATTGTTAGGTTAAGCCTATCATCTCAATTTTGTTTTCTATTTGTCCTATCTATTCTTTGTTATCTTTTCCCTTTTTCTGCTTGCAGTTGGATTAATTGTATATTTGTTATGATTCCTTCTTATCCTGTTTTTGGATTATTAGCTACAACTGTTTTGTTATTTTAGTGGTTTATTTAGCATTTCTACTACATACTTTTAGTTTGTCCCAATCTACCTGCAAATAATATACCACTTCATGTATAGTATGAAAGCCTTACGATATATTCATTATCATGAAAAAAGATATACCATATGGTCCCTCCAATGAGTGGCTTGGCTTCACAGGTATAATTATGGATGGTGTGACCTTCTTCAAATAGCCATATCCAGGAGCTCACCAAGGATTTCCTTAGATAAGGAATCCCAAAACAATATGAGACATCAGATCAGGCTTCCTCTTGGTCACCCCAACAAAATCCAGAGCCATTGTCTGCAGGTAATTTTTTGGAACCACCTGCAACAAAAAAAGTATCATATCAATCAGGACATACCTCCCAAGGGACTATATTTCTAGATGGTCCAGTCTTAGAAGCCCAAGTTTAGGGGGTTCACTGAATATGTAGCATCATTGGCCTCCCCAATGTTCTTTATGCACTTGTTCTCTTAGCTTATTTAAAAATCCAGCCCAATTTCCATGTTTTATGTGTTCCCAACCAACTCGTTGCCGGGATGTAGGATAAGTCCTTTTGAACACCCAAACTTAAGGATTAAGATAAAATTTTGAATTGTTTAAAATAGTGATGTAAAAAGTTTTTTTAGTGCAGATTTTTTTTTTTTTTTGTCAAAAATGAAGGTTGACTAAATAGAAGGCAACTATATAGAGGCATCACAAATCATGAGCTAGCTCAAAGAACAGTTTAGAAGGGAGAGCAAAGCAGGAGGGGCAGCATGACACTGGTTTTAAGTGTGGACTCTGAAATCAGAATACCTGGGCTTGAGTTACGATTTCTGATGAATTAAAACTAAGTAGCTCTTTTGTTTGTTGGATATTTTGATTTTCTTTTAGGTATAAAGGAAAGGAATTAAAAAGACTTTTTTGGTTTGTTTCGGTGATAGAAAAATGTGTGCCTCAAAACAGCTTCCCTGCTTTAAAATATTGATATCAGTCTTTGTATGAAGATGCTGTCTTATTTAGTCTAGTGAAAAGATCCCAAGAGGGTGTGGTGACATGCATCGATGTGGCGAAGAGGTGAGTCATGATGGGCGTGCAGTCTATTATCCACAAAGTTACGAAACTCCTGATGGTGTGAAAGAGGTATAGTCCTTCAGGAAACTGGAGAAAATCCCAGGTAACCATCTCAAGAATTACCTGAGATCTCTCATAAACCCAGATTCGCACGAGTAAGTGCTGGACAGTAACTGAATGAATTCCCAGAGAATTCTGTGACCTTTCAGTCTTATCAACTCAGAAATACATTGTTTCCTTGTGGCAGGAAAGTATCAGAACCTCTTTAATCCATTTAAAGTATAAGTCATTAGAATGTAGAATCTTCAATTTGTATCACAACATGATGGACCACAGGAGTTCCTCATTAAGATGATTGAGTAGGTTCTTCTGGCACTACTGCAGATAAGGATTTACTTATTTATTTATTTATTTTTAAAGATTTTTATTTATTTATTTGACAGAGAGGGACACAGTGAGAGAGGGAACACAAGCACGGGGAGTGTGAGAGGGAGAAGCAGGCTCCTGGCTGAGCAGGGAGCCCGATGCGGGGCTCGATCCCAGGACCCTGGGATCATGACCTGAGCGGAAGGCAGACGCTTAAGGACTGAGCCACCCAGGCGCCCCATGCAGATAAGGATTTAAACATCAAGTCTTTCGCTGGCGCTAGGAAGATGAAATTCCTAGTTATAACTACACAATAGAAATGATGTTGACATTGGCTATGCCTGGTAGGTAAACATAATGACATAGAGCTGGCAATGAGAAAACAAAAATGACATATAGAATATGAAATTAAGCATCAACGTGGGGAAGTATGTCAATGATTCATCTGCAAAGATGACTTAAAAAGAGAATTTTGTGGGTAGTAAGAAGAGGGAATTTGAGTTTTCATAGACCATCTTATATGTGACTATACTTCCTTAAATACCTATCCTGTTCACATTTTTAGCTTGTTAATGAAATTATTTTTAACTTGGTTGAATTTTTATAGCCATTGAAATGGAAAAATATTATAACTAAGGTATCAACATAAGAATAGATTTTGTTCATCTGTTATGTTTTTGTTCATTTATTGTTAAAGTAATATTAGTGTTGAAAATTTGAAATGTTTAAGCACATTGTAAGATAAAATAATTAAGTAATTCTGCTAATGTGTTTGGGAACCATTATTTTCAGTGTAAGATGAAAGAAGTACTAGTAAAATATCAGGGTTTTATGAAAAATATGAATAGATCAGTATAAGCTCATAACTTAAAACAGTATGTTGTGATTCCTTGCCATGTCCACTGATGTTGGTCAAGACTCAATGACACCCCATTGGGTAGGAGCACCTGAAGCAGCCAGACTGGGGTTTTCAAATACCATTGCCCACTAAGAGAAACCGGTGCTCTTTGGAGGAATGGCTGACTCCAAGTCTGGCAGAGGCAATATGCAGGATGAATCTGAAGTGTTATAACTATGGCATTTTCTTAACAGTGTCTTTCAAGGAACATAACTTATCATTATAATGAACTCTAATTTATCAATTTTTAACTTAATGCTGTGTTTTTCTTGCCTGAAAGACCTTTGCATAACAAAACTCAGTTATCTTCTGTTTCCTTCCAGAACTTTATAGTTTTTACTTTTACATGTATGTCCATGACCTATTTCAAGTTGATTTTTGTATATGGTGTGAACTGTGGATCAAAGTTCTTTTTATTTATTTATTTATTTTTTTTGCATATGGATTTCCAATTGTTCCAGCATTATTTGTTGGAAAGACTACCTTTTGTCAACTGAGTTACCTTGACAACTTTGTTGAAAATCTGTTGTCCATATATGTATGGTTTGGTTTCTAGACTCTCTATCTTGTTCAATTGGTATTCTTATACCAATACCACAGCCTTGATTACTCTAACTTTATATGCCTTGAAATCAGGTAATATGATTCTTCCCCTTCTTTTTTTCACCAAAGGTATTTTGTTTATTCTAGGTCTTTTGCATTTCCATATAAATTTTTGAATCAGCTTGTCAATTTCTATAAAAATGCCTGTTGGAATTTTTTTGTGGGTGATTAGATTGAATATACACATCAATTTGGGGTAATTAATATCTTGACATTGAATCTTTCCATCCATAAACACTATGTATCTCTCCATTTATTTAGATATTTTGCAAGAGCCACTTTTTAAAAAGTTTTTTACTAATTCCAGTTAGTCAACAGACAGTGTAATATTAGTTTCAAGCGTACAATATAGTGATTCAACACTTCCATACATCACTTGGTGCTCATCACAAGTGCACTCCTTAATCCCCATCACTATTTCACCCATTTCTGCCCCCCTCCCCTTTGGATTTGTTTTTTCAGCTTGTTCTCTATAGTTAAGAGTCTGTTTCTTAGTTTGCCTCTCTCTCTTTTTTTTTTTTATCCTTTGCTCATTTCTTAAATTCCCCATAAAGGCCACTTATTAAGTCTATTAGGTTCTCTGTAGTTTTTGAGATCTTCTGTGTAGAAGACCATGTTGTCTGCAAATAGAGACAATTTTATTTCTTCCTTTCCCAAACCTATGCACTACCCCCCCCACCACCTTCCCTTTTTGTTTTCACTACTGCAGTAGCTAACTAAGATCACTAGCACAGTGTTCACTAGGAAGAGTAAAGCATACACCTTTGACTTTTTGAAGAAAAAAAAAACAAAACTTGGGGGCAAGCATTTAGTCTTTCACCATTAAATATGATGACTAGATTTTTTTACAGATGCCTTGTAACAATAGGAGGAAGCTGTCCTTTATTTCTAGTTTGCTTAGTTTTTATTCTAAATAGGTGTGGAATTTTTGTCAAATAATTTTCCTGCATCAATTGAAATGATCATATGTTTATTTTTTTAGGCTGCTGATATGATGAAGTACACCAATTGGCTTCATATATTGGACCAATCTTGCATTCTTGAATTCAACTCTACTTGGCCATGATGTACTTTCCTTTTAAAATATTGCTAAATTTGATGTGCAAATATTAAGGATGGCTATGGCCTATGTTCAGGAGAAATATTGGTCACCAACTGTTTTTTCTTATGTCTCTGTCTGGCTTTAGCATCATGGTCATAAAATATGTCAAAGATCCTTGCTCTTCTCTTTTCTGGAATAGATATTGTAAAATTGGCATTATCTTTTATTTAGTTGTATTCAAATCTTTTTAAGATCTTTTAATTATCTTTAGATTCTTAAGTGATGCTGTTTCCTTTCATTGCTTGTTGTAGATACTTATGCCTTCTTTTTCTTTGTATTGCCATGGGATTAATGATCTTTTTCATCAATAATGTTTTGTTGTTCCTATTTTATGTTTTTTTCCCCCCTCTATTTTTCATCTTCTTTTTATCACTTTCTTTTTTACTTTCTTGGAGTGTATTTCACAATGTTTTTATTCTAACCTATTGAGTTGGATGCTTAGATATTTTCAGGCTTTCTTCTTGCCTGATCTATACTTGTTGTAATACTTTTCCTTCTATTACAGGTTTAGGTGGAACCGATTTTGTGAATAGTATGCAGTAATTTAAGTTTTCATTTTTTGTTTTACCTGTATGGATAACTGAGCCAGAAACATTTACTGAAGTACTACTTTTCTCCTGCTATTCTACATTGCCACCTTTGTCATAACTCAAGAATCTACAGGTAACTGTCTGTTTCTGAATTCTCTTACCATTGGTCTATTTGACTACCCATGTACAATACCACATTGTCTTATTATTAGTTTCCGGGAAGTCTTTGGTAAATTCTCCAAGTTTGCTCTTCAAAAGTATCTTGGCTATTCTTGCCTTTTAACATCTCCATATGTGATTTTATAATTAAATTGTAAAATTTCCAAAAAAAGAAAGCTTACTGGGGTTTTGATATGAAATGCATTGAATATTGTGGGAAATTGATCTTTATTGAGGGATGCCAAAGGATATGAATAATCATATGTGCTACATCCAGTGCTATGGGCAACCATAGGAAGAGGTACTGTTAAAATTATGAAGAATAGATGATCAGAATAAGCCTGATACAGAATTAAGCATAACAGGACATCAGAGCAAGCTCAGTTAACTACTGATAAAAATGGAGTATATGCCATTTACTAACAGTAGGATGATTCATAACAACCATAGCTTCAATGCCATATAATAGAGCTAAAAATCCTCACAGAAATTTGTAGCCAGTTGCTGGTTACCTGCATGCTATATGGTATTTTGTTGTTGTTCAATAAAATAAGCTAACTCTATATTTATGAATGGGCTTATTCCTTTGGATTTCAATTTCTTTCCTCATCTCCCCAATATATAAATCACTTTGGGGGAAAATAGGCATCTTTAATATTGAGTCTTTCAGCCAAAAAACTTGATAAATCCCTCAATTTATTTAAGCCTTGTTTAATTTATTCAGTAATGTTTTATAATTTTCTATATAGTGGTCCTACACTACATGATTAGATTTATTTCAGGTGGTCCTTATTTTTGATGCTAATGTAAATGGTATCTTTAAATTTTCACTCTGCTGCGGGGCACCTGGGTGGCTCAGTTGTTAAGCATCTGCCTTTGGCTCAGGTCATGATCCCAGGGTCCTGGGATCAAGCCCTGCATCTGGCTCCCTGCTCCACGGGAAGCCTGCTTCTTCCCCTCCCACTCCCCACTGCTTGTGTTCCCTCTCTCGCTGTGTCTCTGTCAAATAAATAAATAAAATCTTAAAAAAAAAAAATTCACTCTGCTGCTCACAAGTAGAATTAGTTTATTTTTCAATATTGAAACTGTCTAAAGCAACTAAACTCCTTTATTTCTAATATTTAATCAGTCTATTTTTGCTTTTCTTATACACAATTGCATAATCTACAATGTCCATATTACTTTTTCCTTTCTAATCCTTATGCCTATTTTCCTATTCTTGCTGCATTGCACTGATTAGCTCCTCTAATAAAAGGCTCAAAAAAGAAGTGGTGAAGTATTAAATTAGTAGGTGCTAAGTCTAAATTGGGATGCTTATAGAAGTCCATCATCAGATCAACAAGGTTGGCTGGAGGTTTGTGACAGTGGGAAACCAAATGGGAGGCCTGTAAAGTAGGAATTATGAATCTTTGTTATATCTACATTAGTTCCATAGCTGTCACTATATAGAACTCACTCTTCACTAATTTCTGTGTGTTCACAGAATTATTTTATTTTATTTATTTATTTTTTGGTCCTTCTCATGCCTTCATAAGGATCAGTTGAGACATCTTCCATGAGAAAATGTCAGAGTAGCTCAACCCAAAATCTGTACTCCTAGGCCTTCTTTCCCAGGTCTGAATGGGCAATTTATATCTGATGTCAGTGTTCTCAGCTCACTGTTCATAATGAAGTCAAGAATTTATCCACACAAACTAGGAATTTCCCACATCCCTGTTGGGCGTGCCCTCTCCCCTGCAGAGGTTCTTACCCAGAGGGTCCCCATCTTTTCATAAGAGACAGTTCAGCCCTTCAGGAAGAGGATCAGGTGGGCAGGAAATGTGAAGGAATCAAATGGGAACTATATGAAGAACTACGTGAACATAAGTATACAGACACCCTCATTCTTGCCAAGTATTGCCCTTCTGCGGGCACCACAAACAAGGGTGCTCATGGAGGAATAGGCAGAACCACAGGAAAGAGAGCAAGAGATATTTTAGAGAGACCAAGTTCTCAAATCTGTGGCAGGCATAATTTCTCATCCCAAGAGTTTTGCTCTGCAAGTGTCCTTTGTTCCCAGGGAAAACAGTTGTGGGGAGGGCGGGAGTCAGAAAAGAACTGGAGAGACATTAGACAGGGTCTTTATGTGTAATCACCAGTTTATATAAATGTATGTAAAAAATAATAAAAGCATAATAAAATGTCACTTTAACATACCAAGAATCAAGGCTACCAGGGTCAAAGACAGTAAAATGAACAGGCATGGGAATGGGATATCAAAAGCAGAGTGTCTGGAATGCAAAGCAAGTTTAGATGTAGTTTTTACACATTAGTCTTAGCATCCAGTTGCGGGAGGATAAAGAGAAAGATAAAAAGAACTAATATAAACTGAAAATGTGCTCTACATTTTTTTAATGATAAAAGAAAATATTCAGATGGGTTAAGCAGGCTTGCTTGAAGTCACACAATCTGTGAGTAGCTGAGCCAGGATTAAAACACAAGACCATCTGGCTCAGTACCGAAGCATTTCCACAATACCAAACTCTCAGTGAGGAAGAATAAATGGGAGATCTGGTCAAGGTGCATTGATTTCAAGGTCCAGGATCCTTCCAGAGAGACAGGTCAACTTATATGCTTGAGATGGGAAAATGCATAAACATCACCTGTATTGAATCTGATCCACCTATCTTTCCATCTTTGTACAAGAATTTTACATGTATCTTTAGGGGTCATGCTAAGCCCCTCCTTATAATGTAGTTTCTAGGAGTTGATTTTCTTTCTTTTTCTTTTTACTCAAGCTTTCCTCATGTCCTTTATTGGGAATTACTGTATGGCCAAAATTATGTCAAGCTAATATTAGCAATTTCACAATGTCTGGTTATTGTTAATGTAGTATAATAAAGAATATGTAACTTGACAATATTCTATATACATAATTTGTTCTACTGACCATAACTTTAAAAGTTTTATACACCATGTTGGAAATGTTCTTCATTTATGATTATTTTCCATCATCTTTGCTGAGCTAGGTATCACCACACTACAGACACGAATTCTCTTGTAAAATTTTATCTATAAAGATGTCCCATAAATATCAAATCAGTCAGGTTCCTAGTATTTATTAAGGCTTGAGCTAATACTCAGAAGGCTTTCTGTGTTCAGTTCATTATGATTTTACCACTGTTATGAATTCTCTGGTGTACAGTGAGTTGTGACTTTTGAATGAATGCTTTCCCACATACAGCACACCGATAGGGTCTCTCCCCAGTATGAATTCTCTGATGTAAAACAAGGTCTGACTTCTGGGAAAAGGCCTTTCCACATTCAGCACATACGTAAGGTTTCTCTCCTGTATGAATGCGCTGATGCCCTGGGAGGTGGGACTTCTGAGAGAAGGCTTTCCCACATTCACTGCATATATAAGGTTTTTCTCCTGTATGAATTCTCTGATGTCCAATGAGATGTGATTTCTGACAGAAGGCTTTTCCACATTCACTGCATTTATAGGGTTTCTCTCCAGTATGCGTTCTCTGATGTATGATGAGCTGTGACTTCCGGGAGAAGGTCTTCCCACATTCAGTACATTCATAAGGTTTCTCCCCAGTATGAATTAACTGATGTGTAATGAGTTCTGTCTTCCTGCTGAAGGCTTCCTCACATTGAGCACATTTGTACGGTTTCTCCCCAGTGTGAATTCTTTTATGTATAATGAGGTGGGACTTCTCACAGAAGGCTTTCCCACATTCAGTACATTCATATGGCTTCTCTCCAGTATGAGCTCTATGATGTATAATCAGCTGTGACTTCTGGGAGAAGGCCTTCCCACACTCTCTACATTCATAAGGTTTCTCTCCAGTGTGAATTCTCTGATGTATAATGAGGGGTGATTTCTGGGAGAAGGCTTTCCCACATTCACTGCACTCATATGGTTTTTCCCCAGTGTGAACTCTCTGATGTATAATGAGGGAAGATTTTTGAGAGAAGGCTTTTCCACATTCAGAACATTCATAAGGTTTCTCCCCAGTATGAGTTCTCTGATGTACGATGAGATGAAACTTCTCACTGAAGGCTTTCCCACATGCACCACAATCATATGGTTTCTTTCCAGTATGAATTCGCTGATGTACAATGAGCTGTGACTTCTTAGCAAAGGCTTTTCCACATGTAATACATACACAGGTTTTCTCCTTAGTTTCAACATTCTGATACTGAATAAGTGATTGTTTACTACTAAAAATGTTTCCACACTGATTATTATTACAGGGCATTACTCCATTGTGAATTTTCTCAAGATTAGAATCAGATGCACCATGGCTAGATGATTTTCCACATCCAAAACTCTCATCAGGGCTTTTTCTTGAATTGCTCTTATTACAACTACGTAGGTCAATATTATATTTCAAGTTCTTTTTAAATACATCATAGTTATGGGATCTTTGTCTTAAAGTATCTGGCTCTATGCAATCGTGAAATATTTTTCCCAACGCATTATATTTATGGCCTGACTCCACAGTCACTGTTTTATTGTTAATGACTGTTACTTGCCTGAAAAGCTTGTCTTGGTTTTCCTGACATCTCTGTAGCTGGCCACCATCTTGACAGACTTTTAAGATGGAGTACAATGAACCATCCTTTGTGACTCCTTTCAGGATATTATTACGGAAGGAAACAGACCCCAAAATACATGATTTGGGGTTGTCAAGGTTACTTTTCCTGTCTAAAAGAAAGAAAGATAAAATAAAACAACTGTAAAGAACAATTAACAGAATGCAGAAGAACAGAACAAATGATTATTCAATGTAGCTGATGAACTCAGAACACAGGGATGGAGACAAGCCATCTCGTAGGCCAGTACAGCATAGAGTATGATCAGATGAATGGATGGAAAAGGATGTTAAAGAGAAAAATTCATGGAAAAATTAGAACTGACGGAGACAGAAAAGTATCTGCGTTATTATCACTCTGAATCTTGGATTATTCTTCTAGAATCTTTCCATTTTCCCTGCTTTCTGAATGGAAACCTTTTTCACCTTTTGAATTCATTTATCTTACAAACCATTTCCTATATATATACTTAACTACTATTATCCTGCCACCGCTAGCCACAGAAACAAGGTCCCTCTGCACTCAAAATACTTTAACTCTCCTCAGTCTACTTTCCTAATTAAAAACTAACACAAACAACAGAAAAGTCCAAGATCCTGCTATGGATTCAGTATCAGATTCACACCTAAAACCCAAGCTTATATTCCACTACTTGTCATTAATACCTCCTATATGTCCCAAGTAAAACTAGCAAAGTTCTCCCAGAAAAGCCTTAATTCTCTAACTTCAAGGTTTTGTTCATATACTCTCTCCCCACCAGTCTGCCTTTAGCCTCCTCCTTCAGCATCATCAACACTTTATATATCTTTCAAAGCAGCTACAGCTGCATGCTCTGAAAAACGCCTTTCAAATTGTATCTTTAGACTCTCATTTTCTCTGAAATTTTAAAACAGTAACTATATTTGACATATAATTGTGTAGAGCCATGTACCTGGAGGTCTTACCATCTGAAGTACAACCTATGTTCTTGGGAGGAATTTGCCTTTCTATTGCCTCTCATAAAAGGTGTTAAAAATATACATATATGCAGAGAGAAAGAAGATCAGTAAGAAATAGCTCCCCCTTCTAAAAGCTTACAACTGTTTAATTATTTGTTGAATGCCTACTAAATTCTCAGCACAGGGACAAAGAATAAGAGATTTCAGTAAGGACAGAACATAAACCTCAGGCATCAATTAAGAAAACAAAACAAACTGATATTTTACTTCCCTTGTCTCCCATCTGCCTGATTTTCATCTGGTAAGATCCAATTTGGTATGTCTCTCTTTATGATCCATGGATCTTCTCCTTGCTCCAACTTAGAGATGACATCTGGTTTGGAAACTGGATATCCTATTAAATGGAAATCACAGGAATTGGGATTGACTGCAGTGAAGGAAAAAGTGAAGGTGTAGTTTCAGGAGGGCTACAATAAAGCAATCCAGGTGGCCCTCAGCAAAAACAATGACCTCCATTTGGGAAGGTCTGAAGATCATAAAAGTCATTATATATGTCAGGAACTACCAACCATAGCACCTGATAAGGAAAGGAACTTGGATGGACAAGTCTGAGTTATGCAGGAAAGCCATCCTTACCCATTGAGACCAGGTGGCTGAAGTTCTCCAGCATCACATCCCTGTACAGGGTCCTCTGAGCAGGGTCCAGTTGCTGCCACTCCTCTTGGGTAAAATCCACAGCCACATCCTTGAATGATACTAAGCCCTGTAACAGTATATTCCTGTTCAATCTGAAGTGATCATTCTCATCATTTCTATTGCAGTATACAAAATTGTACTACACCTACTTTTATATCATATCATGGTATTTGGCAGAAACAATACAAAATCCTGTCTTTACAAGAAGAGCCAGAAACAGATCAGGAAAACAGAAGAGGTAAATCAAAAGGCCTACTTGATGAAAATGGTAATTTAATAAATGATAAGGGCAGCATTCAAATAACTGAGAGGAAGACAGATTACTCAAAGAATAATATTGAAACAACTGGTTAGCCAACAGGAAAAGAATAATGTCGAATCCATATGTTCAAGGTAGAGCTGTAGCCCTTTAAAATTCATATGTTAAAGTACTAACCACCAATTTCTCAGAATGTGACTTTATTTGGGAACAGGGTCATTGCAGAGGTAATTCTATGAGGTCATTAGGGTGGACCCTAATATACAATTTTGTATATTGCATATACAGTCAGTCTCATCTAAGTGATCTCAGTCTTAAGGTGCCTCTCATCCACATTCACACCATCAAGCTGCCAGGCATTTAGTTTGTCCCTTAAACAGCCTCATTAATCTCCTCATTTTACTTATGAGAAAACCGAGGATTACAGTGGTTAAGTAACTACTTGCCAGAGGTTATACATTGAATATATGATTAACTCGCAGATTTAAAAGCATGTATTCTGAATGGATAGCTTGAGTTCTTGACCCCTGCACTCCACACTGTCTCCTTGATATTGTAAACAAGATCTTTTGCATCTTACTGTTTTAATAACACCCTTAGTCAAACTTCCCGTGAAACACCCTATATTTTAGTTTTCTTCAAATTCTCAGCCTTCCTAAAACCACTCCGCTCTTTCTACTTTTGCAAATACTTCCCATCTTTATCCTACTTCCCTCATGATTTAATAATCCTTTGAGCCTATTTTCTACTTCCTTAGAAAGCTGGTTCTTTCTAAGTTGCTTTCTAAGTTGCTCCCCATCTCTGCTTTAACAGTTCTTTGCTCCCATGCCTCTTACAGAGCTTTTATTTGTTATGCTGGTTTCCATATCTGTTTACCTAATTTTTCTCTGCATTCCTCCCAGAAAAAAAACATACCTAAATCTTGAGATACTCCACAGCCAGCCAGTGCATATGACACACATTAGGTACTCAACAAATGTTTGCTAAAAAGGAATGAATGATGATTATAGAGAATAAAATCAAGTTCACATTTAATTAAAAATAGTTTTGTGCATTAAGCAGTTATATTCTTTTGATCTGAATAACAGTGACATGAGAAAAAAAAAATGTGGAATGTAGAGAAAATCCATTCTGACAGGAAGATTAATAGATGTAATTCTAACATTCGGATTTTGCTTTATTAATTATACTCAAATACTTCGGGGTACCTGGGTGGCTCAGTCGGTTAAGTGTCTGCCTTTGGCTCAGGTCCTGATCTCAGGGTCCTGGGATGAAGCCCTGCATGGGGCTCCCTGCTCAGCGGGGAGTCTGCTTCTCCTGCTCCCTCTCCCTCTGCTCCCCCCCACACTTGTGCATGCTCTCTCTCTCAAATAAATAAAATCTTAAAAAAATATATACTCAAATGCTTCAATATACTAAGTATGTATAGATTTTGTTAATTGTGAGAAAAATACAGTACATAATCAGTGGGAAATTGTACTTTTACCATCTACACTTTTTTGTGGCTTGGGTGACTGGGAGAATGGAAGAGATGGAGAGCAGGTGTTAGAAAGAGAAAGTAAGAATAGACATGTGTGCAAACATGACTTCACTTCTGGACACTATGGAAAAAATACAAATCCCTCTTCTTACAGGAAGAGGCATATAATCAGTTAATTAGCCCTGGTAGTTGGATTTATTAAGCTAATAAAAAATCCATTTTCCTTCTCTAAAGCTGCTCTAACAGAAATATAAGACTAACCAGATAGGTAATTTTAAATTTTCCAGTAGCCATAATCAAAAACTAATTTTCAAATATATATATCCCAATTCATCCAAAATATCATTTCAAAGTGTAACCAGTCTTTAAAAATTATTAGTGAGCTTTTTGGAACTATATCTTCTAAACTCAGTATGTATTTTACACTTACAGCACATCTCAATTCAGACTAACCGATTTCAAATGTTTAGTAATCACATGTGGCTGGTGACTCTGCTGGACAGCACAACTCCAAAGCTACTGACATCCAGAAGAAAACGACCCCATCTTTTCACAATGGAACTCACTTGTTAAGCTCTACTGTAAAATACACATGAGATTTCTAGATTTGACAATTAACAGTGATGATGATATAATAATAATAGTAACAATAACAACAACTAACACTTAATACAGAACAAACCATCCCCAGATACAGTTCCAGGCATGGTTTTTATTCGCTTAACTCTCACAACAACCCTATGAGGATTCTAATCTCCATTATAAAGATAAGAAAGATAAGTCCCAGGTCAACCAGGTTGCAAAGAAATATTATGCATCTGCCAAGATAATAAAGAAATCTAGGTACTGGCACGGGAAGATAGTCAAAAATCTTTACATGGGACAGTAAAATTAAAAAACAAGTTGCAGGGATGCCTGGGTGTCTCAGTCGGTTAAGCGTCTGCCTTCGGCTCAGGTCATGATCCCAGGGTCCTGGGATCAAGTCCCACATCGGGCTCCTTGCTCGGCGGGGAGCCTGCTTCTCCCTCTACCTGCCACCCCCCCCCCCCGCTTGTACTGTCACTCTCTCTCTCTCTCTCTCTCTAGCAAATAAACAAATAAAATCTAAAAAAAAAAAAAAGTTGCAGCACAGAATATTTACGTAACATTATTTTTCCAAAAGAAAAACACAATAAAGAGATACTCTTATACATCTGTACTTTCACATGTACACACTTAATCAGTTATACTCATATTGAAAAGGTTTGGAAGATTACAAACAAATGGTGAACACTGATAATCTCAGGAGGAAGAGAGTTTAAGTTAAAGTGAGTCTCAGTTTTTAAATTTTTATCGTTTATATAGTTTAAAACTTATATACCATGTATATAGCCAATGTTGGCAGGGAGAAAAAGTAATGTAGACTGTTAAAAATGGAAGCGCAGAGAAGGAACTGGCCTTGAGTTGGACAGTGATCCTACATAACCTGAAATCAAACGAAGGGTATGGAACATCAGGGGCCTGTGCTCTACAAAGCTTTGCCAGATAATTATAATTTAAGAACTGCCCTTTGGGAAGAAAATAGATTTTGGAAGACCATTCAAAATGTACCTATCCTGTGTTATAGATTTTATCAGTAGATAAAACTGGACAATAGGAAGCCTCTGTAATCAATTAGGCCCTCTAAACCAGAAACCTAACAAACTTTTCCCGTAAAGTTTGTATTTTCAGCATTGCAGGCCATACGGTCTCTGTTGACTTACCCAACACTGCCATTGTGGCAGGAAAACAGCCATAGACAACAATACATGAACAAACAGTTCGGCTGCGCTGCCAATAAACTGTTCATAAAAACAGACAACTGGATTTGGCCTACAGGCGGTAGTTGGATGCGCCCAGCTCTGAAGAATAAGGTTCAAGGCGTTTAGCTATGACATTATGATACCTTCCCTCTAAAAGAGATCATTTTATGATACAGCTATAAGAAATCTACTGTTGCATTTACCACAGGAGTGTTGGTAAGAACATTCTATACTCCACCACCTAGAGAAAGACCCAGAATGGAAATCTGTTTTAGTCTTACATGGCAAGAAATAATTTCTTTCCATGAGAAATGTATCTGTTTTCTCTTTAGAGGACTGCGTAACTGATAATGTTTGCAAGAAGATCAGAAAAATTGGTACATCCGTTTTAAAAAATGTTTTCAGGCCAGGTTATCCACATGTTACCTAGAACTCTTTCTAGGTCTTGATCTTTATTTTGGTTACCTTTTCCCTACTCCAAATTTTAGCTATCTGTACTTCCCCATTTGACTGGACAGAAAATGAAAGAGGAAATTTTAAAAATTAAAAGTAAAAGCAACTCACCTGGGACTTCATCATTTTCTGCTCTCTTCCAACAGGGCAGAAGCCTGAAAGAGCAAAACTGGTGATCAGAAGGACATTTTCACAGACCAGACCCAGTCTGCAGCTTCCACATTCACCAATCCAGAAACATTCACCACTAGACGTCAGGTGGATGATGGGACAACCAGGGATAAGGCTGTTTGGTCCTTGCAGAAGGGTCAGGAAGCACTAGGTGAAGGAAGTCCTCTTGTGACTACACTATGATGATACAGAACTTGGTCAAGGTGATTTAATTGTATAGATATGTTTCATATTGACTCACTAAGAGCTTATTGTTCCCCTATGAACCAGTAATTCTATTTGTAGAATATTTTTATAAGGCAATAAACATGAATAGATTTATATAAAGATTAACTGCAGATGGACTTCCCTAGCACTAAGAATGGCCATGACCAAATGGAAAACTGAGAAATGTATTCCCTTATTCCCCAGAAAGAATCAGTAGCTGAATTCCAATAATCTCCCAAGAGAGCGTTTATATTTTCCGTCAACTCAGCAAATTCTCCTGCCAATCAATATTCATGGACCAAAATGTTAATTTTAAGATGTTTTCTGTTTAAACTATAATTGCAGATTTTCAACAGTGCAGTCATCTGTGTATAAAAATGGTGATAGGTTGGAAGCACTCGTACAAGAGAATATACTACAATGCAGGAAGGTATATACCTGGTCAATTTTTCTCAGTCCCAGGAGGAGTCATGCAGACAAGACTGAACTGGTTCAGAGGAACTGAATGCTCCCATGACACGGAGACTGTTTTATATGGAGTATTCCAGGCGTTGTCAAAACTGATCTGGAAGGAAACAACCAAAATAGTAATGCTCATGTCTGGGTACCCGACAGGTGCTCAGTGTTTCTTGAATAAAATATAAAATTATTTCAATAAGCTTAGAAAAAGGCAGAAAGTCACACTTTTGGTAATAATCCATCCTTTTTTATTTGTTCGGTCTTGTTTTAAAATGATCATGGGGGGTGGGGAGGCACCAGGCTCAGGGTGCAATGGTGAACTGAGAAGGGGGTCTAACTTTAAGAACTCAAGGGTTGCCTAAAACCTGTGTAAATTTTAAATGTAGGTAAAAGTCTTTCCCAGTAAATTGGGGCTGATCATCATGACTGCCTGATCCCATTATTGCTCCCTCCAAATTTCTGAATCCTCGGGCCTAGCAATGACACACAGAACTCCCCCATGACCATCATATCACTGACCACGACATGGATGTCCCGGTCATTTAGTCCAAGCCTCCTCCCCAATCACTGATTCTCCAGAGTCCCCTAAATCACTGACCCCAGTCAGGCCCCTACACGCCATTTCTGATCCCACAGGCAACCCCATCACTGACACATCATGCCCCAATTACTAACCTTATACCTCACTCCAACCCTGACTCCCAAATAAACCCAACACTAATCCCACAAACCTCCTCACCCCTGACGTCATAAACCTCCAATCACTGACCCTCAAAGACCCCTTCCCTCCTGTTACCAATCTAACGGACTCACCGCACACAGCCGCCTTCCGACTTGCGGCTCTGTTATCCGGTCCCAAAACGCCCATCACCGCTTTAGCCGGGACGGCTGTCACAGCCATACTGGCGAACTCTCCCGCTTCCTGTCTGGGAGAGTGCAGCGCGGGGCTCCTGAGCCTGCGCTGTTCCGTACTGGGCGGTTTGGCCCACTCTGCATCCTCGGCGGCTTTGTTCAAGAGGCAAGATGGCGGCTCCCAGGCGCTGTATCTCGTTGTGGGAGCCGCCATATTGAGAGTCCGGTCAGATCCGTACATGCGGAGGAATTCGATTTATTCCTCAGTTTGGACTGTGCCACCGCGGCAGCGAGGGGAGGGGGCAAGATGACAGAAAGGAGGACTTTAAAACCAGTGAGGCACGAGGATTTGCAGAGAGCTTTTACAGGAGGATTGGGGAAGAAGTTTGAGTGATACGACTTCTAGTAAAAGATTGCATTTGGTGAAAGAGAAGGAATTTGGAATGTTAAAATACTCTCATTGACGACACTACTTAAACATGTTTGTAAATGGTACAGCCCTACACCGGGAGATTCTACTTGATGAGAGGGGTGAAACGTGAAATGGTACAATCCCGCCCGTGGAGCTGCGGCTGTGGGAAAGAGGGGCCAAAGTGGTGGTGGGTGGAGGAAAGGGATGCACAGCAGAAATGAACTTTAAACTAAAAGCGATTATAAGGAATTCTCTAGGGGAAATTACTAATGTTGGAGGGAGTTGCAGGGGCGGACTGAAGAAGAAAGGAAAACTGAGAGACGGGGAGGAGACTGAGGCCCAGAGCGATGACGTTGAGACGGAGAAAGTAGGGGCCGCGATAACGGGGCAAAGGAGAGGCCTGTGTAGGCAGCGGTGGGAGCCTGAAGGGCAGAAAACGGGGCGCAGAGGGACAGAAGTGGGACGCTAAAGGACACAACGCGGGAGACTCAGAGAGAGAGGGAGATTGAGACAGAGAAAGGGGAGACTGAAAAACAAGAAAAAAATGGAGAGGAAGCCAGCGAGGAGGTTAGATTTCAGGAAAGTATCACGTGAAAAAACCTACAAACCACTTACCATAACCATTAGGTCATACGCCAGGCTTTTATATATTTATAAGATATAAATGAATATGTGTGTGTGTTATATGTGTGTTAACATGTTTCATGTGCTTAAATAGATCCGATTTTGAATCATGGTTTTCAAAGGAGACATTATTTTTGGCTTATGTAATTAAATGAGCAGCAATTTTACATTGAGCCCTTATAGTTCTCATGTCAAGTAAGAACAAATCTGGACTTAGGGAGAGATTTTATTCAGAAAGATGATTGCAGGGGCATCTGGGAGGCTCAGTTGGTTAAGCGTCTGCCTTGGGCTCAGGTCATGATCTCAGGGTCCTGCATGGGACTCCCTGCTGAGCGGGGAGTCTGCTTCTCCCTCTTTCCCTCTGTGCTCTCTCTCTCTCAAATAAATAAATAAAATCTTAAAAAAAAAAAAAAGAAAGAAAGAAAGATGGGAGAACACTTCAATCTCAGAAATCTGCAAGCATCTCAAAATCAAACTGACCCTACCCCCCCACTCCAGCCCCCCCCCCGCCCCCGCCCTTTCTTTAACATAGGGTTAAGATGGGTTAGCAGGAACTTTGAAGAGGTAGGAGTGTGTATGTGGCAAAAACAGGGCACTTTAAAATGTTTCTGGGGTCCTCACATTCTGAGAAAAAGCTGTTAGGGAGGATGTTCTGCGTATACAACTTGTTTAGTCTCTGTTTAAACTTGGGGAGGAGCCAAAGCTTAGGTGCCTGAGGGAAGAGAGAGGCCTAACTTTTGGTGAAGACAAAGAAGAGGGTAAGAAGTGGGCAATTGTGCTCATTCCCTTCAATTTAAACTCCCACAGTTACATCAATATTTATTGCATGCCTCAGGCTTAAGACGGTGTAGCCACTGTGTTTGGCACAAAGGGTACAGTGATGATTAATTCAGAATCCTCAAGGAGTGATGCCAGTGTAAGTTGTAGATATGGGAAGGGGCTGAAACCATGGAGAGCCTTGTAGGAATTGTAAAAACTGCAGCTCTTGATCCAAAGAGTGATGAGAAGCTGTCCCTAATGTATCTCATTAAACAAGAAACTGAAGGAGAAGACTTCCTTCATAATGAAATAAATACAAATTAAAGCTGCAGTAAGGTACTGTCTCATTTATTTGCTTGTTTAAAAAATTCTAATTTTGGAAATATATGGTGTTGATAAGGCCATGGGAATCAGGAATTCTCATGTATTATTGGTAGGACAGAAAAAAATGATACAGCCCCTGTATAGGTGGTTTAGCAATAGCTAGCAAAAATACATGTATTAGTTATCTTTTGCTGTGTAATCAATTACCTGAAACTTAGCACTTTGAAACTACAAATGTTTATTGTCAAATATTTCTGTGAGTCAATCTGGGAATGGCTTAGCTGGATGGTTCAGATTTAGTCTCATGGATTTGCAGTCAAGCTGTTGGTCAGGGCTGCAGTTATTTCAAGACTCAAATGGAGAAGGATATGCTTTCAGATTCAATCAAATGGCTGATGATACATCTCAGAATATCATTTTCCAAGCTCCATTCCTTACTATGTGGACCTTTCTACAGGCCACTTGATTATCCTGACATGGTAGTGGTCTTCCCTCTCCTCAAGCCTGCCTCATAATGTGATAGCTGGCTTCTACCAAGCCCAAATGAGTCAAAGGAGAGAGAGAGCGCACGAGCAAGGGCACATAAGATAGAAGCCACAGTCTTTTTATAACCTAAATTAGAAGTGATATCTCATTCTTCTTTCTTTTGTTTGCTAAAAATGATTCAGGAAGGCCTGCCCACTGACAATCAAATGGGAATTGAGCCCCACCTCTTAAGGGGAGGACGGTCAAAAGTTATTGTCATAACTTTCACCCTTTGATTCAGAAACTCCACTTCCAAGAATATATTTCAAAGATGCATTGGCAAAAAAAAAGGACCAAAAAAATGGTCAAAAGAAAGATTATTCATTACAATTTAGTATTATTTTTTTGATATCAAAAGACAAACATCTGGGCGCCTGGGTGGCTCAGATGGTTAAGCGTCTGCCTTCGGCTCAGGTCATGATCCCAGGGTCCTGGGATTGAGTCCTGCATCAGGCTCCCTGCTCCGCGGGGAGCCTGCTTCTCCCCCTCCCTCTGCCTCTCCCCATGCTCATGCTCTCTCTCTCTCTGTATCTCTGTGTCTCGAATGAATAAATAAATAAAAAATCTTAAAAAAAAAAAAAAGACAAACATCTGGATGCCTGGGTGGCTCAGTTGTTAAGCGTCTGCCTTCAGCTCAGGTCGTGTTCCCAGGGTCCTGGGATCGAACCCCGCATCGGGCTCCCTGCTCGGCGGGAAGCCTGCTTTTCTCCCTCTCCCACTCCCCCTGCTTGTGTTCCTTCTCTCACTGTGTTTCTCTCTCTGTCAAATAAATAAATAAAATCTTAAAAAAAAAAAAAAAAGACAAACATCTACTAACAGAGGTCTGGTTGTATAAATTATCGTATACACATAAAACAGTACTGTTCATCAGTAAGAGAGACAGAAAAATCTCTATGTAACTATATGGAGTGAGATTCAGGATATAATGTTATGGGGAAAAATGAAGATGGTTTATTACTACTTAGTTTTATAAAATATGAAAATGAATGAATATATATACAGTAAACTCCCATTATTCATTATAGTTATGTTCTATATAAGGTTGCTGCAAACAGAATTAGTGAACGCTGAAACATTGCTCCTAGGGGAAATATATAAATATATATACTTATACATATACAGATACATAAGACACATACACACAATACATATGTATTACAGGTATTATAATCTTATATTGCAACTTCGTGAATTTTACAACTTGTACAACTTTTATAACAATCTTAAAATCAACTTATCCTAGGAGATTCTACTTTCTTTATTTTACAAAAGAGAAAATGAAGTTCAGAAGCATTAAGTGACTTACCTGAGGTCACTACACTAACAGGTGCCAGAGTTAGATTCAAACTATAACAGAGTGGCCCCAGAGCTGGAGTTTCTGCCAGGAGCACTGCCCCTGCTGTCTCCATCCTCTTGAAAGCTGTAATAAGAGGAAGAGCATCACCTCAGTTCAACCTCACATAGAAATGTGTGCATGAGGCAACTCAAATGTTTCACTGTTCTGTGCATGTCTTATGACTGCAAAAGCACCACACTGATCAGGGGGTTATGTCAATTTTAGCAATTAGGTTAGGTGAATTTGCAGATATGGAATCTGTGAATAATGAAGACCAACTGTATGCATGTGTGTGTGTGTGTGTGTGTGTGTGTGTGTGTGTGTGTGTATCTGAAAAATAAAAAGCAAATAATGGAAAAATAAACCATCAAAATATTACCTATAAAGAGTGCTGTTAGTTATCTACTGAAATGTAGCAACCTATCCCAAAACTAAGTGACTTAAAACAACACGCATTTATTGTCTCTTTGTGTCAGGAATCTGGACATGGATTATCTGGGTCCTCTGCTTCATGGTCTCCCACAAATCTATAATCAAGGTATTGGCCTAGGCTCGGGTCTCATCTGAAGGTTTAAATGAGGAAAGATCCACTTCCAAGCTCAATTACATGATTGTTGGCAGAATTCACTGTCTCAAGGATTGTTAAATGAAGGGCATTCACGTCCTTGCTGGCGGTTGAATGGAAGCTACCCATAGTACCTTGCCATGCAGGACTCTCCAACTTGTGACTTATATATTTATTGAGGCAGGAGAAAGAATCTGTAAGCAAGATGGAAGTCACAGTCTTTTATAACCTAATCACAGAAGTAACACTCACTCTATGTTGCCATATTCTATTGGTTCAATGCTACTTACTCATATGGAGGGTATTACAAAGGCCATGAATACCAGGAGGTGGGAATCATTGCCCATTGTAGACCCTTGCTACCACAGGGAAGAAGAAAATAAGATAGAGAGGACAGAGATAGTACATAATCTTCTTTGAATGTACATGTTCTGTTGATTTGACTTTAGAACCTCAAAATATTTATAACATTATGAAACAAAATTAAATTTTATAAAACAATCCCAAATTTCTACTTCTGGCCAAAGTGAAATAACAAGGATTGGATTACACTTTCACCTGAAACAATGGAAAACCCAGACAAATGTATTAAACAATGGTTTTCAAGACATTGGACATCAGGCATTTAAGGACAGTGATCCTTAAAGATGGGAAACAAATGAGGTAACTCCTTTTGATTGCTCAGTTTGCTGCCTTGAGAACATTTCCAGGACACAACACAGGGAAAGGGAGCACAGGCAAAGTCCAGCAGACTCCCAGAGTGAGGAGAAAGAACCAAGGAAGCTAGAATCACAGAGCAGAGGACCAAGGAGGAGAAAGCTGTACCAAAAAGAGAACTCCAGAGTCTTGCAGAGGATCTACTTCAAGTACTCATCAGAATATTGGTCAGTGTATGTATATAAGGAAGCTATCAAAGTTTGGGAAAATAAACACATGAAATGAAGGAGGAAACAGTAACCGGATCTCACAAAAAGCCAAGATCAATACCTGTTTCTACCAGCCAGACTGGGAAACTTTGCTATTCATGGGGCATTGGGAAGAGTAGTCAAAAGGTTCTGCCTCAATACTGAAAGTAGTTAGCTCTACACTAAAATCTTGCTCTAGTGCCACCTAACAAATCATACTTGAAAGGATCAAACTATTTCCAAGTAACAACTGAACTGCAGAGGAAAGGTTTACAAAAAATTGGAATACAAAAGTAGCACCCAACAAGGTAAAATTCACAATGTCTTGCAACAAATCAATAATTATCAGACACGTAGGGACGCCTGGGTGGCTCAGCTGGTTAAGAGTCTGCCTTCAGCTCAGGTCATGATCCCAGGGATTGAGTCCCACATGGGGCTCCCTGCTCAGTGGGGAGCCTGCTTTACCCTCTGCCTGCTGCTCCCCCTGCCTGTGCTTTCTCTGTATCTCTCTCTCTGACAAATAAATAAATAAAACCTTAAAAAAATAATTATTGGACGTGTATAGAAACTGGAAAATGATACTCATAACAAGAAGAAAAATCAAAGAAAAAGAAAAGAAATCAGATTTGAAAAAGATATTGGAAATTGCAGACCTGGATGTTAACAAGTTATTATAAATCTTGCAGTTATTAAAAGGATAATACTAAAATATTATGAACAACTTTAGCCTCATAACTCTGACAAGGTAGATGAAATGGGCCATTTTCTCAAACACCAAAACTCAACCAAGATGAAATAGATAATCTGCATAGTCCAAATTAAAATCTACTCTTAATTAAAGATCTTGCAAAAAGAAAAGACAGTTTCGTTGGAGAATTCATCTAAATTTAAAGAAATAACATTGATTTTATTAATCTCTTCCAGAAAACAGAGGAGGGAATACATGTCAAATCATTTTATCAGGAAATTATTACCAAAACCATACCAAGAGAGAAAACTATAGACCAATGTGCCTCATGAACTTAGACACAAAAATCCTTAACAAAATATTAGCAAACCAAATCCAACAATCTATTAAGAGAATTATACACTATGACAAAGTGGAATGTATTCCAGGTATGCAAAGCTGGCTCAAATTTGGAAATTAACCAATCGATGTAACCCATCTATCAACAAGATACAAAGAAAAAGTATGTGATTATATCAACCAACACAGAAAAATCATTTGACAAAAATCCAACACCATTCATGATAAACACTCAGCAAACTAGTAATAGAGGGGAATTTCTTCAACTTGATAAAGAGCATATACAAAAAAGAATAAAAAACCCATAGCAAACATAATATTTAATGGTGAAATATTATATATTTCCCTCCTTAGATCAGAAACAAGGCAATAGTGTTTGCTCTCACTACTCTAACTCAACATAGTATTGGAAATTCTACCCATTAAAATAACACAAGAAGACAAAATTCAAACTGTAGAGATCAGAAAGGAAAGAAATAAAACTGACATGAATGATGTCAGTCCTTTATAGAAAATCCAAAGGAATTTACCAAAATTAAGCCTAAAACTTAATAACTAAGTTCAGCAGGGGCACCTGAGTGGCTCAGTCGGTTAAGTGTCTGCCGTCAGCTCAGGTCATGATCTCAAGGTCCTGGGATCGAGCCCCTTATCAGTCTCCGTGCTCGGTGGGGATTCTGCTTCTCCCTCTCTGTCTGCCCTCCCCACTCCTGCTCTTGCTATCTCTATGTCTCAAATAAATAAATAAAAGTCTTTTTAAAAAATGAGTTCAGCAAAGTCACAGGATACAAGAACATCAGTACATAAAAATCAATCACATTTCTATAGGCTAACAATAAGCATATGGAAATAAAAACATAATATCATTTCAATTGGTACAAAGGGATCAAAATACTTGGGCTTACACTTAAAGGATCTTTAGGAAGAAAATTACAAAATGTTGTTGAAAGAAATCAAATAAATGGAGAGATATACCATATCCATTGAGTTTAAGATTCATAAACTGTAAAGAAGTTATTTCTCCTCCAAACTGATCTATAGGTTTAATGTAATTTCTATTAAAATCACAGCAAGTTGTTGTTGTTGTTTGTAAACTTAGACAAGGTTATTCTAAAATTTGAATGGAAAAGAACAAGCCATAGAATACTAAAACAATCTTAACAATAAAGAATAAAGTTGAAGGAATCATTCCCACAACTTCTGTTCATCATTGTACTGGAAGTTCTAATCAGTGCAATAAAGCAAAAAGAAATAAAAGATGCCCAGTTTGGAAAGGAAAATATAAAACAATCTTTATTTATAGATACATGGTCTTCTATATAGAAAATCTGATGTATTCTACCACCACCTATAACAAAACGGCTACTATTAGAACTAATCAGTAAGTTTAGAAAGGTTGTAGTATACTAGATCAATAACAGTTGTATTTCCATATACTATCAACAAATTATCAGACTAAAATTTAAAACATCTACAGAATTTCTTTTAAATGTGAAAGGCTTGGGGGTAGGTCTGACGAAAATTGTGAAACATCTATACATTGAAAACTACTAAACATTGCAAATAGAAATGAAAGAAGACTTAAATAAAAGGACTATGTCCTGTTCATGTGTCAGAAACCTCATTATTGTAAACCTCAAATTGATTTATAGATTCAGTGCAATCAATTTAAATTGCAGCAAGCTTTTGAGAGGAAATTTACAAGATGATTCTTAAAATTCATATGGAAATGAAACGGTCTAAGAATAGCCAAAAACCTTTGCAAAAAAAAACTGTTTTAGGTCTAATACTACCTGACCTCAAGATTTATTATATACACAGCCACAATAATCAAGACAGTGTGGTGCTGGTGTAAAGACAGAAAAATGGATAAATGCAACAAAATGGATCAGAAATAGATCCAACTGATATAATGACAAATTTTCAACAAAGGCATTTCAGTGAGGGGAAAAATAGTGTTTTCAACAAATAACTGGATATCTATATTTTAAAATGAAGCCTTAATCCATTATTCATACCATATACAAAAAGTTAATTCAAAATGGACCATAACCCTAAATATAAAATCTAAAATTATAAAACTCCTAGAAGAAAATGTAGGAGAAAACCTTTGGGATTTAGGATTAGGCAAAGATTTCTTAGGTAAGGACAATAAAAGCATGAACCACAAAAGAATAAATGATAAGTTGAAAGTCTGGTCTTCAAAAGACACCATTAAAAGAATGGAAAGACAAGCCACAGACTAGGGGAAAATATTTTCACATCATGTATCTGATAAATAACCAGTAGCTAGAATGTATAAAGAGTTCTAACAACCAAATCTTAAATACTGAGCAAAAGATTTAAACAGACACTTTACTAAAGATATACTAATGGCAAAAAAGAACATAGAAAGATGCCCAACATCAGTAGTCATCAGGGAAATAGCTAATTAATACCACAGTGAGATACCACTTACACACCTACTAAAATGGCCAAAATTTAAAAACTAGTATTACCAAATGTTGGCAAGGATGTAGAGAAATGAACTTTTACACAGAGCTGGTAGAAATGCAAAATGGCGTATAACTTTGGAAAATAGGTAATTTCCTTTAAACATAAACCTATATGATCCATTTCATGCCTAATATTTATCCAAGAGAATAAGTATTAGGCATGTGAGCATACAACACACAATATCCAAGACATGTGTGCATATTTATACAGGAATGCTCATAGCAGCTTTATTTGTAACAAAAACTGGAAATAACTCAAATATCCATCATAGGCAAATGGATAAACTATCCATACAATGGAATACTAATTAGCAAGAAAAATGAATGACCTCTTGATACACAACAAATTGGATTAAATTCAAAACAGTATGCTGAAAGAAACCAGTAAAAACAAGAATTTACATGTTATTATTCCATTATATCAAATTGTAGGACATGCAAAAGAATATATATAGTGGCCGAAAGCAGATCAGTGGTTGTCTGGGGAGAGGGTGGAGAGCTGGTGAAAGACTAATTACCAAGGGGTAAGAAGCAGCTTTTAGGGATGGACATGTTCCTTGTCTTGATTACGGTGATAGTTTCACTGATACATACATAAGCCAAAAGTTACCAAATTATATACTTTAAATATGTGCAGTTTATTGTGTCTATTATATCTCAATAAATTTGCTTTAAAAAAAAAAAAAACTTCACCATGCTTAAAATGCCCTACATGTATCTGCTCCTTTTTTTGACAATATAAACACCTCTTCCCCTAATCCATTCCACTTCAGTCTGTTCTTCCCCAGCTTTCACCTCAAGGCTTTTGAGAACACTCTTCTTACTAGTATATAGACTTATCACTACTCTCTCCAACTGCCATAGCAAATAAGATTTAGATTATCTTCCCAAAACAAAAATACCTTTCTCTTCTGGTCTTTCTTAATCCCAGTTTACCCACACCGTATAAACTTCCTAATCTATGAAATTTTGGAATATTATTCCACACAGATTAAGTCAGTAAAACTGTTCATTCACTCTATCATTTGGTCCTTCAACTAATATTTAGTGAACATTATGTACTATGCATTCTTCTAGAACTTGAGCCATATCATTATAATAATGCAGCTAAATATTTCTGCCCCAATTGTGCTTAAATCCTACCAAAGTGGACTGAGAGTAAATAAACAAAATAAATTATAACATGAAAAAAGTGCCATTAAAAAAGTGAAATAAAGCAAGGTGATAAGTCGTAGCACTTGAGGGGAGTTTTTGTTACATATGGAAACCTGCTAGTCTTAGAGAAGTCTGATCTAATCAGTTATTTAAGAACACAGAATCATAATACACTGCAATTCTACAGTGATAAAATTACATAATGATAGTTATGAGTGCCTGCTCAAGGCTACCAGAAGAAAGAAAATAATAAAGATTGGAGCAGATAGAAAAAACATAGATAATAAAAACCAATGAAACCAAGAAATTGTTCTTCAAAAACCTCAACAAAATTGACAAACTTTCAGCTAGACTGACTTAGGAAAAAAGAGAGAAGATTCATAGAAAATCAGAAATAAAAAAGAAGGCATTATAATTGATCTTACAGAAATAAAAAAGATTATGAGTGTGCTCTGAACAATTGTACACCAACAAACTGGATAATCTAAATGAAATGGACAAATTCTTACAAACCCAAAACTTACCATTGCTAAATGATAAAGAAGTAGAAAATCTGAATTAACCTAAAACTAGTAAGGAGATTGAATTAGTAATCAAAAACCTCCAAACAAATAATCCTGACTACATCTGCTGCTGGCCCTGTCTCCTCCACATCAGAGATCAAAGAGAGATGCACATCATATCTCACTCCTCTTAGAGATGAAGAATTTGAATCCCAAAGAAAAGCAAGATCTAGAAAATTAGAACAGTCTAGAAGATCAATGCAGGGGGTGACACTGAAGAGGCTGAAAAACATTAAGAAGTTGTTCTACCAGAACCAGAGAATAAGAATGAAGAAAAACAGGATAAAGAGAATCAAGAAGAAAAGGAGTCAGAAAGGTCTAGAGAAGATGAATATAAACAAAAGTACTTCAGAACATATGAGCTTTATGCGTTACAGACTAGAATCAACTTCAAGTTCAACCACCCTGTCCTCTTCATGGTCTACCATGAACAGTTCACTCTATGCTTCAAGTCAACTAAACAGGCCAAATAGTCCTGTAGGTGTAACTTCTGTTTACTCCAGAGTTAACAAAGGAAAATTGAAAGAGAAGGAGAAAGAAAAAAAGGAAAAAGAAGATAAACCATAACCTAAATCAATCACAGAATGATGGCAACAAGGAGAAATAAGATCTATGGAAGTTTCATATCGGAAATAAGACAGCAATGAAAATGAACAAGAGGAACAATCATAGAGAAGAGGGATCCAAATAAGAATAAAACTGAGATTCCATTTCTAGATAAGAAGCCCATCCCGCATCAGCTAGGTGATCAGTATGATGCCTTGCTGGAACGCTCTGGAGCATAGTTTCTTAAAAGAAAGAAAACCTTACAGTAGCAGGCTAAAAAAGGATTGATTCCAGACTATAAAAACCCTTACGAACAAATTCTAGCTGAAAAGAAAAAGCTTAAAATAGCTACATGAGGCAAATATGGAACTGACAGATTTTAAATCGTAGTTGGAAAAGGCCACCCAGAGTTAAGAAAGATTTGCTGCGAGGTCACTATTAGAAACGGAAAAGAAGGAACAAAGAGCTTTAGAAAGAATGAAGACCTGAAGTAGAAGTAGAGCTCAAATGCCACCAGACCTAAAAGCAGACAAATAAAAGTTAAAGGATGAAAATAGGGCATTGGTCAGTACTGAGCACACTTTCCAAATTAAAAAGGGAAGCAGCAAGTAATGGAACCACGCATATTAGCAACCCAGCAGCCCATAATCGAGTCACTTGAAACCGGGGAAGAATCCTTGGAGACTATCATTTTCAGATATCCTGCCAAATGCCCACTTACCTAGGTTGTTTCATTTTTTTATTTTCTTGTATTGAGACCATTGTTCCATATTAATGCAGCTGCTGAGAAGTTTGTTTTAATGACTAAGAAATCTTGGTTTACAAGTCTAGGATATAAAGAAAGTGCTCAAGGCCAGATCTTCCTCAGATATTTAACCAATAAGGCTTAATTGTACATAAACACTTTCATGTCAATAAAAACTTTGAGCTCTCACAGAAGACAAGTATTCAACATTTTTGATGAGCCACAGTTTTGAATTTTTCAATATATTTTTTTTTTTACTTTATATGTTTGGTT
Organism: Phoca vitulina; assembly: GCF_004348235.1. Classification (NCBI taxonomy): domain Eukaryota; kingdom Metazoa; phylum Chordata; class Mammalia; order Carnivora; family Phocidae; genus Phoca; species Phoca vitulina. The sequence continues at coordinate 3,869,412 of NW_022589786.1, forward strand.
TTGTATTTTTTCCTTTCTAACTCTCCATGTGCCAGACTCTTCCATGTTTTCAGCTTTTTCATTTACAGAAAATGACACATGCTCTTCTGAGATCATTGTTATGTATTAGGCTAATGTTGTGTTGTCTCTCACCTAAATTTCTTGGTGGAATATTTGCTTTCACTATGCAATATGCATTTATTTCCTGTGTAAAGCTTTAAAGTCAATTGAGATTAGACTCCTTTAAGCCCTATTTTCTGCCTTCATTGGTCAGTTTGTTTTTTATTATTGTAGTATATTAGATGCTGTAATCTTCACATTTTAGTAGGTCCTGAGTGATGCTGTATATATAGACAAGTGTCTTGTTTTGATCTTTAGACTACCACATGTCATGCTTGACTATTTTCTTATTTCACATATCTGTTAATGCAAAGTAGGCTACTCCATAATTGTGTAAAAAACAAAATATGCTAACATGAATAAAGGCTTTAAAAGGCATACAACAGGTGGAGCCCTATCCTTACAACATTTTTCTACTTTATTTTTTAAAAGATTTTATTTATTTGAGAGAGAAAGATTGAGAGAGAGAGAGAGAGCATGAGTGGGGAAGGAAGGGCCAAGGAAGAGGGAGAAGCAGACTCCCCTGCTGAGCAGGGAGCCTGATGCAGGGCTCCATCGCAGGACCCTGAGCTGAAGGCAGACACTTAACCGACTGAGCCACCCAGGTGCTCCCATTTTTCTACTTTAAAGTGCTTTTACTTTTCTTTTCAGTTTTTATTTCTTAGTGTTCGACCCCAATTAAGGTTGCATAAGGTAACTCTTTACACATCACATACCTAAATTTATCTGACTACTGTGTAAAACCCTGTGCTAGCCAAAGTAATGCTATGACAGCATTTGCAGACTTAACCTGTGAGTTATTGTTAAATGCATGTCATTGCCATGTAAAGAGACATTAATTTTGATACTGCCAACATGTTCAGACTACTTTATACATTTCAGTGGCCTTTTCTTTTAAAAAAAAGAGCAAAACCTGGGTTACTTGTATGGTTCAGTTGGTTAAGTGTCACTCTCGATTTCGGCTCAGGTCATGATCTCAGGGTTGTGGGATGGAGCCCCGCATTGGGCTCCATGCTCAGCAAGGAGACTGCTTGAGATTCTTTCTCTCTCCCTCTGCCCCTCCCCCACTTGCACTCTAAATAAATAAATAAATGAATGAATAAATAAATAAAAATTTTTTAAGAGGAAAACCAAGTTCATAATGAAGGTAATTTTTTATTTGGAAAAATAGCTTTTCTATTCTCATTAAGCCATGGGAAAAAAAAATCTAACAAATAACTGTCTCCTTTACCACTAAACAGTTTAGCCATTTGAATAAACTGTACATTGTAAAGTTTATAGTAGCTAACTGTATTACTGATTGTACATATTAAATGTGTGTGTGTTCCTTCATTTTATTTTAAAGATTTTATTTATTCATTTAGAGAGAGAGCGAGAGCGAGCGTGAGTGGGGGGAGGGGGAGAGGGAGAGAAAGAATCCCAAGCAGACTCCATGCTGAGCATGGAGCCCAATGCGGGGCTTGATCCCATGACCCTGAGATCACAGCCTAAGCCAAAATCAAGAGTTGGATGCTTAGCTTACTGAGCCACCCAAGCACCCTTCATTTTATTTTTTTAAGAATTTTTTTATTGAAGTATAGTAGACATACAATGTTACATTAGTTTCAGGGGTACAACATAGTGATTTGACAATTCTATATATTATACTGTGCTCACCACAATAAGTGTAGTTAACCATATGTCACCATGTTATTACAATATTACTGACTATACCCCTTATGCTGTACTTTTCATCCTTGTGACTTACTTTATAACTGGAAATTTGTACCTCTTAATCTCCTTCATCTATTTCACCCTTCCTCCTAACCCCCTCACTCTGGCAACCACCAGTTTGTTCTCTGTATTTATGATTCTGCTTCTATTTTGCTTAATCTGTTCTTTAGATTCCACATATAGGTGAAATCATATGGTATTTGTCATTCTCTGACTTATTTCACTTAGCATAATATTCTCTAGGTCCATCCATACTGTAACAAATGGCAAGATCTCACGTTTTTATGGCTGAATAATATTCCATTCCATACATAAATATATTTGTAACATCTTTATCCATTCATTTATCAATAGACACTTAGGTTGCTTCCGTATCTTGATTATTATAAATAATGCTGCAATAAAGATAAGGGTGCATATATCTTTTTGAGTTAGTGTTTTTCTTTGAGTACCCAGTAATGAATTATGACATCACATGGTATTGCTAATTTTTTGAGGAACCTCCATACTGTTTTCCACAGTGATTGTATCAATTTACATTCCCACCAACAGTGCATGAGGGTTCCCTTTTCTCCACATCCTCATCAACACTTATAATTTATCTTTTATTTACTGTCTTTTTAACACTAGCCATTCTGACTGGTGTGAGGTGATCTCTCATTGTGGTTTTGATTTGCATTTCCCTGATGATTAGTGATGGTGAACATCTTTTCATGTGTCTGTTGGCCATCTGGATGTCTTATTTGGAAAAATGTCTATTCAGGTCCTCTGCCCATTTTAATCATGTATTATTATTTTTGGTGTTAAGTTGTAGAAGTTCTTTATATATTTTCGATATTAACCCCTTATCAGATATATTGTTTGCAAGTATCCTCTTCTATGTAGTGTGTTTCCTTTTTGCTTTGCTGATGGTTTCCTTTCCTGTGCAAATGTTTTATTTTGCCGTAGTCCTAATAGTTTATTTTTATTATTTCCTTTGCCTGAGGAGATAGATCTAGGAAAATGTTGCTAAGGCTGATGTCCAAGAGACTATTGCCTATGTTTTCTTTGAGAAGTTTTATGGTTTAAGGTCTCATATTTAAGTCTTTAACCCACTTAGAGTGTGTTTTTGTGTATAGTTTAAGAGAGGGGTCCTGTTTCATTCTTCTGCATATTGTTGCCCAGGTTTCCCAACACCATTTATTGAAGACTGTCTTTTCCCCATTGTATATTCCTGGCTCCTTTATCAAAGGTTAATTGACCATATAAGCCTGAGTTTGTTTCTGCGTGCCCCTTTAACAGGTCATTGTGTTCTATTGCCCATTTTAGATTATTTTGAAACCGGAGTATTATAAGTCAGTAGTTTAAGCGCCCCCTTTCTTGGTTGGTTTTAAGAAGACATATGGTATTCTATTAAACCAGCTCAGAGTCTTGGTTTTTAAAGATACAAAGATAGTTGTGGGGAGTTTACTTTTTATTATACTTAAACTGTATGAATAGTTCATCTGAATATAGAGTATTTCCGGGTCTTATGTGGATGTAACATATACAAATAATTGAATAATTAAATGCATGTTTCTAGTATTTCAGCATTTTCTATTTAGATTATGTATTCTTTGTATACCTAAAACTGAACAGCTACCGTGCTATATTGATTCTACTGATAGTACTGAGCAGACCCAGTTTCTGCATGAAAATAGTTGCAAAAACTATTTTGGAAATAAAATGTATTTTGACACATACAAATAAAACTAAAACGAATAAAATAACTCCCAACAAATAAAATCAGGACCTGATGCTTCACTAATGAATTCTACCAAATATTTAAAGGAAAATAAACACACTCTTCTGCAAAATCTTCTAAAAAAACTGAAGAGGAAGGTATACTTCCAAACTAATTCTCAGAGCATTTTTCTGCTATCAGAGCCAGACTAAGATACCACAAAAAAAAAACTACAGACCAATATTCCTGATGAGTATGAATATAAAAATTTTCAATAAAATAATAGCAAACAGAATTCAACACACATTAAAAGGATTATACACCATGAACAAGTGGGATTTATTCCTGGAATGCAAGGATGGTTCAACATATGAAAATCAATGTAATATGGCACATGAATAGAATGAATGAAAACCACAGGATCACCTCAACTGGTTCAGAAAAAGCACTTGACAAAATTCAACACACTTTCATGATTAAATAAAACATTCAAAAAGTACAAATCGAAAGAAAATAAGGGCCATACATAAAAAGCCCAGAGTTAACATACTCAATGGTAAAATAATGAAACTTTATCTCTAAGATCAGAAACAGGACAAGAATGCCTGCTTCTGCCACTTACATTCAACATAGCACTGAAAGTCATAGCCAAAGCCATTAGACAAGAAAAAGACACAGAAGTCATCCAAAACAGAAAAGAAAAATTAGGCAAGAAAAAGACACAAAAGTCATCCAAAACAGAAAAGAAAAATTAGCTGTTCTCAGATGATATCTTATATACAGAAACTCTAAAGATTCCACAAAACAAAAGATCTGATAAATGAATTCAGTAAGGCCGCAGGATACAAAATCAACACACTAAAATCTGCTTCGTTCCTATACACTAACACGGAAGAATCTAATACAGAAATTAATAATTCCAATTACAACAGCGTCAAAAAGAATAAAATACACAGGAATAAACTTAACAAAGGAGACAAGACTTGTACACTGAAAATTACAAACACAGCTGAAAGAAACAAAACACACAAATGGAAAGAAACCGCATATTCACAGATTGGAAAACTTAATACATTTAAGATGTAAATATCACCCAATGTAATCTACAGACACAACAAAATTTTTATCAAAATCCTACCCAATGGCATTTTTTTTTTCCTGCAGAAATAGAAAAATCCATCCTAAAATTCATATGTAATCTCAAGGGACTCTGAATAAACATACCAAGTATGTTTTCTGACCACAATGGTATGAAACTAGAAAATAACAAAGAAAACTGGAAACTCACAAATATGTGGAAATTTAACACATACCTGAACCAAGATATTTTACAAATATCTTGAAGCAAATGAAAATGGAAACACAATTTACTAAAACCTATTGGATGTAGCAAAAGCAGTTCTAAGCAGGCAGTTTATAGTGATAAATACCTACATTAAGAAACAAAGATCTCAAACAACCAACTTTACACCTCAAAGACATAGAAAAAGAAGAAAAGATTAAGCCAAAAATTAGCAGAAGAAAGGAAATAATGGAGTCAGAGCAGAAACAAATGAAATAGAGAGCAGAGAAACAATAGAAAAGATCAACGAAACTAAAAGCTGGTTTTCTGAAAAGCAAAATTAACACACCATTAGTCACACTAAGAAAAAAGGAGAGAAGACTCAAGTACAATTAGAAATGAAAGAGGAGACATTATAACTGATAACACAGAAATACTACCTATCATAATGTCACTTAGAACAATTATGCCAACAAATTGTATAACCAAGAAGTAAATTCCTAGAAACATACAACATATGAGACTGAACCATTCATAGAAAATCTTAACAGACCAATAATGAGTAAGAGACTGAATCAGTAATCAAAAACATCTCAACAAAGAAAAGCCCAGGACCAGATAGTTTCACTGGTGAATTCCACCAAATATTTAAAGAATTAACAACAATCCTACTTAAACTCGTCAAAAAAACTGAAGAAGGGAACACTCCCAAACTCATTTTACAAGGCCAGCATTACTCTGACACGAAAGCCAGATAAGGGCACTACAAGAAAAGCCCAACATTTTTGATGAATATAAATGCAAAATTCTCAACAAAATATAAGCACACAGAATTCAACAGCACATTTAAATGGTCATACACCATGATCATGTGATTTATACCTGGGATGCAAGGATGTTTTAACATATACAAATTGATAGAGGTAATCACCACATTAACAGAATAAAGGATAAAAAAATCATCTCAACATTTTGCAGAAAAATTATTTGTCAAAAATTCAACATCCTTTCATGATAAAAATTCTCAATAAATTAGTCACAGAAAGAACGTACTTCCACATAATGAAGGCAACATATGGCATGCTCAGAGCTAACATCATAATCAGTGGTGAAGAAAGCTTTTCCTCTAATATCAGGAACAATGCGAGGATGTCCATTCTTGCCACTTCTATTCAACATAGTACTGGAAATACACGTTTTCTAGACATGATGTATTTTTCATGCCACTATAACTGATGCCTTTAAATTTTCATTTTATATCTATTGCATAAACTTTATTTTTAAAAACTTTATATACAGAAACATTGCTACTTCCTATTTCTAATAATTAACCTATACATTTTCATCTTCTATGCATATAATTTTATCAATAAATAATGTTTTATTGCTTTCTAATCAATTACACCAATGTTTTCTTGCCTGATTTTCCTAACTAGGTCTTTCAATGCAATGTTGAATAAAACTGGTGAGAATGGGCATTATCTTTTTTCCAGACTTTAGAGGGATAATTTTCTATACACCCATAAGTATTAAATTTTGCTATATTTTATGGTAATATACAGTACATATTATGTCATGATCAGATCAGTGAGGTTTCCTGGAAGGTAAAAAGGCAAAATGGAAGGCCCATGAGAAGATAAGAACTCTTGAGTCTTTATTTTCCTTACATATTTCTGTAAGTGTTACTATATTATCATTTCCTTCTCACATTTCTGTATGTTCCTGAGACCCTGATTTTCCCATGCTTCCATAAGGGCCAGGTAGGGCCAATTTCCATCAAGACCTCTCAAAGCAGATCACTCCATGGTACATGCCTGAAGGTTTTATTTCCCGGATCCAAATGGCCAATTATAGCCAGTATCAATAACTGTTTACAGTGACACAAAGAATTTTCTCACACACATTTGCATATCTTTATGAGGTATGCTATGTCCTCTGCAGAGGTTCCCATACAGAGTCTTACTTCTCAGAGTAAACACTGGGGCCCTGCAGAGAAACGGTCAGCTAAGCAGGACATATGAAGGAATCAAGTAGGAACTTTCTGGCAGAAACCATATTTAGCCACACAGGTCACTATATCCCTGCTACATATGACTTCTCCCCATCAAGATGCTTTCCTAAAGATTCTTACGGAGAAGAGTTGGGCCCACAACGAAGAATACAGAAACATTTTAGAGATAGCAGGTGGGATTCATACCTGCCCATGTAGGCTATCCCAGGCATGTCTTCCACATTCCCTATGGATTTTTCTCTGAGGGCCACTCAATTCTCAGGAAAAAGAATTGGTGCTTTTGGGAAAGGGTAAAACAGGATCTGTGATGGTATCATACAGGGTCTTTATGTGCAAGCACCATAAAGTACATGTGTTTGCAAAATAAAAAGTGAGGTCTCCATAACGTATGAATTAGGCCACCAGACACAAGGCAGTGTTAATGGAAAAAAGACAGAAAAGGAAATCAGGAGAATCAGAAACACAGGGTCTGGAATGCAAATCAAGTTTAAAGGTGTACACCTGGGTATTAGCAACCTCCTTCAAAAGAACAGAAAGGGAAGATAAAGGGGACAAATATGAGCTAAAAACATGTCTCTGCCAGAATTTTATATATAGATCAGGGAACAGATACTGTGGATGAAAAAAGGCTACACAACCGGTGAGTTACACAAGTTACACAATCGGTGAGTACTGGAATAAGCATTAAAACCCATGACCATCTATGTCTTTTCATCACACCAAGTTCCTAGAGGGGAGGAGTAAAAGAAAGAAAATAGCAAGAAGTGTCAATTCCAAGGTCCTGGGTCCATCCACTGACACAGATCAACTTATATTCTTGAAATAAAACAAACAAACAAAGAGACCACATTTATTGGACCTCATCAACCCATCTTTCCATCTATCTATGAGAATAATTTTACAGATACCCTTAGGAGTAACAATCAAATCCTTCCCCCAGGCACCGTTTCTAGGTCATGGCATCTTTTGACTCAAGCTTTCTTCATGTCCTCTACAGGGAATTACTGCACAGCTATAATTATGCTAAGTTAACAATAACAATATTATCACATGTCCAATTCTTACTATGTAACATAATCATAAATACATAACTTCAAAATAAACTATATATATGTAACTTGTTATATTAATCATTCAGTTCACAATCTCAAAAGTTTTACATGCCATAGTGAAAATGCCCATTATTTATATAACTGAGATGTCTGTATTATCTCTGATAAAAAATTACATACATTAGGAAGTTTATTTCACTTGTAAAATTTTATCAGTAAAGATGCCCCCAAACTCATTGAAATTCATGGGTTTTGTGTTACTTATTAAGGCTTGAGCAGATACTGAAGATTTTTCTGTGCTTAGTCCATTCTTATGATTTTACCACTGCATGAATTCTCTGGTGTACGGTGAGTTGTGACTTTTGAATGAATGCTTTCCCACATACAGTACATTGGTAGGGTTTCTCCCCAGTATGAATTCTCCGATGTACAACAAGGTCTGACTTCTGGGAAAAGGCCTTTCCACATTCAGCACATATGTAAGGTTTCTCTCCTGTATGAATGCGCTGATGCCCTGGGAGGTGGGACTTCTGAGAGAAGGCTTTCCCACATTCACTGCATACATAAGGTTTTTCTCCTGTGTGAATTCTCTGATGTCCAATGAGATGTGACTGCTGACAGAAGGCTTTTCCGCATTCACTGCATTTATAGGGTTTCTCTCCAGTATGCGTTCTCTGATGTATGATGAGCTGTGACTTCCGGGAGAAGGTCTTCCCACATTCAGTACATTCAAAAGGTTTCTCCCCAGTATGAATTATCTGATGTATAATGAGTTCTGACTTCCTGCTGAAGGCTTCCTCACATTGAGCACATTTGTACGGTTTCTCCCCAGTGTGAATTCTTTTATGTATAATGAGGTGGGACTTCTCACAGAAGGCTTTCCCACATTCAGTACATTCATATGGCTTCTCTCCAGTATGAGCTCTATGATGTATAATCAGCTGTGACTTCTGGGAGAAGGCTTTCCCACACTGATTACATTCATAAGGTTTCTCTCCAGTGTGAATTCTCTGATGTATAATGAGGGGTGATTTCTGAGAGAAGGCTTTCCCACAGTCATTACATTCATATGGTTTTTCCCCAGAATGTACTCTCTGATGTATAATGAGGGATGATTTCTGAGAGAAAGCTTTTCCACATTCAGAACATTCATAAGGTTTTTCCCCAGTATGAGTTCTCTGATGTACAATGAGATGTGACTTCTCACTGAAGGCTTTCCCACATGCACCACAATCATATGGTTTCTCTCCAGTATGAATTCTTTGATGTATTATGAGTTGTGACTTTTTTAGAAAAGATTTTCCACATTCAATGCATAAACAGGTCTTCTCTCCACTTTCAACATTCACATATTGAATAAGAGATTGTTTATTGCTGATAATCTTTCCACACTGACTATCTTCACAGTGTTTCACTCCATTATGAATTTTTTCATGCTTAGAATAGGAAGAAATAAGTGTACTCCCACATCTAAAATTCTCACCAGTGTTTTTTCTTGCATAACCCCTATAACAACTGAATAAGTTTATATTAGGTTCCAAGCTCTTTTCAAATGAGTCACGTGTATACCGTCCTTGTCCTGAAGCATCTAGGTCTGTGTAGTCATGAAACATTTTTCCTAATGCCTTATATGAATAGCCTGATTCTTCAACAACTGTTTTGTTTTTGATGGCCATGACTTGCCTGAGAAGTCTGTCTTCATTTTCCTGATCTCTCTCCAGCTGGTCATCATCCTGCCATACCTTAAAAATGGAGTACAATGAATGATCTCTTGTTACACCTTCCAATATCTCCTTATGGAAGGAAACACCTTCAAGTATGTCCAATTGAGGATTTTCAAGTCTAGTCTCCCTCTCTGAAAGAATAAAAAAAAATCAAACAGATAAAAAGATTTAGTAGAGGACAAAAGAGGTTAAAAACAAATGGATGATACATGATGGTCCAGAAGACAGAGAACTGGGAGGGCAACGGGCCATTTGAAACGTGTAAATTTATCACATGAGTACCTAAAGATGGACTTTACTTCCAAAAGTGGTGGCATGAAGTAGTTGAAGAATTCTCCTCCCCAAAAAACAAGTACAAAAATAAAATGATTAAAAAGCAAAAACTAATTTAGGGCACTGAAAAACTACCAATAGGAGGTAATAAGCTGAAAAGTGCTTACTCACCCAAAACTTCTACTTCATTAGGTAAGAATGGGGAGCTTGTGGCATTCTTTCCTAAGGTTTTCCCATCTCCCACCCCTAGTTATGGGGCATTAAAACACTAATCCACAGGATACAACTTAATGCTGTTAGTAAAGCAGCTAGAAACTTAATGGGAATTTGGAAGCAAAAGAGTCATAGAAAGATTGAGATGATAAACTCTCCCTATACTCCTACCTCACCACTAAAATATTTGTGCAATAATGTAGAATTTTCAACCAAAAATTACTAGACATATAAAGAAACACAAAACTGTGACCTAAACTAAGGAATAAAATCAGTTAATAGAAAGTAACTCTATGTGGGTACAAATGCTGTATTTTGTAAACAAAGATTCCCAAAGAAGCTATTATAAACATATTAACTCAAAGGAAAAGACTGCTAGGCAATGAGTGCATAAATATGTAATTTTAAAAGAGAAAAAAGTATATAAAGGAACTAGTTTGACTATATGGAGACAGAAAGAGGAAATCTTGAGTATTAGAACTTTCTTGTATCATGATTGTGGTAGTAGTTAACTTACTCTATGCTTAACATTAATTTTGTGTAAGTTAAAACATAAAAGAACCAAATGGAAAGTCTAAGGCTAAAATTAAAATTTCACCAGATGGGCTTATTAGATTTGAGAAAGCAGAAAGCAAGATCAGAATCAGTAAATTTGAAGATATCACTAAAAATTAATTAACCCAAAGAACAAAAAGAAAAAAGGATTATAAAAAAATAAACAAAAATTCAGAGATCTGTGGTGTAATAATAGGCATTCCATCCAGTATATGTGTAACTGGAGTGGTAGAAAGAGGGGAGAGAAAAAGGCAAAAAAAAGAAAAAAGAAAAAAGAAAAGAAAAATGTCTTTAAAATCACCCGATTTGGTGAAAAATGTTAATTTACATATCCAAGAAACTCCATAAAGTACAGGCAGGATACCTAGATAACTAGCCACATCAAAATCAAACTGCTGAGAATTGGAGAGAAAAAACTTGAAAGCAGTAAGAAAAAAAAATGACACATCATGCATAGGAGAAGCATAGTACTGCCAGCTGAGTTTCAACACACTCAAAAACTCTGAGGCCAGGAAACACTGGAATGACATATTCAAAATACTAAAAGAAAGCAGCCTGTCAACCAAGAATTCTATATCCAGTGAAACTCCTTTAAACATGGCAAAATAAAAGCATTTGCAGATAAACAAAAATATTTGCTAGCAGAACTGATTTACAAAATATACAAAAGAAAATCTCTCTGTCTGACAAAATAGTACCAGAAAATAACTTAAATCCATAGGACACTAACAATTTTTTTAAGTGTGTAGGTAAATATAAGGAATTTAAATATGTCTGCCTTTTCTCTTTTTCTTTTCTGTAAAAAGCTTTTTAAAGCAAAAATAAAGAAGAAAAGATGACGGAGGAGTAGGGGACCCTATTTCAACTGGTCCCCGGAATTGAGCTGGGTATCTACCAGACCACTCTGAGCACCCATGAAATCAGCCTTTGATGTAAGAAAATCTGGATCTCTACAAATAGAATATTGCAGGAGGTTGGTTTTGAGGGACAAAGTGGGGAGCCGTGATTCCATGGGCAGATATCAGAGGATAAACGGCAGCAGGAGGGAGCCTGTCTGTGGGGATCCTACACCGCCGGTGAGCGACAGCCTTGCACGCTGGGGACGGGGCACAGACTCGCAGACTGGTAGTGGCGGGGAAAGGACTTTAGGGCAGCCCCCAGGGCGGAAACCTGTAGCGGCAGGGTCGCGTGCGTGCGAACTGGGAGCAGCTGGCGGTTTTAGAAGCACAAAGGGCAGAGACGTGCCCCAACCTGGAGGCAGGACTGGGAGGGCAGCGGAGGGGCGCACAACCCAGGACGCTGCAGTTTATAGCAGCACGGACAGAAACGGAGACAATGTGGCCTGGAGAGCTCACTGAAGAACAGACTGCGATCTCTCTGCTCTGAGGCAGAGGGCTGGAAATGGTCTCTTCTGCTCTGACTCTCAGAAGAAACGTGGAAAGCTGCCAGGGAAAGCCACCAGAGAACAAAAGCCCCCAAAAAATGATTCCCACTGAGCCCAACCCTGGCCACAGCGGGGCAGGGCAACTCTGCCCTAACAGGGTTGCCTGAGTAACAGCATGGCAGGACCCTCCCCCAGAAGACAGGCTGGGAAAACAAGAGGCCAGCAACCCTAAGGTACCTATAAAACAGGTGCATCTTGCTTGGGTTGTGGTCAATAATTTGGACTCTATACATTCCCTCAACCACCCATCAACAGAATGACAAGGAGGAGGAACCCCCAAAATAGAAAATATGTAGAAGTCATAGAAAATATGACTTATGCCACAGATTTACAAATGGATGCAGATATAACCAAGATGTCGGAGATGGAATTCAGGCTAGCAATTGTGAAGACAATAGCTACAACGGAGAATTCAATTAATGACAACATAGAGTCTCTAAGGGCAGAAATGAAAGCTGAATTGGCAGAACTTAAAAATGCTATCAATGAGATCCAATCCAATCTAGATAATCTAACAGCTAGGGTAAGTGAGGCAGAAGAACGAATAAGCGACCTGGAAGACAATTTAACAGATAAAAAGGGAAAAGAGGAGGCCAGGGAAAAACAACTCAGAATCCATGAAAATAGAATCAGAGAAATAAGTGACACCATGCATGAAGTGTTCCAATGTCAGAATAATTGGAATCCCAGAGGGAGTGGAGAGAGAGAGACAACTAGAAGATGTATTTGAGCAAATCGTAGCTGAGAACTTCCCTAATCTGGGGAATGAAACAAACATTCGCGTCCTAGAGGCAGAGAGGACCCCTCCCAAGATCAGGAAAACAGACCAACACCCTGGCATGTAATAGTAAAACTTGCAAATCTTAGAACCAAGGAAACCATCTTAAGGGCAGTTAGGGGGAAGAGATTCCTTACGTACAGAGGGAGGAACATCATAATAATGTCAGACCTATCCACAGAGACCTGGCAAGCCAGAAAGGCCTGGCAAGACATATTCAGGGTACTAAACAAGAAGAACATGCAGCCAAGAATACTTTATCCGGCAAGGCTGTCATTTAGAATGGATGGAGAGATGCAGAGCTTCCAAGACTGGCAGAAACTGAAAGAATATGTGACCACTAAGCCGGCCCTGCAAGAAATATTAAGGGGGGTTCTATAAAAGGAGAAGGACCCCAAGAGTGATATACAACAGAAATTTACAGGGACAATCTATAAAAACAATGTCTTCACAGGCAACATGATGACAATTAATTCATATCTTTCAATAATCACTCTCAATGTGAATGGCCTAAATGCTCCCATAAAACGACACAGGGTTGCAGACTGGATAAAAAGACAGGACCCATCCATATGCTGTCTACAAGAGACTCATTTTGAACCTAAAGATACATCCAGACTGAAAGTGAAGGGATGGAGATCCATCTTCCATGCCAGCGGACCTCTAAAGAAAGCTGGGGTAGCAATTCTTATATCAGACAAATTAGATTTTAAACTAAGGTCTGTAGTTAGAGACACAGAAGGACACTATATCATTCTTAAAGGGTCTATCCAACAAGAAGATCTAACAATTGTAAATATCTATGCCCCCAACATGGGAGCAGCCATCTACATAAGCCAACTGTTAACCAAAATAAAGAGTCATATTGATAACAATATGTTAATTGTAGGAGACCTCAATACTCCACTCTCAGCAATGGACAGATCATCTAAGCAGAAAATCAACAAGGAAACAAGAGCTTTGAATGATACACTGGACCAGATGGACCTCATAGATATATACAGAACATTCCACCCTAAAACAAGAGAATACTCATTCTTCTTGAGTGCACATGGAACTTTCTCCAGAAAAGACCACATACTGGGTCACAAATCAGGTCTCTACCGATACCAAAAGATTGAGATTATTTCCCGCATATTCTCAGACCACAATGTTTTAAAACTGGAACTCAATCACAAGAAAAAATTTGGCAGAAATTCAAACACTTGGAAGCTAAAGACCACCCTGCTCAAGAATGTTTGGGTCAACCAGGAAATCAAAGAAGAACTTAAAAAATTCATGGAAATCCATGAGAACGAAAACACATCGGTCCAAAACCTATGGGATACTGCAAAGGCGGTCCTAAGGGAGAAATACAGAGCCATCCAAGCCTCACTCAAAAAAAACAGAAAAATCCCAAATTCACCAACTAACTCTACACCTTAAAGAACTAGAGAAAAAGCAACAAACGATGCCTAAGCCACGCATTAGAAGAGAAATAATTAAGATTAGACCAGAGATCAATGAATTAGAAACCAGAAACACAGTAGATCAGATCAACGAAACTAGAAGTTGGTTCTCTGAAAGAATTAATAAGATCGATAAACCACTGGCCAGATCTATCCAAAAGAAAAGAGAAAGGACCCAAATTAATAAAATTATGAATGAAAAGGGAGAGATCACAACTAACACCAAGGAAATAGAAACAATTATTAGAAATTATTATCAACAACTATATGCCAATAAACTGAGCAATCTGGATGAAATGGAGGCCTTCCTGGAAACCTATAAGCTGCCAAGACTGAAACAGGAAGAAATTGACAACCTGAATAGGCCAATAACCAGTAACGAGACTGAAGCAGTGATCAAAAACCTTCCAAAAAACAAGAGTCCAGGGCCTGATGGATTCCCTGGGGAATTCTACCAAACATTCAAAGAAGAAATAATACCTATTCTCCTGAAGCTGTTTCAAAAAATAGAAACAGAAGGAAAACTTCCAAACTCATTCTATGAGGCCAGCATTACCTTAATCCCCAAACCAGGCAAAGACCCCATCAAAAAGGAGAATTTCAGACCGATATCCCTGATGAATATGGATTCCAAAATCCTCAACAAAATCCTAGCTAATAGGATCTAACAATACATTAAAAGGATCATCTACCACGACCAAGTGGGATTTATCCCTGGGATGCAACGGTGGTTCAACATTCGCAAATCAATCAATGTGATAGAACACATTAATAAGAGGAGGGAGAAGAATCATAAGGTCCTCTCAATTGATGCAGAAAAAGCATTTGACAAAATACAACATCCTTTCCTGATTAAAACTCTTCAGAGTATAGGGATAGAGGGAACACTCCTCAAGTTCATAAAATCCATCTACGAAAAACCCACAGCGAATATCATCCTCAATGGGGAAAAGCTGAGAGCCTCTCCCTTAAGATCAGGAACACGTCAAGGATGCCCACTCTCACCACTATTGTTCAACATAGTACTAGAAGTCCTAGCAACAGCAATCAGACAACAAAAAGAAATAAAAGGTATTCAAATTGGCAAAGAAGAAGTCAAACTCTCTCTTTTCGCAGATGACATGATACTTTATGTGGAAAACCCAAAAGACTCCACCCCAAATTACTAGAACTCATACAGCAATTCAGTAATGTGGCAGGATACAAAATCAATGCACAGAAATCAGTTGCTTTCTTATATACTAACAACACAACTGTAGAAAGAGAAATTAGAGAAACGATTCCATTTACAATAGTACCAAAAACCATAAGATACCTTGGAATAAACCTAACCAAAGAGGTAAAGGATCTATACTCTGGGAACTACAGAAGACTCATGAAAGAAATTGAAGAAGACACAAAAAGATGGAAAAATATTCCATCCTCGTGGATCAGAAGAATAAACATTGTTAAAACGTCTATGCTACCCAGAGCAATCTATACCTTCAATGCCATCCTGATCAAAATTCCAATGACATTTTTCAAAGTACTGGAACAAACAATCCTAAAATTTGTATGGAATCAGAAAAGACCCCGAATCACCAAGGAAATGTTGAAAAAGAAAAACAAAGCTTGGAGGCATCACGTTGCCCGATTTCAAGCTATATTACAAAGCTGTGATCACCAAGACAGCATGGTACTGGCACAAAAACAGACATATAGACCAATAGAACAGAATAGAGAACCCAGATATGTACCCTCAACTCTATGGTCAAATAATCTTCGACAAAGCAGGAAAAAACATGCAATGGAAAAAAGACAGTCTCTTCAATAAATGGTGCTGGGAAAATTGGACAGCTATATACAGAAGAATGAAACTCGACCATTCTCTAACACCCTACCCAAAGATAAACTCAAAATTGGTGAAAGACCTCAATGTGAGACAGGAATTCATCAAAATCCTAGAGGAGAACATAGGCAGTAACCTCTTGGACATCGGCCACAGCAAATTCTTTCAAGATACATCTCCAAAGGCTAGTGAAACAAAGACAGAAATGAACTTTTGGGACTTCATCAAGATAAAAAGCTTCTGCACAGCAAAGGAAACAGTCAACAAAACAAAGAGGTAACCCACAGAATGGGAGAAGATATTTGCAAATGACACTACAGATAAAGGGCTGGTATCCAAGATCTATAAAGAACTTCTCAAACTGAACACCCAAAAAAACAAATAATCAAGTCAAAAAATGGGCAGAAGACATGAAAAGACACTTCTCTGAAGAAGATATACAAATGGCTAACAGACACATGAAAAAATGTTCATCATCATTGGCCATCAGGGAAATTCAAATCAAAACCACATTAAGATACCACCTTACACAAGTTAGAATGGCAAAAATGGACAGGGAAAGAAACAACAAATGTTGGAGAGGTTGTGGAGAAAGGGGAACCCTCTTGCACTGCTGGTGGGAATGCAAGTTGGTGCACGCACTTTGGAAAACAGTGTGGAAGTGCCTCAAAAATTTAAAAATAGAGCTACCCTATGACCCAGCAATTGCACTCCTGGGTATTTATCCCAAAGACACAGATGTAGTGAAAAGAAGGGCCATATGCACCCCAATGTTCATAGCAGCAATGTCCGCAACAACCAAACTGTGGAAAGAGCCGAGATGCCCTTCAACAGATGAATGGATAAAGAAGATGTGGTCCATCTATACGATGGAATATTACTCAGCCATCAGAAAGGATGAATACCCAACTTTTACATCAACATGGATGGGACTGGAGGAGATTATGCTAAGTAAAATAAGTCAAGCAGTGAAAGCGAATTATCATATGGTTTCACTTATTTGTGGAACATAAGGAATAGCATGGAGGACATTAGGAGAAGGAAGGGAAAAATGAAGGGGGGGAATCGGAGGGAGAGATGAACCATGAGAGACTATGGACTCTGAGAAACACACAGGGTTTTGGGGGTGGGGTGGGGGGATGGGTTAGCCTGGTGATGGGTATTAAGGAGGGCACGTACTGCATGGAGCACTGGGTGTTATACGAAAACAATGGATCATGGAACACCATATCAAAAACTAATGATGTATTGTATGGTGACTAACATAACATAATAAAATTTAAAAAAAAATAAAGCAAAAATAACATATTGTCAAATTTATGACAAACGTAAGTGTAACACACATGATTAAAAGAACAAAGCAGCACAGGATAGTCAGGGAGAGTAGAAAATGGAACTATGCTAGCACAAAATTTCTGTTTTGCCAGAAAAATAAAGCAGTATTAATGTGCATTAGGTTATAAGAAGCTAAATATCATACTGTAATCCCCACAGCAATATCACACACATAGAGAGACAGAACTAAGAAGAAAAATTCAACAAGGAAATTAAGATGGTATGCTAAAAAAAGTTCTTTCAACATAAAAGACAGGAAAAGAAAAAGGACCTAAAGAGAGATTAAGCAAATAGAAAACAAATAGCAAAATGGCAAAAATAAATCAAAACAAATCAATAATTACATTAACTGGGAATGGAATAATACTCCAATCAGAAACTGTCAGACTATATAAAACAGTAAGAATCAACTATACATTGTCTATAAGAAATTCACTTTAAATTCAAAGACAAATATGCTGAAAATAAAAGGATGGGGGAAAAAATCATGCAAACTGTAAGCACAAGAGAGGTGAAGTAGCTATATTAATATTAGATAATATAGACTTCAAGATAACAAATATTATTAGAAACAGAGAAGTATATTTCAAAATTGTGAAAGGAGAATTGTAAGAAGATATAACAATTATAAATGTATCTGTGCCTAACCACAGATGCCCACAACACACAAACCAAAACTAACAAAAATGAAAGGAAAAACAAATTAGTAATTATGTCCAGAAATTTCAACATCCCTCTCACAAAGATTTCTAAAACAAGTAGACAAAAAAAAAAAAAAATCAGTAAGTATCAACGAACCTGACCTAACATCTATAGATACCCCACGACAACAGAACACACATTTCAAGAACACGTGAATCAAACATCAGAATAGACTACATATTGGGCTTCAAAACAAGCTGCAATAATTTTATGAGGACAGAAATTATACAGAATATATTCTACAACCATAATGAAATTAAGAATAAATAACAAAAAGATCTTGAAAATTCCCGCAAATATTTGGAAAACAACACATGTGTAAATAACCTGTATGTTAAAAAGTCCAATAATAGAAAATAAGTTGAATTGAATGAAAATGAAAACAATATGTCAAAATTTGAAACAAAGTTAAAGCAGTACTTAAGAGGACAAATTATATATAGGTAGTCCTCATTTTGAGTAATTTTGATATGCATGAATTTCAGTTAGCACAGTTTAGTACATAACACCAGTCTGGCAACAACACAGTTAACATTTTAATTACCACAGTATACTATTTGTGACTTAATAGCATAAAGTACAAATTTCACTGCCAGCACTTAAAGTCCACAAATCACTATGCAAATAACAGATACACATCATGATCTGTACCCAATCATTTCCCTTATTTCAAAGTCTGTCATTGATTTTTAACTGCACATCTGTTATCCAATATATATACAGAGTGCAAAGTGTATAGGTGTGTTTCCTCCTTGTCTCCCATTGATAAACCCACATGGCATTTTACAAAAATGGATAACCGAAAAAGGGAAGTGGCCTGCAAAGATGAAAATGCAGCAAAGAAACAACACTAACAACACTGGATGTGGTTCGAAGATAGCTTTGGCATTGCCACTATTCATGACACTTTAGGTAGATAGCCAGAAGAACTAAGTGAAGGCAAAACTTACTGACAAAAATTCTTGGGTTATGATGAAAAGAATAAATATATTACAGAGAAAACGACCCTGATGAAAAATCCTCTCAGTATCTTGGACATATTTCATAACACTGAAAACACAAAGGGTAAAATGTTGGTAGCTGATTCAACCTTAGAAAAGAGTTTGATAGGGGCGCCTGGGTGGCTCAGTCGTTAAGCATCTGCCTTCGGCTCAGGTCATGGTCCCAGGGTCCTGGGATCGAGCCCCGCATCGGGCTCCCTGCTCTGTGGGAAGCCTGCTTCTCCCTCTCCTGTTCCCCCCGCTTGTGTTCCCTCTCTCGCTGTGTCTCTCTCTGTCAAATAAATAAATAAAATCTTTAAAAAAAAAAAAAAGAGTTTGATAATTCAGTAAGACATAGAAAACAGGCTCACTTCCTATCATAAGTTATACAATGATAAGAAGGTAGACACTGCTCAAACTATATAGGATTGTTGAAAAAAAACCCCACATTTTCAAGGCTGTCAATGTTTTTACTTGCAAGGTAGTAAATATTCATTTTGCTATATTTTCATTTCTCTATAGAGCTATAATCAACAGTGAGATGGTTTTTTAATGTTTTCACAAAAAAGTTTAAAGGTCACAAAACAACTGTAATTTTTTTTCCATTGATTATGAAGATTACTTTGCAAAGTTCTGACTTCTTTGGTAATTTTTATGGTCCCATACTACCATACAAGATGAGAATCACCTGTATGTAAATGCTCATGTTAGAAAACAAAACAGGTCTCAAATTAATAATCTGAGCTTCCACCTTAAGAAGCTAGAAAAAGAACAAATTAAACCCCAAATAAGTAGAAGACAGGAAAAGTAAAGATCAGAGTGGAAGTCAATGAAATAGAAAATGAACAAACAATAGAGAAAAATCAATGAAATAAGAAACTGATTATTTGAAAAAAACTAATAATATGTTTTAGGTAACAATGAGAAAAAAGAGAGCTGGCGTAAAGTAGCAATATCAGCATGAAGGACAGAACACCTCTAGACTAGACCCTACAGACATAAAAGAACAACAGAGGATTATCATGAAACATTTTATACCAATGAATTTGACAACTTGAATGACATAAAAAAAATTGCTTTAAAGACACAATTACCAGAACTGACTCAAGACAAAAGATAACTTGAATAGGTTCACATCAAGGAAAGAAACTTATAGGGGCACCTGGGTGGCTCAGTTGTTAAGCGTCTGCCTTCGGCTCAGGTCATGATCCCAGGGTCCTGGGACTGAGCCCCGCATTAGGCTCCCTGCTCTACAGGAAGCCTGTTTCTCCCTCTCCTACCCCCCCCGCTTGTGTTCCCTCTCACTGTGTCTCTGTCAAATAAATAAATAAAATCTTAAAAAAAAAAAAAAAAAAGGAAGAAACTTATAAATAAAAATCTTCCCACAAAAAAAGTCCAGACCTGGACTGGTAAATTCTTATCACTGTAATAAACCGCAACCATGAGTATAACAGCTTCTCTAAGTTTGTGAGCTCTTCTAGAAAATCATCAAACCAGGGGCGCCTGGGTGGCTCAGTCGGTTAAGCATCTGCCGTCGGCTCAGGTCATGAACCCAGGGTCCTGGGATCGAGCCCCGCATCGGGCTCCCTGCTCCACAGGAAGCCTGCTTCTCCCTCTCCCACTCCCCCCCCGCTTGTGTTCCTTCTCTCACTGTGTCATTCTCTGTCAAATAAATAAATAACATCTTTAAAAAAAAAAAGAAGAAAGAAAATCATCAAACCTAAGGGTGATCTTCCAGACCCATCCAATACAAGTAGCAAACCAAATCCAGCAATATATAAAAAGAATTATACACCATCACCAAGTGGAACTTGTCCCGGAATGTAAGGTTGGTTTACTATCCAATAACAAATTAATTGAAATTCCATAATATAGCATATAAACAGACCATCTCAGTAAATGCAGAAAATGCATTTGTCAAATTCCAGCACATTTTCATGATAAAAACACCAACAAAATTGGAATAGAAAAGAAATTCCTCAACCTGACAAAGGGCATGACAACTTACAGCTAACATACTTAACACTGAAAGACTGGACTTTTCCCCATAAGATCAGGAA
The DNA here is from genome assembly GCF_004348235.1 of Phoca vitulina. Taxonomy (NCBI): domain Eukaryota; kingdom Metazoa; phylum Chordata; class Mammalia; order Carnivora; family Phocidae; genus Phoca; species Phoca vitulina. The sequence goes on from NW_022589786.1 coordinate 3,890,611, forward strand.
TAAGACAAGGATGTCCACTCACCATTCTATTCAATATTGTACTGGAGGTTCTAGCCAGGGTACTTAGGCAGGAAAAAGAAAAAAAAAAAAAACCATCCAATTGAATTTCTCAATTTATAGAGGACAAAACCATTTATACAGAAAATCCTAAAAAATCAACTGAAGAATGATTAGAACTAATAAATGAGTTTATTAGTAAGTCTGCAGAATACCAGACCAATATACAAAAATCAATTATATTTCCATACACTTGCAATGGACAATCCAAAAATGAAATTAACGAAACAACTGCATATACAATAGCATCAGATAGAATAAAATACTAAGAAATAAATTTAACAATTATAAAACTTACACTCTGAAAACTATTTCGAAAAAAATTAATCTAAATGAGAGGGAAAAATTACATGTTCATTGGAAGATTTAATATTATTAAGACAGCAATACTCCTCAAATTGATTGGCAAATTCAACAAATCCCTGTCAGAATCTAAGGATATTTATTTGTAGAGATAGATACGCTTATTCCAAAATTCATTCCTGAAGAGCCAATCTTTCCAATCTTGGAAAAGAAAAACAATGTTGGAAGAATGACATTTCCCAATTTCAAAACTTACTACAAGCAACAATAGTCCAGAGATTGGCATAGAGACAGATATACAGATAGACAGAATAGTACAGTTAGAAATAAACCCTTTCATGTAAGACTAATTGATTTTTGGCAAGGGCATCAAGACCATTTGATGGGAAAAGAATAATCACTTCAATAAATGGTGGTGGAACAAATTCATTCTACGACGCCAGCATTACCCTGATTCTAAAACCAGATAAAGACACCACACAAAAAAAGAGAACTATAGGCCAGTATCTCTGATGAACACAGACGTGAAAATCCTCAACAAAATATTAGCAAACCGAATCCAACAATACATTAAAACAATCACTCACCATGATCAAGCGGGATTCATTCCCAGCATGCAAGCGTGGTTCAATATTCGCAAAAAAAATCAACTGATATGTTCCATCAATAAGAAAAAGGATAAAGCCAAGTGATTATTTCAATAGCGCAGAAAAAGCATTTGACAAAGTATAACATATATTCATGATAAAAACCCTCAACGAAGTAGGTTTAGAGGGAACATACCTCAACATAATAAAGTCCATACATGAAAAACCCAGAGCTAACATCATACTCAATGGGAGAAAACTGAGAGCTTTTCCCCTAAGGTCAGGAACAAGACAAGGATATCCGCTTTTATTCAACATAGTACTGGAAGTCCTAGCCACAGCAATCTGACAAAAAGAAATAAAAGGCATCCAAATTGGTAAGGAAGAAGTAAGACCTGCATTATTTGCAGATGACATGATACTATATATAGAAAACCCTAAAGATTCCACCAAAAAACTGTTGGAACTGATATATGAATTCAATAAGGTCACAGGATACAACATCAATGTACAGCAATTCACTGCATTTCTATACATTAATAATGAAGCAGCTAAAAAAAATTAAGAAAACAATCTCATTTACAACTGTACCAAAAATAATAAAATATCTAGGAATAAACTTAACCAAAGAGGTGAAAGACCTATATTCTGAAACCTATAAAACACTGATAAAAGAAACTAAAGATAACACAAAGACATTCCATGCTCATTGATCAGAAGAACAAATGTTGTTAAAATGTCTATACTACCCAAAGCAATCCACACATTTAAGGCAATCCCTATGAAAATGCCAACAGCATTTTTCACAGAACTAAAACAAACAATCCTAAAATTTGTATGGAACCACAAAAGATCCAGAATAGCCAAAGAAATCTTGAAAAAGAAAAACAAAACTGGAGGCATCACAATTCCAGACTTCAAGTTATATTACAAAACTGTAGTAATCAAAACAGTATGGTACTGGCACAAAAACAGACGAGTGGATCTTAAGAACTGAATAGAGAACCCAGATATAAACCCACAATTCTATAGCCAATTAATCTTCAACAAAGGAGACAAGAATATGAAATGGGAAAACTGCACAGACACATGCAAAAGAATGAAAATGGACCACCTTCTTACACAAAAATAAACTCAAAATGGATTAAGGACCTAAATGTAAGACCTGAAACCATAAAAATCCTAGAAGAGAGTACAGGCAGTAATTTCTCTGACACCAGCTGTAAAAACACATTTTTAGATGTGTCTCCTGAGGCAAGGGAAACAAAAAGCAAAAATAAACTACTGGGACTGCATCAAAATAAAAAGCTTCTGCACAGCAAAGAAAACAACTACCAAAACTAAAAGACAACCTACGGAATGGGAGGAGATATTTGCAAATGATGTATCTGATAAAGGGTTAGTATCCAAACTATATAAAAAAACTTATACAACTCAATACCCCAAAATCAAATAATCCAATTAAAAATGGGCAGAAGACATGAACAGACATATCACCAAAGAAGACATCCAGATGGCCAAGAGACACCGGAAAACATGGTCAACATCACTCATCATCAGGGAAATGCAAATCTAAACCACAATGAGATATCACCTCACACCTGTCAGGAAATCAAAAGCTCAGGAAACAACAAGTGTTGGTGAGGATGTGGAGAAAAAGAACACCTGTGCATGTTGGTGGGAATGCAAACTGGTGCAGCCACGGTGGAAGACGTTATGGGGGTTCCTCAAAAAATTAAAAATGGAACTACCCTATGATCCAGTAATCACATTACTGGGTATTTACCCAAGGAATACAAAAATACTAATTGAAAGGGATACATGCACCCCTATGTTTATTGCAGCATCATTTACAATAGTCAAATTATGGAAGTGTCCATCAACAGATGCATGTATAAAGAAGATGTGGTATATATATACACAATGGAATATTATTCAGCCATAAGAAAGACTAAAATCTTGCCATTTGCAACAACATGTATGGATCTAGAGAGTATAATACTAAATGAAATAAGCCAGTCAGAGAAATACCATTTGATTTCACTCCTATGTAGAATTTAGGAAACTAAACAAACAAAGGAAAAAACAAACAAAAAAAGAGAAACCAAAAAACAGACTTAACTATAGAGAACAAACAACTATGGAGGTTTACCAGAGGGGAGTGGGTGAGGGGATGGGTAAAACAGATGAAGGGGATTAAGAGTACACTTATCTTGATGAGCACTGAGTAATACAAGGAATTGCTGAATCGCTATATTGTACACCTGAAACTAATACAACACTGTATTTGACTATATAGGTATTAAAAAAAATAAAAATAAACAAAAATAACATGTCATAATAAAAATAAAAATAAATAAATGAATAAATAAGTAAATATATAAATGGTGCTGGAACCATGGATTGCCACATGCAAAAGAATGAAGTTGGACCCTTAACTTCACACCATGTGCAAAAATTAACTCAAAATGGATCAAAGACCCAAATGTAAGAGCATTAACAGTATAAAACTTTTAGGAAAAAAAACTTGGGGTAAATCTTCATGACCTTGGATTTGGCAATAGATTCCTGAATATACCAACAGCACAAGTAACAAAAGAAAAATAGAAAAACTGGACTTCATCAAAATTACAAAATCTTGTGCTTCAAAGGCTACTATCAAGAGAGTGAAAAGACAACCCGCAGGATATAAGTATTTGCAAATCATATGTCTGGTTAAGAGACCTACATCAAACAAGAACTCTAGGAGCTTCCAGGTTGGTGAACACATGGAGGTGTGCCGGGAGAGTGGTGCACCTGGAGAGGCCGTGAAGCTCTGTGCCCTTTCCCCATGCCCTGCCCTATGTATCTCCTCCAGCTGGATATTCCTGGGTTATATCCTTTTAGAGTAAACTGGCAATCTAGGTAAAGCACAGAAGAGCCATGTGAGTCCTCCAGATTTCTCTTCCCCTGTATCAGTGACAAGCTGGACTGCAGATAGTGTTAACTTCACTCAATTTGATCTCCTGAGGTACCATGTGGAGCATGCCCCCTGCTGAACTGTGTTGGATATGCAACATGTAAAGAAAACAACCACTGTTGGGCGCCTGGGTGGCTCAGACGGTTAAGCGTCTGCTTTCGGCTCAGGTCATGATCCCAGGGTCCTGGGATCAAGTCCTGCATCCGGCTCCCTGCTCAGCAGGGAGCCTGCTTCTCCCTCTGCCTCTGCCTCTCTCTCTCTCTCTCCCTGTCTCTCATGAATAAATAAACAAAATCTTTAAAAAAAAAAGAAAACAAACATTGTTGTGTTAAAGCACTGGCATTTAGAGGTTAATTTGTAATATAGTGTTATCCAGCCTGTCCTAATTAATAATAAAATTAGTACCAGTGAACAAAAGAACTCTATAAAAAACACCTTACCTATACAAAGAACTTTACATAAAAGTTCCATATAACTTCTGTATAAGAATTTTATCTCTATAAAGAATTCTTACAATTCAATAATAAAAAGACAAATAACTCAAAATAGACAAATGATCTCAACAAATTATTTTCCGAAGAAGATACATAATGGCCAACAAGCAGATGAAAATATGCTCAACATAATTAGTCATTAGGGACCATTTTAGTTAAACACAAAATTCCTATATGACCCAGCAATTCCACTCCTAGGTATATACCAAAGAAAAAATAAAACATGTCTTACACAAAAACTTGTATATGTTTATAGCAGCATTATTCATGTTGCGAAAAGGTGGAAACAAGCCAAATACTGATGAACGGAAAGCCAAATGTAGTATATCCATACAATGGAATATTATTCAGCCAAAAAGAATCGAAGGAGTGATACACATTATAAGGTGGATGGCCCTCAAAAACAGTGTGCTAACCGAAAGAAGCCAGTCACAAAAGGCCTCATGTTATATGATTTCGTTTAAATAAAAGATCAAGAGTAGGCAAATCAATAGAGAGTGAAAGCAGATTAGTGGTTGCTTAGGGCTGGGAGATGAGTAACAGGGGTGTGATGGCTAAAGGGTACAGGATTTCTTTCGTAGGTGATAAAAATGTTTTAAAATTGACTGTGGGAATCGTTATACATATCTGTGACTACACTAAAAAAAACCACTGAATTGTTAACTTTGAATGGGTGAATTGTAAAGCATGTGAGTTATATCTCGAAGTTGTTTAAATACAATAATACCAGAAAATTTCAGAGTATAGGTACAGTATGCACTTTACTGTCCATAGTCACACTGTGTATTCATGCTTATATCCCATTATTCCCCAAAAAATATATTTTATGAAGGCAAGCCTAGCAAATTTCTGCAGAAAAGCCATAATGATTCCTAACTCCAAAAATTTGTACACATCCATTGCTAGAGCTTGCCTTCACCCTCCTCCTGCCTAACCCACACTTCAAATATACTTCAGAGTAGCTGGTTCATGCTTGGAAAAAACACCTTCTTAAGTTATGCCACGTCTCTTTAAACTATAATTTTCAGTGAACTCCTAAAACGTTAACTATATTGGTTGTGCAATTTTATACAGCCATGAACTTTGATGTCTTGTCTTTCCATGTACAACCTATGGTTCTGAAAAGCATCTGGCTTTTATTGCCTTTGAATTTCTTCTAGAAAGGCACTAAAGATATGATTCTGAATCATATCTACAAAGATATGAGTGAATCAGTAAGAAATTTTTCTTCTCTTCATGGCTCACTATTACCTAATTAACAAGTTGTTGAATACTTACTACATGTTCAGCACAGGAGCAAGAAGGAATAGGAGCTGCCAATCTGGGTGGAAGCATAAATCTCAGCCACCAGCCAATTAAAAACAAAAACAAAGAAACTGAGATTTCACTTCCCTTGGCTCCCACCTGCCAGATTTTTACCTGGACAGATCCAATTTGATATGTCTCTCTTTATGATCCATGGTTCTTCTCCTTGTTCCAACTTGGAGATGACATCTGGTTTGGACACTGGATGCCCTATTATAGAGAAATCAGAGAGGAATTGGGTTGACTACACTGAAGAAAAAAGAAAGGTACCTGGGTGGCTCAGTCGGTCAAGTGTCTGACTCTTGATCTCAGCTCAGCTCTTGATCTCGGGGTCGTGAGTCAAGCCCTACTTAAAAAAAAAAAGGGGGTGCTATTTTAGGAGCCCCACAATAAAGCTGTCCAGCCTGCTCTTAGCAGAGCATTGACCTTCTGCTGGAGAGAGAAAAGAGAGCACAAAGTCAGTCATTACATATGTCAGGAACCCACCCAACTTGATCAAAGGAGAAGAGAGAGGCACTGGATTGGAAGATGTTGTGATATGGGGGGAAGCCATCCTTACCCAGTGAGACCAGGTGGCTGAAGTTCTCCAGCATCACATCTCTGTACAGGGTCCTCTGAGCAGGGTCCAGTTGCTGCCACTCCTCCTTGGTGAAAGCTATAGCCACATCCTCAAATGACAATGGACCCTATAACAGCATGCTCCTGTTCAATCTGAAGTGATCAGTCTTATTTTTACCATAGCATGCTAAACCATATGCCCAGTTCTACATCATGCCTATTCAGAAAAATGATGTAAAATTCTGTCTTTAGCAAAAAGAGTCAAACACATCAAAAGAACAGAAGAGCAAAAGAGACTTAATCACAAATGGGAATTCAATAAAGGCAGCATTTCAAATAAATGAATTATTCAACAAATGGTTTTGGGAAAACTGGATAGTCAATCAGTTAAATAATAAAGTTGAGAGTTTATATTTTAAAAACAAGAGAATCAATAATTTCCAGATGGAGAAAAATCTAAGCATCACAAATTATTAATACTGGTTATCCCAGGAGAAAGGGAATATTAGGGTCCCTTTCACTTCATAATTTTTATTTTATTTTTTATGTTTTTTAAAATGTTTAAAATAATTCAGGCCAGGACAAAAAATAGTGAAATGATTTTATAAATTGAAAAAAATGGACCAAAAACTGGCATTCAGTTGGGGAGTTGCCTCACAAACTCTGAGACCATAGCAAAGGCTATGGAGAATCAGAGACCCCTGTGCTCCCAAGTGTTTGCCACTGAATTTTAAGTAAAGAACTGCCTATCTGAGAGAAATAATTACTTTGGAGACAAATAGATACTCATCACTCCATCTTATCTAGGTTTTATCTCTGGATAAACTATACCTTAGTTCCCCAAAGAATAATGCTTATGGAGTTCAGCTCTAACATTATGCTAACTGCCTTCTAAAAAAAAATATTTAAAGACACAACCACAAAAAATCTGACACATTTATGCAGAAGTATAGGTCAGGACATCATCTATAGAAGATCCCCCAAAATGAATTTCTTTTTGTCCTAATGTCAAGAAATATTTTCATTGAAAATTCAGTTGATTTCTATTTGTGGAGAATGCTGAATTATGTATATGATGTCCTCTACCTCCCCCCGTGGCTGCTAGAAAAGATCGAACAAATTTGCACTTTATTTTTTTTTCAAATTTGCACTTTAATTTACACACTCACATAAAGTAAATATAATGTACATTATATTTATATAAAATTTACATATAACAAATATATATATATATGAACTATAATAGTTATTTTATGTGGCTTAAAACCACATAATCTACATATTACATAGCAACTCGCCTCCAAGTCTTTGTTCTCTCTACATTTTCCCTAATTCTAATTTCTAGCTTTCTGCACTTTTCCATTTGATTATATGGAAACCAAGTACAAAATAAGCAAGCAACTCACGTGAGACTTGGTCATTTTCTGCTTCTCTTCCAAAAGAGCAGAGGTCTGAGGAATCAGGACTGAAAGACAGACTAAATCTCCAGGAGCCATTTACCAGTCTAGAAACAACCACCAAGAGGAAAACAGGCCACCCTGTAGAAGGTCATTTGATCCTTATAGAAGGGTCTGTAAGTACCACGTGAAAAAAGTCCTCTTGTGACTATATAATCACATAGAACTTGTACAAGGTGTATTTTTAATTGGATGAATGTAGATATTTCTGTTGATATACGAACACCTTATTGTTCCCCTTTGAACCAGCAATTCTATTTGTAATTCTATCTGTAAGACTCTATCATAAGACGATAATTATGTATACATATATATGTAAGATTTAACTGCAGATGGAGCAGTTCCCTGACAAAAAGAATAGGAATGACCAAGTAGAAAATCGAGAATGCACCCATATTCCCTAGACATAAGCAGCCAGCAAAATCCTAAGAGCTCTTTTATATTTTCCCCTAACTCAGCAAATTCTCTTGCCAAGTCAATATTCATAAATTAAAACTGTTGATTTTGTTAATTTTAACATGTTTTTTGTTTGTTTGTATTGCTGATATTCAATAGTGCAGTTGTCTATGTAAGAAAATAGAGTGTCGGGCGCCTGGGTGGCTCAGTTGGTTAAGCGACTGCCTTCGGCTCAGGTCATGATCCTGGAGTCCCGGGATCGAGTCTCGCATCGGGCTCCCTGCTCGGCAGGGAGTCTGCTCCTCCCTCTGACCCTCCCCCCTCTCATGCTCTCTCTCTCTATCTCATTCTCTCTCTCAAATAAATAAATAAAATATTTAAAAAAAAAAAAAAAAAGAAAATAGAGTGTCATGTTAGAACCATTGATAAACAGGAATATACTACAATGCGTAAAGATACATACCTGGTAAATTCTTCTCAGTCCCAGGATGGGTCACGCAGAGAAGCCTGCACTCACTCACAGAAATGAGTACTCCCATGAAAGGTAGACTGTTTCCTATGGGGTTATCCCAGGCTTTGTCAAAATAAACCTGGAAGGAAACAATCGAATAGTCATGCTCCTCTCTGGACACCGAGCTCTGAAACAAGTAAAAAGCAGGTGCTTAATAAATGTTTGCTGAACAGAATGTAGAACAATTTCAGTAAACAGGAAGACGGGGGACTGAAATCACACCTCACATAAGAAGAAGAAGAAAAAAAAAAAAAGCAGCCCTCACATTTCAGAGCTGCCCTGGCACTCAAATTCTCCTATTTAACATAATTATATAGAACATCAACATCAGACAAGGCCACTCTGTGACCATGACAGAATAAGACAAAAACAAGACCTCTCTGAAATCATGTCTGAACACAGACAAAACATCAACATTGTCCAATCCACAAAACACCCCCTCTCTGAGTTAACATGAGCGACTGCGACTTCCTTACCTATTACAGCTTTAGCTTCACGGTAGTCTCCTCACTCTAGATTTATTGAAATCCCCCATCACTGAATTACCCCACTTCCTCACAACATCCAATTCAGAGCAAGGTCCACCCCCTTAGGCCCGCCTCAAAATCACCTAACACAAGGAGAAATCCTGTAAGTTCTAACACCCTCTTACGAGAAGCCCCCACTTTCCCCATGGTGTGCATGTTCCCAACTAGATGCTAGAGCCATATACCCAACTTACTCAACTTAGGGTGTTCCTGGTGGTCTTTGGCTAGAGAGAACTGACAATAATAATGTTATTCCTTCAGATTTGTTCGGTCTTACGTTCAAAGGATGTTTTCTTCTGTGAGGACGTGAGTGATGGAGGGAGATGGAGGTTTGAGAAAACATCTGAGGAGGGGCTTCAACTTGGGGGCGGCCTCTGACCTGCAGAAATTGTAAAGTGAGGCCTTTCCCACCAAACTAGAGCTGACCTTTATCAGTCCCTGGCTGCATTAAAAACCCCCTACAAATCACTGAATCACCAGGTGCAGAAATCACAAATCCCAAAGAGCACCTCCACAGAACCCGGATCACACGACTGGCCATACAGGTCCACAAATCACTGGCCACATGCATGCTCCAACAGGGCACAGACCTGCCATCCCTGACCCACAGATCATATAGCTCTCCCTACTACTGACCCCTGTACGTACCCAACATTCATCCCACAGACTTCCCATCAGTCTTCATAGACCTCCAATTACTGACCCTCGCAGACCCCCGCCCCAATATCAATGCCAGACTTCCTCATGACTTAACCCATAAATTCCCCTTCTGACCCCCAGCTCGATTATCAGGTCCCGAAACGTCCGTCCCAGCATAACCCCCGACAGCTGTCACAGATTAACGTGAATTGAAGAACTCTCCCGCTTCCTGGCTGGGAGAGCACAGCACGGGTCTCCCGAGCATGCGCCGAGCCGTAAAGGGCGGTTTGGCCCACTCTGCACCCTCGGCGGCTTTGTTCAGGAGGCAAGATGGCGGCTCCCAGGCACTGTGTCTCTTTGTAGGAGCCGCCATATTGAGAGTCCAGTCAGGTCCGTACACGCGGAGGAATTTGGTTTATTCCTAGCCTGAATTTGGACCGTGCCACCGCGGCAGAGAGGGGAGGAGGCAAGATGAAGGAAAGGAGGATTATACAAACCAAAGAGGTGCGAAGTTTTGCAGAGAGCTTTTGCAGGAGGATTGGGGAAGAAGTTGCAGTAGTACAGTCCTTTATTGGGGAAAAAGGACTTTGGAATGGTGCAATCCTTTTGTAAGGGATTCTACTTAAAAGTGCTGGTAATGGTACAACCCTATACCGGAGGATTCCACTGTGGGACCGAGGGGCAGAAGTGATGGCCGAGTTCAAGGGGCGCGGAGAGGTGTCATAAACCGCTAATTATGCTAAAAACAATGAGAAGGAATCGCCTAAGGGAAATTACAACTTCAGTAATATGTTGCAGGGACTGACTGATGAAAAAAGGAAAATTGAGACAGGGAAGAGGAGACTGAGGTACAAATAATGGAGAATCTGAGAAAAAGAACGGAGACTAAGGGAAAAAGAGACAGAGGAGGACTGAGAGTGAGAGAACGAGAGGTCTGAGACGAGGGAAGAATGAAGGAGGGGGGAGACTGAAAGAGAAAACTGAAACGAGTGGAAAAGGGAGACGGAGGAAGGGTGACCGACCGCCCAAGTCTGTCTGGAATGTCCCAGGAAATCCTTCGCCTGGACTTTAAAGGTCCGGGTTTGAGGAGATGGGTGGGAAAAGTTGAGGGAAAGTGTGAAACCTATAAGGTGCCTCAAAAAGTAAGGCGGTGAGCAACATCTTTTTAAATTCAAGTGGATAAGGCACAGATTTTGTGCCTTTCCTAGTCACTATTGCTCCCCTCCCCCCCCCCCCGTTTCTGATGTTGGCGACCATGATTGAGGTTTACAATAATGAATTACCTCTCCATCGCTGCATCACTCACGAGTGATGCGTCTTAAGTATGTAACTTAAATGCATGGCACTCATAAGCATTTACAGTCTTTGGGGGCGCCTGGGTGGCTCAGTTGGTTGGGCGACTGCCTTCGGCTCAGGTCATGATCCTGGAGTCCCTGGATCGAGTCCCGCATCGGGCTCCCTGCTCGGCAGGGAGTCTGCTTCTCCCTCTGACCCTCCCGACCCTCCCCCCTCTCATGTGCTCTCTCTCTCAGTCTCTCTCTCTCAAATAAATAAATAAATAAAATCTTTAAAAAAAAAAATTTACAGTCTTTAGCTTTGTGGATTAACTTGTACTTTGTACGGACATAGCGCTAGTTTATTTTTTAATATTGTAAGTATTGTGACCGTGTTTTCTAAGAGTTCAGAAATGAAAATGAAAACAATTATAATACCAACGACAGCATGACCCATACATCACCAAAAAAGCCTCTTATTTTAGACAGATATAAAGATGCATCGACACCTGGATTAGGGAGATAAATAACTACAACAGCAAATTGCACAATATGCAAAAGAGAATTCAGGCTTAGGCATGGTGGTGAAGGGGATGTGAAAGCACATATGGAGACTGAAACAAATCTAGGATGACAAGCAAGTACTTCTAAATAAATAAACGGGTTTTTGTCTCCCCAAAAGACACAGATGCTGAGTTGAAAATAGTGACTGCCCAATTATATTAGACAACATAAACATGTATTATTGTATACTTCTATTCACTGATATATAAAACTGAATAAAGTTACATTTCCAAACTCAAATGTTGCAACTAAAATGCCCTGTGGACAAACAAAAGGAGAAATTTGATAACAGATGTGTTGGCCCCTTACAGTGTAGAGCCAATCCTGCTTTCAAGAGTATATCAGATGATACATCAAATCATGACAAGAAAAAAAAAATCCCCTAGCTCTTCACTCTTGGATTGAAAAATGGAGGTCAAACTGTCTTCTTCATTTTTATAAAGATTTTCATGAAACTAAAGACAATATAAAATTGTTGATATCTTGTTCAATTGTAAACTAGACATTGCTCATCTATAAAAAATGTTCAGCAGACACTGCAAATGTAAATCTAGGCCAGTTCGATTCACTCTATAAATTTATCAAAGAAAATGAAAACATCTTACTTGCTAAAACAGCATATAGTTGGAGATAGCATATAGCTGGAGCATGTTTTCTTTTTTCCCATCCATTAATTTAATCCATTTACATTTAAAGTGACTACTGTTAAGAATTTCTGTCGTTTTGCTATTTGTTTCTATGTGTCTTTTTTTGTGTGCCTCAATTCCCTCAATACTGCCTTCTTTTGTTTTTTTTTTTTTTTTACTGTGTACTATTTTGATTCCCTATTTCTTTCTTTGAATATGTTTTAGTTATTTTCTTATTGGTTGCTATGGAAATTACAATTAACATCCTAAATGTACAACAAACTACTTTGAAACGTTACCATCATAGTTTTAACAGCACACAAAGCACTGATCCTTTAGAACTCTGTCCTCCCCTTACCTTCACCTTTATGATGTTATTGTAAACAAAACTGACATAAGGTCAGAAGTTGTTATAAGAGAAAAAAGGTCTTTATATATCGATAAAAGGGTCAATTCATCAAGAAGATTAACAATTATAAATGTTTATGAGCTAAACAACGAAGATCAAATATATTGAGGCAAATATTGACATTATTAAGGGAGAAATGCACAGTTCTGTAATAGTAGGAGACTTCAACAGATACTTTACATAATGGACTGAACATAGAGACATAAAATCAGTAAGGAAATAACTTCATTAACACTTAAACTAGACCTAACAGACATATAGGACACGACACCAAGCAACAGCACAATACTCATTTTTTTCAAGTTCACACGGAACATTCTTCAGGATGTACCATACTTTAGGCTACAAAACAAGTATCAATACATTTTAAAAAACTGACATCATATAAACTATGTTCTCCAACCACAAGGAAATGAAATTGGAAATTAATGAGAAGAAAAACTGGAAAGTCCACAAATACGTAAAAATTAAACAGGACACTATTAACCAATGGGTAAAAGAAGAAATCACAAGGTAATTAAAAATACTTGGAGACAAATGAAATAAACACACCATACCAAAACTTATGGGATACAGCAAAGGCAGTGTATGGATGGAAATTTAGAGTTGTAAATGCCTCCATTTTAAAAAAAAAGAAGAAATATTGCAAGCAATTACCTAACTTTACTCCTTAAGCAACTAGAAAGACATGAAAACTAAACCCAGAGCTAGCAGAAGGAAGGAGATGATAAAGATTTGAGTGGAAATAAACAAAATAGAGAAGAACAATGGAAATTATCAACAAAACCAAAAGTTGTTTCTTTGAAAGATCAACAACATTCACACACCTTTAACTAGACTGACCAAGAAACAAAGACCCAAATTACTAAAATCATACACAGTTGACACTTGAACAACATGGGTTTGAACTGCATGGGTCCACTTATATGCAGATTTTTTTCAACAAATACAGTACACTACTGTAAATGTATTTTCACTATGATTTTCTTAGTGACACTTTCTTTTGTCTAGCTTACTTTAAGAACATAGTATATAACACATGCAACATACAAAACATGTTAATCAACTGTTATTGGTAAGGCTTCTAGTCAACAGTAGGCTATTAGTTACATATTGGAGGAGTGAAAAGTTATATATGGATTTCCAACTGCATAGGGGGTGGGTAGTTGCCCCTAAACCCCATGTTGTTCAAAGGTTAACTGTACAATGGTGGGGACATTAATACAGAACTACAGATGAAAAAGATTATAAGGATACGATGAACAATTATATACCAACAAATTAGATAACCTAGAAAATGCATAAATTCCTAGAAGCACACAAACCTCCGAAACTGATTCAAAAAGAAACAGAAAGTCCTATAATAGAGTTATAACGAATAGACTGAATCAGTAAGCAAAAACCTCCCATCAAAGAAAAGCTCAGAACCAGATGGCTTAACTGGCAAATTCTACAAAACACTTAAAGAATTAATGAAAATTATTTTCAAACCTTCCAATATTATCTGACTTTTTGATGCTATTCATCCTAGTGGGTGTGAAGTGATACAAAAGCCAGACAAAGACATCACAAGAAAACTACAAACCCGTATCTCTTATGAATATATATGAGAAAAATCCTCAACAAAATGTTATCAAACCAAATACAGCATATTAAAAGGATTATATACCTTAACCAAAGTGGGATTTATCCTAGAAATGAGTCACTCATCATTAAAAAATCTATCAATGTACATTAAGAATCAAGGGGGATGAAATCACGATCATCTCGCCATCTCAATTAATGCAGAAAAAGTATTTTACAAAGTCCAATTCCCTTTCATGATGAAAACACAACAAACTAGCAGAAAGAAACTGCTAAACATGATAAAGTCCACTTATGAATAACTCACTGATAACATTATATTCAGTGGTAAAAGACTAAAAGTTTTTCCCCTAAGATAAGCATAGAACAAGGATGCTTTCTTTCAGCCCTTTATTCAACATTGTGTTGAAATTACTACAAAATCATGGTAATCAAAATAATGTGGTACTAGAATATGGATAGACATATAGGTCAAGAGAATAGAATGGAGAGTCCAGAAATAAACCCATACACCTATATTCAAGTGGTTTTTGACATGGGTGGCAAGATGATTCAATGAGGAAAGGACTGTTCTTTCAATAAATGGTCCTGGAAAATTTGCTAGGCACATGACAAAGAATGAAATTGGACCCTTACCTTACACTATATGCAAATAGCCAACAAACACATGAGAAATGCTTGACATTATTAGTCATCAGGGAAATGCAAATCAAAACCACAATGAGATACCACTTCACACCCACAAGGATGGCTAGTGTCAAAAAGTCAGACAATAACAAATGTTAGTGATGATGTGATGAATCAGAACCCTCATACACTGCTGGTGAGGATGTAAAATGGTGTAGCCACTTTGGAAAAAACTTGGCAGTTTCTCAAATGGTTAAACATAGAATTACTATTTGACCCAGTAATTCCACTGCCAGGAATCTAACCAAAACAACTGAAAGTGGTATGTCCACACCAAAATGTATACACTGTTTATATAATTAATCATAAAAGTCAAAAGGTACAAACGGGCACCTGGGTGGCACAGTCGGGTTGAACATCCGACTCTTGGTTTCAGCGTAGGTAGTGATCTGAGAGTCGTGAGATCAAGCCCTGCCTTGGGCTCTGTGCTGGGCATGGAGTCTGCTGGAGTTTCTCTCCCTCTGCCCCCCTGACCTCGCACTCTCTCTCTCTAAAATAAATAAGTAAATCTTTTTTTAAAAAAAGGTACAAAGAAGCCAAATGTCCATCAAATGGTGAATGGATAAAGAAAGCATGGTACATACATACAATTGAATATTATTCAGCCATAAAAAAGAATGAAGCACTGATAAATGCTGCCATATGGGTGAACCTTGAATATATTACATTAAGGGAAAGAAGCCAATCATAAAAGAGTACGTGTTATATGATTCCATTTAAATGAAAATATAAATAGAATAGGCAAATCTATAGAGAATGAAAGTAGACTAGTGATTGCTTGGGGCACAGGATATGGTGAATAGTGGAATAATAGCTAAAGGGTACAGGGTTTCTTTTTGAAGTGCTAACAATGTTCTAAAATTGAGTGTGGCAATGGTTGCGCGTATCAGTGACTATACTAAAAGCCACTATATTATACACTTTAAATGGGTGAATTATATCTCAATAAAGATGTTCTTTAAAAAAGAAAAAAGCTGAGGGGCGCCTGGGTGGCTCAGTCGTTAAGCGTCTGCCTTCGGCTCAGGTCATGATCCCAGGGTCCTGGGATGGAGACCCGAATTGGGCTCCCTGCTCCGCGGGAAGCCTGCTTCTCCCTCTCCCACTCCCCCTGCTTGTGTTCCCTCTCTTGCTGTGTCTCTCTCTGTCAAATAAATAAATAAAATCTTTTTTAAAAAGTATTAAAAAAAAGAAAAAAGCTGAAAATCTTAAAAGTAGTCAGAGGAAAACAGACACATTCCCTTTAAAGACTAAGATTTCTAACTGACTTTTCAATAGAAACTATGAAAGCCAGAAAACAATGATGTATAGATGTATAGAATTCTGAGCTCTTCCTTAGGAGAGAGAGTAGGGAAAACTGTATCTACTCCATCTGCCTAGAAGTGGAAGTACCTTTATAATTGTTTTTTACCACAGAAAGTTTTAATATTTTCCATAATTGAATCTATTTTTCCTTATAATAGTAGCATGTTAAAGTCTCCCCACCCAAAGATTCAGTACATATAGCCTTTTATTTTTAAAACGTTTATAATTTTACATTTTCATTTTTATGCAGTATTTCATACAGATTAAGGGCATTTACTACAGAGCAGAGGTTGACAAATTTTTTTTAGTAAGGCCGAATAGTGAAGAATTTAGGTTTTGCAGGCCACATGGTTTCTCTCATAAGTCAACTCTACTGTCGTAGAATAAAAGCAGGCACAGACAGTAATAAATAAGTGTTGCTGTGTTCCAATAATATAAAGTTTATATACACTAAAATTAGAATTTCACCTAATGTTCATGTATCTTGAGATACTATTTTATATTGACCATATTTTTAATTTTCTCTATGTTATGATGTTTTGATCTCCTGGGGTGGGGGTCTTTGCTGGCTGGGGAAACTCCCAGAACTAGTTAATTCCTATTGTGAGGGTGCCTGGGTGGCTCAGTCGTTAAGCGTCTGCCTTCAGTTCAGGTCATGATCCCAGGGTCCTGGGATCGAGTCCCACATAGGGCTCCCTGCTCTGCAGGAAGCCTGCTTCTCCCTCTCCCACTCCCCCTGCTTGTGTTCCTGCTCTCGCTCTCTCTGTCAAATAAATAAATAAAATCTTTAAAAAAATAATAATAATTCCTATTGTGATAACTTGACTGACAGCACTCCTCTCATAGGTAAACCAGCCAATCCCAAGTCCATACTCCTAACCACCTCCTTTATCTAACAGTCACACACCAAGCTAATATTCCCCTGCCCTAAATCAATCCAGGGCCAGCTAATAGAAAATTAAGGACAATCCCAATGTCCCAAAGCCCAGCAGAATTATTCAAACCAGCCAATCCTAAACTGTTTACCCTGCTCTGCCTATCCTTTCCCATGAAAATGCCAGTAAAAGCTATGGTCTGTAGTGCATTTGTAGTGATGAGCACTCGGTGATGTATGAAGTGTTGAATCACCACACTGTACACCTGAAACTAATATAACACTGTATGCTAACTATACTAGAATTTTTAAAAAAAGCACTCATATCTTAAAAAAAAAAAAGGCCTCCTAACACTGGTGCTTCTCTCTGTGGCCCTGTGTGATACTATATAAGAAAAACATATTTGGTCACTCAGACGACCAAAATATATTTCTCATATATATATGGTATTGTCAATGGTTCCTGGCTCACAGCTTCCAAAAGCCTTGGAATTTCCAGAGTGATAAGGAGCATCTTTTGCCATCCTATTGGTCTCCTGCCCTCAGTTTCTGAAATTGCTTTAGAGCCATAAAGGTGAAATGGGTGTCTTATTATTCGTAATAGCCCTTTTCCACCACAACTGGGTTTACATTACTGATGTGACTTGTGGAAAGCACCTAAAGATGGTGGCTGGTTGCCAGGGCAACCAACCAAGAATACAGGGGTGAAATTTTCAGTCCCACCCCCTGATCTTTAGGGATGGGATAGGGGCTGGAAGTTGAATCAATAACCAATGGCCAGGGACTTAATCAATCACACCTATGTAATGAAGCTTCCATAAAACCCCAAAAGGACAGGGTTTGAAGAGCTTCCAGGTTGGTGAACATGTGGGGATGTGGAGAGAGTGACTTGTTCAGAGAGCATGGAAGCTCCACACCCCTTCCCCATACCTGCCTTCCATATGTCTTCCATTTAGCTGTTCCTGAGTCATATATTTTTATAATAAATCAGTAATCTAGTAAGTAAAATGTTTAAGTTCTATGAGTGGTTCTATCAAATTAATTGAACCCAAGGAAAGGGTGGTGGGAATCTCTGATTTATAGCCAGTCAGAACTACAAGTAACAACTAGACTTGTGACTGGCATCTGAAGTTTAAGGAGGAGGCCTGGGGAACCTCCGTTCTGCAGCTGGTGGGTCAGAAGCATATAATAACCTGGGCTTGTGGCTAGGCGAGGGGTGTGAAGTGGAGAGGGGTGTCAGTCTTGTAGGACTGAACCCTTTATCTGTGGGATCAGATGCTATCTCCCAGGAGATGTGGCAGAATTGAGTTAAACTGTAGGACTCCTGGCTGATGTCACAGAATTGCTTATTGTTGGTGTGGGGAACCCTCTCAGTGGAATTGGGACCCAGAAACTTAGACCCTGCCTCCCATTTCTAGGGCAACTTTGAGTAATATTAAACTTTTCTTTCAATGACACTGACCTCTCTGTGTCATCATGCAGTCACTTTTTATAAACTAAGACCCAAACACAACTCTATTCTTTCAATTTTTTTCCAGTCATTTACAAATGTAAAGAAACATTCTATGGTCACAGAGTGCAAAAACAGGCAGCTGCCCGATGTGGCCTGAGAGTGGCAATTTACAACCCATGGTCTATAGCCATTCTGCCTTGCTCTCCCACTAACTAGCTGTGTGTCCCCCAATAAGTGGATTAATCTGTAGGTCTCAATTCCTTCATGCCTAAAATGAGGTTAATAGAATCTGCTTCATAGAGTTGTTAGGAAGTATTAAATCAGTTAATACATTTAAAGTACCTAGAATCATGCAAAATACATAGTCTCAGTGATTTCTGACACCAACCAGCTGGAATTGGGCCAAACTTCACAGGTCTTCATAAGACTGCCCTCACTTTGGTCACCAGCCAGAAGCCCAGGAGTTCTCAGGCCCCACTCTGGGCTACTCTGGCTAGTGGGCTAAAAATCCAGGAGTTTCCAGTACCCCCTCTGATACTTTGATAATTCACTTCAGTGACTCACAGAACTCAGGAAAGCACTATACTCATGATTACAGATTTATTATAGCATTAGGATATGAATGAGAACTAGCCAAAGGGAGAGACTCATAGTGTAAGATCTGAAAGGGTTTACAAAAGTGAAACTTCTGCTGTTCTCGCTGTGTTGAGTCAGGATGTCATACTCTCCGAGCACATCAATGTATGACAATACATATAATATTGCCAACCAGGAAAGTTCACTTGAGCTCGATGTCCAGAGTTTTTATTGAGGTCTCATTATCTAGGCACGAATGACTGAATCACAGGCCTTCAAGCTGAACTCAATCTCCAACCCTGCTTCACTCCCCAGAGGTCAGGAAGTCCTCCAAATGTATCTTGTGGTGATCGCTTAGGCAGCACGTATACAAATGTATCCTGTGATTCAAAACCCCAACTCTCTAGTCACATGGTCTTTGTGGAGTGGCCAGCCCCTACCCTGAATCATCTTCTTGGTGTCAACTACCCAGGGACCCACCATGAATCATCTAGGTAGGATGAATTATCAGGGCCCACCAGGGATATTACTGGGGAAATTCCAAGAATCTAGAGGCTACCTTTCGGTAACCAAGGAAAAAATCTTTATTTTGCCAGCCATATTCTTTACTCCAAGTAAATGCTTTATAGGTATTTCTTTTTGTTATAACTTTTAAGCCATATGGAAACTGGCACAACATGGAAGGTGATCATCCAAAAAAATATCTATGGACACCTACCAGGACACTGATTAATGCTGCACTAGATCAATCTGGAGCAACAGTGTCTTCATAACATCGAACTGCCCTGTGGAGGAAAACTGTCCTTAGGTTTTTTTCCAAGTTGTTTTTTTTTTTACTATTACTCAGACGAGTTAGCTACTGGTCTTCATATTTGTGTAATCGAAATTAATTTGTGTGTTCTTAGAAAATATGCCATTGTTAGCTTTGATTTACAGGCATTCTAGTGAAATCTCTGAGACGTATTTCCCCTTTGCTCAAAACGTTATACTCACAGGTCCATTCAGAGAAGCAGAAAGGCTGAACACAAAAATCCGAAAGGCTTTGGGCTCAAACTGAAATTCCACAGTTAAGTCCTCAAACCTTTAGTGAAACGTGCTCAGGCCTGGTAGAATTCTCGAAACATTGTAGGTCTTGCCTCTATCGCTAGGCTCGTGGCTCCGTGCGCGCGCGTTAGACCTTCCATGTGGGTCTTTTTGGAGGAAGGGCTTGGAGACCCGGGGGTGCGGGGGCCAGGGGCGCAGTGCTGGGATCAGGTGCAAGGCGCCCGGACGCCCTACGCGCTCCCGGCCTCTCGCTGCGCATGTGCAGCGTCGCAGCGCAGGCATTCTGGGAGATGTATTTTGCAGGCGAAGGCAACGGGCTCCTGCGAGCCCCGCGCGCGCGGCGCCCTCCTCCGCGCATGTGTGCCCTTCCCGTCCTCACCGCAGTGCCCCGGGGGCGGGGGCGAGTCCGGAGGCTCTAAGCACCGCACCTGGTTGGTCTTCGTCTGGGCTGGAGGTGCGCCGAGGAAGTGGGCGCGGGCTCGGGGAGGTGGGGGAAGAACAATAGGATTCAGCAGGACTTTGGAGTAGGCGTGGATCGGGATGTGTCAAAAGCTACAGTGACCCTCCTCAACCTGGGTCCGTGAGCCCGGACTGGGCGGGGTCCCGGGACTGCGTTCTTGCTGGTGTCGCGCTTCAGGTGTCGTGCCCGGAGCGCATCCAGCGCATCCAGGGGTGCCAGTGCGCGCCAAGTGGTGGACACCAAGGTGAGGAGCGCCCTCCGGGGTGTGGAAAGAGAACCAAGCTTTACTGAAGGTCTGAAATGTTCCAGGTGGAGTGCTACCTGCTTTTCCAAAGGCATCTAACCTTTAACCCTTACAGCAACCCTCTAAGTCAGCTTTTCAAACCATCGGCTGAAACCCAGTAGTGAGTATGGGTGGTGAAACCTGTTTAATGAGCCAAGACTAGTATTGTTATTTGCCAGTACTTTTAGGTCAGATATAATTTACACAGAATGATTTGCATATAATTTACAGAGAACAAAAGTGTAAAATTTGTTGATGCACACATGTAACTACCACCCCCATCAAACATTTTAATACCCCAGAAAGTTCTGCTCCTTTTTAGTCAACTCCTCCCCCCACCTGCTTAAGAACCAACCAGTTTCCAATTTCTATCTCTATAGGTTAGTTTTGCCTTTGTAGAACATCATATGAATGGAATCCTACAGTAAGCAGGCACTTAAAAAAAATAGATAAAATACTGTAAAATAGCACATGTGTATTCCCTTGTGATAGGATTGTTTTATGAAATTTACTACATATAACTGTATTTTTTTAAATGACTATTTATTGGGCATCCATGAACCGGACACTGTTTCTAGTGTTGGGGATACAGTACTGAATATACAGTACTGAATCAAGCTCCCTGCCTTTATGAAATCTTAGTTTTAGGAAGTAGAGACAGTCAGTTAACAATAAGCATAATCATATAGTATATTAGATAGTAAATTATATATTAGAATTTATACACAAAGAAAAAGTAGATCAGGGTAAGGGAAATGGGGGGGATTAAATTTAACTTAGGTAGACAGCGGAGGCCTCCTTGGTGATTTTTGAGTAAAGACTTGAAGAAGTAGAAGAGTGGGGGTGCCTGGGTAACTCAGTCTGGTTAAGCATCTGACTCTTGGTTTCTGCTCAGGTCATGATCTCAGGGTCATGAGATGGAGCCCTGTGTCTGGCTCAATGCTCAGCTGGGGGTCTGCTCGAGATTCTCTTCATCTTCCTCTGCCCCTTCCTCCCCCCCCCCCCCCCCCCGTCTATCTCTCAAATAAAAAAATCTTAAAAAAAAAAAAAAAGAAAGAAATAGAAGAGTGTGCTGGGTAGAGGGAACAGCCAGCATGGACACACACACACACACACACACATTAACATATTAACATTAGGTTGTTCTGTAAAATATGTTTGTTACCTTAACCAAAATATGCTTCTTACCTTAATCTCTGATATAACACAGATATGATTTCTAATTTTACTGAGGCTGGAGAGGTGAGGTTGACTGACTTGCCCAAAGTCAAACAGCCAGAGGTAAATTCAAGCCCAGATATTTTCCTCCAAATCTCCTACTCTTTATATGTCTCCCAACCTAAAACATAGCATTTAACTGACCTCTCCTCCCCCTTAGCTTAAAACACAGGGATCGACAACTCAGCTCCCCGGGAAAGATTCCGGAAAGACTGTGGCACAAATCTCACCATGTGGGCATTATATGTCCAGGGTCTGTTGGTGTCTCTTCCGCAGTTCCTGGGTCCCACTGAGAACCTGTTGCTGGTACATTCTACCTTCAGACTCCAACCTGTCTGTTCCTACAGCCCTGGTTAGAATCCACAGAAGGCATGACTAAATGGTCAGAGAAGGATGTGCACCAACTGCCATTACATATTGATAAATATTTGGCAACATCATTTTTGATGACTGTAAATTACTTTATCTTTGGAGTATATATCTGTTTGTTTTACCAGTTCCTTAATTTGTTCCAATTTTTCAGTATGTTAAGAAGTGCTGCAACAGATAGTCTTGCAGCTAAATCTTAGTGCAAGTCTGGTTTTTCTCACAATGAGTTCTGGAGGGCCCAGGAGACATTCTCCCACAGAGTGGCTTCCCCTACTGAACTGTTGAGGCAGCCGTGGATGGCTTTGTTACACCAGGGATTCTGGGATCTTCAAGTCATACCTGGTCTCTCATGGCTCCATCTCTCCCCCTACCTCTGTGTTCATAGATCTCTGTCTTCACCCAAAGGCTGCAGAAAATGACCAAGTCCCAGGTGAGTTAGTTTGTTCCATTCATTATATAGGAACAGTAGTGGAGGACTGTAAAAATGACCATGTGAGCTGAAATCATGCAAAGAAATCTTAATAGTCAATGGGATTTTTTATATTGGTTATAGTTGTTCTGTGACCTTTAAAAATGTTGGTTAAAACATTAAATCCTCTTACTGTTGGTCATACAAGTATAGGAAAATGAAAAATAGCAAAACAAATATTTAGTACATTGTTAATTTAAACATTGACAATTAAAATACTTTGTTAAAAAAACTTATCAAGAGCATTTGGAACAGTGCTGCCTTCTCTTTGTATAACTTGATACCAAGTGAGCATCTTTTCTGTGCCTTGGCACATTGGGTCGGATTCTGATATTTGGTCCTTTGCATCTAGGACAATCAGTTCTGGATGTGTATGGGGTGTTCAGTAAATATTTGCTTAATGACTTAATGAAGAATGGCCTAATGAATAATGAATATTCAGTGTAAAATGTTTCAAACATGATTTTTGTGTTACCCACAAAATGGAACATAAAACTAGACAAATGGGCATCAAAGCATAGGGCAGGAGAAACAGAATGAGACCAAATTAGTATACTATCACCCAAAATGAAATGGGGCCAAATTTTAGGAAGCATTATCAAATAATGAGCATGCTTTAAACAAGTTGCCATGCTTTTTGTTTTCCATTTTGTGCAGTACTGATGACTTTAGTTGGAATAGGAATGTGTTGTTGCAGGGACCAGTATCATTCAAGGACGTGGCTGTGGATTTCACCCAGGAGGAGTGGCAGTATCTGGACCTTCCCCAGAGGGATCTATACAGGGATGTGATGCTAGAGAACTATATCAACCTCATCTCAGTGGGTGAGGACCGTTTCCCAGTGTTGATTGGCATGTGCTTAGTTAACTACCTTACCTTTCTCAGTTGCTCCAAATAATCAGCCCTTTGAAGTACTTTTACAAGTATGGCTCTGGGTCTTAGATTTAAGATTGACAGTCTTTGGGAGGTCTGGCTTCAAGTTTGTTTAAAGACCTCTCTTTTTCAGGTACAAATGGGCACCTTCATCAGGAAGTCCCTGATGAAGTGCAGAGTTCAAAGGACCTGAAGCCCAGGTAGCTAGGTCCAAATCCTCTATCATTTCCCATTGACAGGATATCAAACCACAAAGCCATCTGTGATCCACAAGTTGGAACAAGGTGAAGAACCATGGATGGTGGAGAGAGAAATCCCAAATTGGAACTATGCAGGTGAGTTAGGTAAAGGACTCTGTGGATGGAAGTGAATGAAATTAAGATCACAGTTGATCTGATGGTTACCAGAGGAGAGATAGTGGGAGGATGGGTGAAATAGGTGAAGGGGATTAAGAGTATACTTGTCATGAGCCCTGAGTAATATACGGAACTGTTGTATCACTATATTGCATACCTGAAACTAATGTAACACTATATGTTTACTGGAATTTAAAAGAAAATTTTTTAAAAGATCACAGTTGATCAGTAAGGGTTGGCATCTTTGAAAAATATGCTTCAGGACTCTCTTCTTAAAGCCTTTGGCCCTTTAAAAACAACTGGGATGGTTGACATAAGTTCCTTATTTACCTGAATGCCATTTCCATATATCACCTTCCCACATTAATGCTCTTCTCTGCATGGCTATTAGAGAGTGACATTTTCCCTTCCAGGTATATTCTGCCTGTGATTCTTAACCAACTTCATTTAAGACTTTGAGAAGTTTTTTTGCCTTTTTTTAATTTTTGCAAAATATACATACCATAGAATTTACTATTTTTAAGTGTATGGTTCAGCGACATTAAGTACATTCACGTTGATGTGCACCATCACCACCATCCATCTGCAGAACTCTTTCATCACCACCAGCCGAGACTCTGTACCCGTTAAACTATACCTCCCCGCCCTACCTCCCCTGCTAGCTAATGCTAACCACTACTTTACTTTCTTTGCTCAGAACCTTACTATTCTGGATACCTCATATAAATGGAATCAAACAGTATTTGTCCTTTTATGTCTGATTTATTTTACTTAGTATATCTTCGAAGTTCATCCACGTTGTGGCATGTGATAGAATTTGATTGATTTTTAGGGCTGAAGAATACTCTGTTGTATGTGTATACCACATTTTGTTTATCCATTTATTTGCAATGAACATTTGAGTTGTTTTTACCTTTGGGCTCCTGTGAATAATGCTTCCAAGAACGTTGGTGTCCAAATTTCTGTTTGAGCCCCTGCTTCCAATTCTTTTAGGTATACACCCAGAAGTGAATTTGCTGGACCATGTGGTAATTCTGTGTTTACATTTTTAAGGAATTGCTCTGATGTTTCCCACAGCTACCACACAATTTTACATTCGCACCAGCAGTGCACAAAAGTTCCAATTTTTCCACATCCTCACTGACGCTTGTTATTTTTTGTTTTGTTTTGTTTTTCTAGTAGCAATCCTAATGGGTATGAAGTGGTATCTTATGGTTTTGATTTGCACTGAATGACTAGTGATGTTGAGCACATTTTCATGTGTGTTTTGGCCATGTGTGTATCTTCCTAGGAGAGGTGTCCAGTCTAGCCTCTGGGGAACCAGTGTTGGATAAAGAATAGAAATCTACTCACTTTCTTTAAAGACTGATGGCTCATATGTCAGGAACTGGGTTAGGAAGTTCAGGAGAATTATTGAATTCTGAGCCAGGGAATGACTTTATTGCTCTGGATGTAGGTAGCATAAGTTTAACAGTAGTCAAGTACTGTCAGAGGTTTATAAAATAGATGAAAATGAAGACAGATAGGATTTTAGATCCAGAGTGAGAAATCTGCTGCTTAGCATCTCCACATTAATAGAATCCAGAAATTTGGAAAACACGATGTAAAGCAAAAGTGGCAAGCACATAGTTGTCAGTAATAATACGTGTAATAATGGTATCTAACTGACAAAACGTATTATGTGTGAGGCAGTATTCTGAGTACTTTACATCTATTGACTCATTTAATTCTCATGACAACACTACAAGGTAGGTGCTATTATTATCCCTTTTTTTATAGAAAGGGAAGTTGAGAACCAAAGAGATCAAGGAACTTGACTTCTGCCACATGTCTAATTAGTGTTGGAGGTAGGATTGAAACCCTGGTAATCTGGACTTAGTACCTGTTTTCTTAACTGTGATTCCTCTTCTATATGTGCTAGGTAGAGAAGAAAGGGGGGAGAGTATTTAAAAGTCAGGATTAATGTAGTATATGTGAACTATTAATAGACTAAGATGACACACTCAGGAGTGAGAATTCAATAGTTAATCTAACCCTGAGGCATTTGTATTTGGCTTATTCTGTGGCTTATTTCTCTCTTACTGGACACATGGGTTCCTGGGCCTTCACACCCATATAAGAACGAATTACTGTTACGGCTTTCTGAGGCACTGACTACTGCTTGCAAGTAGGCTCGATGGCTTTGTCAAGTCCGTTTCATGCTGATGGATGACTAGATGAGCTCAGAGACATTGGAAGCAGAGACGAGTGAGGATTAAACTAGAGCAATCCAACGATGAGTCGATGAGACACCAGCTCAGATCTCTCTGTTCCTCATCCAATCTCTCCTTTATTTCCTCTGATCACCATTTCAGCCAGTCATTGTAATTCTCTAGATGGGCTCTTCCTATTGACCCCGTAACAGCTGTCCTCCTTTGTTCCTTTTTATTGCACCTTGTAATTATTTTTGTTTTTCTTCCCAGTTTGCAAAGTCCTATTTGCAGACAGCCAGATATATTTGTGTTCTTTGTCATATTCTCTATTTCTGTTTCTACGAATACGATTTTTTTTTTAAGTTGTGGTTTTCTTACAAAGCTCAGGGGTATAGATTCCATGTAGCCTTGGTATTTCTGTTCATTAGGGATACTAGGCCTTAAAGTAAAGATTCAATCTCACAATAGGGTGAAAAGTTATGAGCCATAATACATTAGCAGAAATATTCACAAACAGAGCTAATTATGCTTCCTTATAGAAGAAGTCTGGCAACTTGATGACCCCTTGGAAAGACACCAAGAGAACCAAGAAACATTTTTGAAACATGTTGCATTCATTGACCAGGAAACTGTGATTGTGGAAAAGGGCAACAAATGTAATGCACTTAGAGATATATTTCCTCTGAGCACAGACTTTGTTTCTTCCAAACAAAGACTCCAAAAATATGCTTCCTATGGTAGGAGTTTGAATTATTTAGGCTCATTTAGTGGTAACAGAAGAAAGAATGAATGTAGCGAATGTGGGAAAACCTTCTTCCAGAAGTCAGACCTCATTATACATAAGAGAACTCATACAGGAGAAAAGCCCTTTGTGTGTACGGAGTGTGGAAAGGCCTTCAGCAAGAAATCCAATCTTGTTATCCATCTGAGGATCCATACTCAAGAGAAACCTTACGAGTGTACTGAATGTAGAAAATCTTTCGCCCATAAGTCACACCTCATCGAGCATCAGAGAATCCACACTGGAGAGAAACCCTATAAATGTGGTGAGTGTGGGAAAGCCTTTTTCCAAAAGTCACACCTCAACATTCATCAGAGAACTCATACTGGAGAGAAACCCTATGGGTGCGATGAATGTGGGAGAGCCTTCAGCATGAAGTCACACCTCTTTGTACATCAGAGAATACACACAGGAGAGAAACCTTATGTGTGTACCAGGTGTGAGAAAGCTTTCAGTGAAGTGTCATGCCTTATGAGACATCAGAAAATCCATACTGGGGAGAAACCTTATGAATGTAATGAGTGTAAAAAAGCCTTTTCTGAGAAGTCTGACCTCATTATACATCACAGAACTCACACAGGAGAAAAGCCCTACAAATGCAATCAATGTGGAAAAGCCTTCAGACATAGCTCAGCCTTCTGTCGACATAAAAGGACTCATCAAGAAAAAATTCCTTAAAAGAAACTAATATGGGAATATCTACAAATAAAAGCCTCAGTAGAAATCAAATCTTAGTATGTATCAAGAAGTCAAGCCTATTCAACATATTTTTAAAGTATGTAGCTATGTTTTTGTAGAAATCATATTCCATATGTGATGCCAAAGCATTTCTCAAAGATATTACAGAAAGTACACCTCATTGAAGGATAAACGCTCATTATGGCCTACAAAGACCTTTGGAATATTAGTAAGTGGACTAGTCAGAACAAAATTAGAAAAGCATATGTGGACAATTTGCAAAGTATGAAAGCATTATAGTCCTAGTTGTATTATAATATGTTATATGCCACATAACATAAATCATATATTGGAATTGTATATTTGAAGTTAACATAAATATGAATATAAAATAAGTATTACATGTACAATGCCATCTACCAAGATCTTCCACATTGAATAATACTATTTTTCTTCTATTTAACAGAAAATATGTCATTCAAGAAGAATTTAAAACTAATATTATATGTCAACTATACTTCAATTAAAAAGATTCTAAAGTGTAAAATTAACTTTTTTTCCTGTTCATTGCTAGTACATATGTGTGTGTGTATGTATACACACATATATATGACTTCTGCTCATTTTGATCAATGAAAGAATATGAAAAGGTATTGTTGTTGTTCATATGTACATACAACATAGATATATGAGAATGAGCGAAAGAAAATAGCCATGGCTTCTTACAACATTCACTATGATTTAAATAATTGTTTTTGGTGACTAAATTACCCTCTTCTTACATACTGTTATTGTCTTCCCTAATTAAAGCCCTAATGCCCAGTACCTTAGAGTGTGACTGTATTTGGAGATAGGGCCTCTAAAGCACAATGAAGTTAAAATGAGGCCATTAGGCTGGCCCTTACTCCAATCTGACTGGTGTCCTTATAAGAAGAGGAGATTAGGACACTAGGGATGCAGGTGACAGAGGAAAGACCCTGTGAAGAGGCAGCAGGAGGGTAGCCTCAGAGGAAACCAACTGTGCTGGCACCTTGATCTTGGACTCCCAGCCTCCAGAAGTGTGAGAAAATAAATTTCTGTTTCTTAAGCTACCCAGTTTATGACATTTTGTTATGGCAGCCCTAGCCCAAGCCCTAGCCCTAATATATACACTACTGCTCTTTTTCACTGGATTACTTCATAAAGCTGAAGATACAAATTATAAGTACTCCATAACCCAACAATATGTTTGGGGGTTCATTTTACTGTGCACCATTTCTGTCTATTTGGCATTTCCTAATTCACCTTGTGATAGAATGTAAGAAATACTTTAATAAGGATTTTACAATTCAGAAATGTAGGGACTTTTTTCAGAGAGAATCATTCATTTTTATTTTATATTTTAAAGATTTTATTTATTAGCAGAGAGAGAGAGAGAGCGCACAACAGGGGAGCAGCAGAGGGAGAGGGAGAAGCAGGCTTCCCGCTGAGCAGGGAGCACGACGTGGGGCTTGATCCCAGGACCCTGAGATCATGACCTGAGCCGAAGGCAGATGCTTAACCAGCTGAGCCACCCAGGCACCCCAGAGAATCCTTCATTTTTTAAAATAAAATTTGCGGAGATATCCTGCAAATTTACATATGACTATCTACGGCATTAGAAATCAACTTGTTCCTTATTTATTAATTCAAGATGGAACTTCATTCTTTGGAAGTGAGTTTTAATAGAGATTTAGGAATACAGACAGGAAACATACAAGAGTTGGTGTGAGAGGTCTCGTTCTGGAGCCAGCTAGATCTAGATTCTGGATTTGCTTTGAGCCTCATGTTCTCTTCTGTGAATTAGAATCGTGCCATCATTTCTTGGGTTATTGCCAGGATTATACAATATAATATATGTATGGTCCTCATAAGATGTTAGCTATTTTTGTATTTTCCAAGGGTATAATTGGAGTTCCCATTGTAATTAAACAGTTAAGGAAACAGTTCACTGTGATCAGCGCTTTGATGTAGGGAGATTGGCCTGTGGGGGTTGCATGCATCATTCTGTTTCATTCTCACAAGGGTATGGGGCTGGAATCACTGCCCTGCATCGTTCCTGTATTAAGCTACTTTGTTTAGAGGTTGCTCCTAGAAGTGTACTGCTAATGTAACAAAAACTAAAAGAGGTGACATTCGCCAAATACTGGGGCAGTGAGAAAACCGATGTCAGAGCCTGGAAAGATGGTAACACACTGGCAAAACATATGGTAAAATTGTCTCCTCTACATAAGCCGACTGTGCTGACACCTCTAGAAGATACTAGAAAACAGAATATTGGCAATATTTGCTGATTGATCTTAGCTGTCTTTAGCAAACTATTACAAGAAAGAGATAAACTCGGGCAAAATTAATGATTGACCAGCCAAAATGAAAGCAAATAGAGTCCAGACATTTGGAGTCTTACAGAGTTAAAGAAAAACCAACTATTCTAGATTTCAAATGACAAGAGAATGATTTAAAAGACTTTATTTTCTTTATTTTCTTTAAATAGGCCCCACGCGCAGCGTGGAGCCCAGCATGGGGCTTGAACCTTACAACCCCGAAATCAAGACCTGAGCCGAGATCAACAGTTGGACGCTCAACTGACTGAGCCAACCAGGCGCCCCTAAAAGACTTTAAATATCAACAACCTGATAAACCTTTTCAGTGAAATAAAGGGACTCAGAAAAAAAAGATCCTATTAAGGGGCTAAAATCTCATTCAAGCCTGTCATCCTCAAAGGAGAGCCTCATCTGCCACTCTGGCTGCATATTACAGAAGCTCAATTTTAGTCAGCTGCAGCTGAGAAGACTGGGGCTTCCATGCCCAACCTAGCTCCTGCCTTATACAACAGAGGCTTTACCCAAGGCAAGGAAGGCCAAGAGTCCTGGGGCCCTGATCCCACCCCACCCCCCATACTCTAGATGTAGGGCAGATGTTTCATGCTAGGGGCCAGGATGAAAGGACAGCAAGCTATCATTCTCCCAGGTCCCACTTATAGAGCAGAGGTTCTATCCTGGAAGGAGTGACTCAAAAAGACCTTGGGCTCCCATTTCTCCTCCAAAATCCCACTTGTAGGGTGGAGTTTCTATGCCAAGAAGAGAAGCCAAGAAGTTTCCTCCACTCCACTTGTAGGATAGATGTGTCACTCCAGGAAAAATAGGCTGCCCCTTCCACCTCCTCTATTGATCCGATGCAGTAAATGAGACACCTGTCCAGAGGGAGAAGAGGAAGGTGGGGCTGGAGCTCCACAGCTCCATGGAAGGAGCTGCCTTTATTTGCTACACAGTGGGGGGAACGCATGACTTAGGCATTGGTGAATATAGAGACCTTAGTTGTAAGCGATTATAATTCTAATAGTTCTATAAAACAGCAACAAATGAAACAGCAGGCCATCCAGAAGTTTAACAGAAAGAATCAGGGAAATAGCTAAAAAGTGCCCTGTAAGATCGTAGTTATAATAATCCATCTGGAAAGCTGTGCACATGTCTAGGTATTACACACATATCAAGGACCAACCGGAGCAGGCACTTGAAAGGCACTAGTCACTCTTAGACATGGGGCAGGCTTGAAGGAATTCCCAAGTCCTACACAGATCCATGAACAAGGAGTGGAAGCCTTACTGGCTCAAGGGGCCTAAGCTCAGCCTCTCACCGATCACTGGCTAAACATTACGTTTTTTTGAGCCTGGGTGACTCCTAGGAAGCACATGGGGAAACTGAGCACTGACATCAGAGGCTACACACTGTTGGGGAAAATAGACTCCACGGAAATTAGTCCAGGGAAGCCATGAAGCCAGCTAATAAAATTAACAAAACAGAGCAACATCAATGAGCCCTGAGAGGGATGTATCATAATCCAAAGTTGCCACACTGTATTAACTCAAAAACTATGAGAGATGCAGAGAAACAGAGTATTATCACCTTCAATACAGGAAAAATAGTGGCAATAGAAACTACTTTGAGGAGGCCCAAATTTTGAACTCATATGGCAAAGACTCCAAAAAAGCTATTATAGTTTCAAAAAGCTAAAGGAAATTACGTTTATGACAGTAACTCATCAAATAGAGAATATCAGTAGGTAAACATTATTTGAAAGAGCCAAGTGGAAATTCTGGCATTGAGAGGTAACAGTACCTGAAATGAAGAGTCACTATAGGGGCTCAACAGTAGATTTAAGTTCGCAGAAGAATCAGTAAATTTGAAGCTAGATCGTTAGTATACATTCTGAGAACAGAAAAAAAAAGAATGAAGAATAATTAACTGAGCAGCCTTCTGGTTTCTTGTCTGACACGGAAGAGTCTTAGAGTTATCAATCCCATTTTTTAAAACAAAAACAATCTGAACAAACTGGAAACCAACAACTCTTCTTGGATCTTGCAAAGAATTGAGGTCACAGGACAAACCACTGCTGTGAATACTAGCAAGGAAGGCAGACACTGGGAGGTTAGAGGGGAGGATGGCTAAGGGCTATAGAATGTGTTTCCCAGGGGATGGTGACCCGTGTCTGTGCTTTCACTGAAACCCTTGAATGCTATGCTTTGAATGCGTGAATTGTATGATATACAAACTATATCTCCATAAATATGCTTTCAAAAATTGAGTTGCTGGGTCTGTAACATAAAGAGATATAATATTACAATACAAAGGAGAGGAGAAGAAAAGTTATGGGGAAGTAAGGAAGTATTAAGTAAGTGTGTGTGTCTTTTCTTCTCTTGGTTTCTTCAAAAGATGTAAAATTAGGTAAAGCAACAATTATAACACTGTATTGTTGGGTTTTAATATATAGAGACATGACAACAATAGCATAAAGTGGGGGGGTGGGGCAAATGTTCTGTATATCTTGGAATTAATATTAATCTGAAGGATATTATGACAAATTAAGAGATACTGTCTAAGCCCTAGAACAGCCACTGAGGAAATAACAAATAGTTTAAAAATCAGTAGAAACTCTGCCCTCAAGAATGGAGAGCATAGGGCGCCTGGGTGGCTCAGTTGGTTAAGCGACTGCCTTTGGCTCAGGTCATAATCCTGGAGTCCTGGGATCGAGTCCCACATCAGGCTCCCGGCTCAGCGGGGAGCCTGCTTCTCCCTCTGACCCTCTCCCCTTTCATGCTGTTTTTCTCTCTCTCTCTCAAATAAATAAATAAGTAAAATCTTAAAAAAAAAAAAAAAAGAATGGAGAGCATAGCTTTTCTGTCCTTAAGTGTGTGCTGTGATAGTGAGCTCCAAAGTGGACAGTGTAGAAAGAGAGGGGGAAAGAGTAACTTTACAGTGGAGAAACGTGACAAACACTATCACAGATGATCAGTGTTGATACCAACACTGGTAAGTCAGGCTGATAGCGGGTACCCTTGCTATAATATGATGAAACGGTACTTTGCCTCTGTCATCTTCCTCCCTAAAAACACACAACTGCAGTCTAAGCATGAGAAAAATATCAGAAAAAAGGGGCATTTCACAAAGTACCTGACCAGTCCTTCTCGAAACCGTCAAGGTTCTAAAAACAAGGAAAGTCAGAGAAACCGCCTCAGCAAGAGGAGCCTGAGGGGACATGATGACTAAATGTAATGTAGTATCCTGGAGGGAATCCTGGAACAGAAAAAGGACATCCGATAAAAGCTAAAGAAATCCGAGTAAAGCATGGACTTCAATTAATAATGTATCAACATTGGTTCATTTATTCTAACAAAAGTTCCGTAGAATGTAATCTGTTAATAAAAGGGAAACTACTTAAAATAATAGAATCAACAGTATATATAATCTTGACTATCAATCTACATGCTAGAGAATCCACAAATGGTATCCGCCCACAAATGGAATCATCCACTAGAAGTTCTTGAGAAAGCCCTGTGAAGTGGAACGAAATTTATAACCAACAAGGCAGGGTAAGAGGTTTCTGGCCCCCTTCCTTTTTCCTTAATAGAAATTACTTGGGAAGCATCCTGACACCTCCCCATACACAGGGCATGATGGAAAAAGACAGAGTTGGCAGGATTGGGGGAGAGTGCAGGGGAAATGGGGCAGGGTAGGTACCATACATCTGGGATTGGAGTGATTTTGAAACATTTTTGAAGCTGAGGGTCTTACCGTCTGTTCACCTCACAGAACAGCAAATTCCCTTGGTAAGAAAATTCCCAGGGTAAGAAACCCTGATGAAAAACCAGACCTCCATCTCTTTTTCTCCCAGGGGACTGGTTTTCCTTTCCTGGTTGGCTGCAAGACAGAATTCTGCTGGGTCCTCTCCTCTTCCAGGGAGTTATACCATCATCCAGCATTGGCCCTTGAGAAGAGTCACCATCTTGTATTCAAGATGGGTTCCTTGTAAGAGGACGTATTGACCACTCCATCCATATTTGCATCTTTCTCCACAAACTCATCTGAGCCTAGTGGCCAATAGACTATGTCTCTTTCTAAAAAAACTTAGCCAGGGTAGTTTTTCAATGTCCTCTCTCCTCACTGGAACTTGCCTGCCTTATTGAGCATAAGGATGGTTTCTGTGGCTGTCTTCTCCTTACAAGGTAGGTCACATAGACCCACAGGTGGGCTGTGTTTACTTTCTTGAAGAAGATATCACTTGGCTTGGGAATACCCGCCAGCCATGTCTGAAATCCCAGACACAGGAGACCAGAGAAGAGGGTGAGGCTGCCTGTAACTGCCTTGACAACTAAACCACCAATGGATTAGAATCTTAAAACCATAGCACCATGGAAACAGAGTCACAGAATTTTGGATCCAGGTGGTACTAGAGAGCTCACGTAATCTAACAATTTAACAACAAAAAATTATCACTTACCTGATTAGAAGAAGTTTTTAGACATGTGGCTTATTTTCTTGAACCTGAACACACAGGACAAGAATAGTAATATCTTCTTGGTTGCCTGATGAAAGCATAAAATAAACCCAAAACCCTGACATACCAGAAGCTATGGGAAAAAGAAAGATGATTTGATGAGGAGAGTCAGAAGCATTTATTGGATCAGGGTTTGAAGGTGTTGAAAGTGGAGAATGGAAGGTGCATGAGGTGGGGTGGAGAGATCAAGACTGCTACTTCCTTTATCTTTTCCCTTGAAATTTCTTCATTATTAAGACTTTCATTCACCTGCCTTTGGTTTTAACATATAAGGTACAAACTTTAATACAGATGTGAATGCTGCTACTTCTGAAATCAAGTTCTTATAATCTTCAGTCTATTGACAGTTAACCTGGCATATCTTCATAACCTTGCATAAGACAATAGATACTTAAATATTACACCAAAAGCATAAGCAACAAAGTAAAAAAAAAAGATGAATTGGATATTATCAAAATTTAAAAATTTTGTGCTTCAGAGGACACTATCAAGAAACCAAATAGATATGGGACAAAATTTCAAGGAATTTTCAATTCCTATTGAAAAGAAAAATAACCCAACTTAAAAGTAGATATAGGAGGGGCACCCGGGTGTCTCAGTTGGTAAGCTTCTGACTCTTGATTTCGGCTCAGGTCATGATCTCAGGGTCATGAGATCAAGCCCTGCATCAGGCTCTGCACTGGGCATGGATCTTGCCTAAGATGCTCTCTCTCCCTCTCCCTCTGCTTCCCCCCACCCAACTCACGTATATGCTCTCTCTCTTAAAAAAAAAAAAAAAAAAAAAGTAGATACAGGATCTGAATAGATGTTTTTCCAGAGAAGATATACAGATGACCAATAAGCCCATGAAAAGATGCTGAACACCATTAGCCATCAGGAAAATACAAAGCAAAGCCACAATGAGATACCACCTCACACCCCCTAGTGTGTCCATAATTGAAAAAAATGGGCAAGAGCAAATGTTGGAGAGGATGTATAGAAACTGGAACCCTCATATACTTCTTTGCTGATGGAACTGTAAAAAAGCAGCTGCTTTGGAAAACAGTCTGACAGTTCCTCAAAAGATGAATTGCACTCATAGGTATCTACTCAAGAGAAATGGAAACATACGCCCACACAAAAACCTGTACACCAATGTTCATAGCAGCATTATTCATAATAGCCAAAAAGTGAAAAGAGCCTAACTGTCCACAAACTGATGAATGATAAAGAAAAGCTGGCATATCCATATGATGGAATATTATTTGGCCATGAAAAGAGGTAAGCTACTAATACATGATACAAGGATGAACCTTGAAAACACTATGCTAAGTGAAACAAGGACCACACATTGCAATATTCCATTTATATTAAATGTCTAGATTAGGAAGATTCAGGGTCAAAGTATATTGGTGGTGGTCTAGAGATGGGAAGGTTGGGGAGATATGGGGAGTGACTGCTAATGGGTACAGAGTTTTGGGGGGGTGATGAAAATATTCTAAAAATGGTAATGGTGATGGTTGCACCAAGGATGTGAATTATATCTCAAACTGTTATATATAAAAATGAAACCAGATCTGGGATTGGGAATGCTTGTTGCTATTGGAGCATCACAGCTTCTAGGCCCTGTCAGCTGAGAGAGGAAAGAAATATGTTTATATTAACTCCTGTATATCCACAAACCTGTAAGTATCTCTGTACGTATCTATACCCACCGTCACTAAGCATGATTTCACAGTCTCCAGCTCTAATCCAGTATCATGTAGACCATCCTAACCTTCCCCACATACTTGTCTATAACCTGGCACTCCAACAATGAGAAACCTGGCTCCCCCATCTGCCACCCATTTATTTGATTGTTCAATCCAGTATACATGTGTAGTGGTTCAGGATTATTATCCCGTACCTCTGTGGAAAACAACATTAGCAACTAGGGTACGGTGTGTATTTGCCTCTAGTCTTACTCTTCCACCCACTTCCCAAGTTAATTTAGGCCAATACTTTTTCCCCTCACCCCCTGCAGTGAGGTTACTTCATACATGTGTACTACAGTTAGATTCTTTTGTCAAAGCTAAACTCCATCCTGAAATCCTCCTACTGCCCAGATTATGTTTTTAATTGATTACGTTCAAGTTCATGGTTTGTGCTAAGTTCTATGGGTTTTTACAATTTCACAGTGTCATGTATATTCTTCATTACAGTGTCACACAGAATAGTTTCATACCCTAAAAATCACCTGTGCTTCCCCTGTTCAACTCCCCTCCCCTTCTCTGAATTCCTGAAAGCCGCTGATATTTTTACTGTCTGTATAGTTTTCTTTCCCATAGTCCTATCAATGGAATCATACAGTATACAGCCTTTTCCATTTGGCTTCTTTCACTTAGCCGTATGTATTTAAGATGCAACCATGTTTTTGTGTGGCTTGATAACTCATTTCTTTTTTGTCCCTGGATAATATTCCATTGTATGGATGTAGCAGTTATTTTTTAACATATTTTATTATTTATTTATTTAATTATTATTTTTGACTGAAGTTCAAAAGAGGGACAAGAATGAAGAGTAGGAGGGGCGCCTGGGTGGCTCAGTCGTTAAGCGTCTGCCTTCGGCTCAGGTCATGATCCCAGGGTCCTGGGATCGAGCCCCACATCGGGCTCCCTGCTCGGCAGGAAGCCTGCTTCTCCCTCTCCCACTCCCCCTGCTTGTGTTCCCTCTCTCGCTGTCTCTCTCTCTCTGTCAAATAAATAAATAAAATCTTAAAAAAAAAAAAAAAAAGACTGAGGAGTAGGAGAAGCAGCCGTCCCACCAGGTCAGTACAGGATACCATCAGTAAAGCACTAGGAGCCGGGCTCCTGTCCTTGAGAGTGAAGGGAGTACAGGAGAGTCACAAGAGCAGCGACGTGAGAATGTGATGGGAGGAGAGCAGGTGGGCAGTGACAGGGCTTGATGTCTTACTGACCCCTGAAACAAAATCTCAAGTTGTGTCCATTTTGATTATCATCTAACAGGTTCCAAAATTCAGGCTTTAGAGGCATGTGGGAGGAACAGCCTGGAAGGATACCCACCAGGTATTTTTAGTGTATCCTCAGACAAGTGTTCTGAGGACCCAGTGGTCCATTTGTCATCTACCCCAGGAACCTCTCTGCCATGCAGCTGAAGGGAACCCACATGCACTTTCTTCACAGGGTTTACCCACCTTCTGAACCCAGATAGAAGATACCAAACAAGTACTGAATTTCCCCCAGATTTCGCCCCCATGTGGAGATCGTCAGCTCGGGAAGAACATTGCACAATAGCCTGGTCTAAGCAGAGGTTTTTGTAGTGACCTAGTCCAGCCCTCTAACTCCTCCACACCAGTGCTCAAGTGGCTTGGGGATCCTCCAGGAAAGCCCACCAATTCCCCATGCTCAAGGAGGTATTGCTGTCCTGGCACCCTTCAGAACTCTTGAGAAGGAGCACAAGGAGAGCCTCATTTCCATGAAACAGGGACCGTGATCTCAGAATTCTAAGTCACAGACTTGTGTAAGCAGCAGAGTTGACTTACACTCCAGAGTTTATGGCACAGTGTCCTCTTGCCCTTCTTCTGTCCAGAACATTGAAGATTCAAGATAATATCTGCAAGCCATGGAAATCTTGTAAATTCATCATGATGTTTGCACCAAAGGCGCCAAGCCTTTTAAGCTTGCCCCATGTATTCATGGCTCTGTAAATGGTTATTCTGCCCAGAGCCACTGCATGTAACTGTCATTTAGATTTTCACTTGCCTTCTGGTACTAATGGGGTCAGTTTTTGTCATTTAAGTTTTAAAAACTCTCTGGATACCTGGGGAAGTAGTATAGCTCAGTGATTAAGAGCACAAGTTTTGGGGTGCCTCATTCCAGTTTATTTAGGTATGTACCTAGAAGTGGAACTATTTGGCCATATGGTAATTCTATGTTTAATTTTTTGAAGAACCACCATACTGTTTTCTGCAGTGACTTCTGATGTACAGTTTTAAGTTCAGACTTTCTAATATGATAAAAAGAAAAAGAAAAAAAAACTGGAAGCAGAAAACTGACCTTCCCTCATAGAGCCAGATATACAGGCCCTGGTTAAAGACTGAAAACAGTATCATCA
Organism: Phoca vitulina; assembly: GCF_004348235.1. Taxonomy (NCBI): domain Eukaryota; kingdom Metazoa; phylum Chordata; class Mammalia; order Carnivora; family Phocidae; genus Phoca; species Phoca vitulina. The sequence goes on from NW_022589786.1 coordinate 3,929,420, forward strand.
CCCTTCCTGCCGATGATATGAGAGTGTTACTTTTTTATAATTTAAATTTTGTTTTAAGTCGTGATTATTAAAACACTTAAACTGTAGAGTCTTCATGTGCTCTGGATGTCCGTGAAGTGGCCCTTGGGTGTGGAGTCTTTTGAGAAATGCTGAGTAAACACTGAACCAACATCTATTAAACTTATTTAAGCCATCTCCTCCAGGAACTTTTCCTACCCTCTGCCCCAGGAGATTCTTCCTATCCCCTGAGCTCCTGGAGCAGACCCAAGGAGCAGATAAATGACTGTTGACGCTGCCACTCTCGGAGGCCCACGTGTCCCGGGGTGACTTTAGCGTCAGCTTATGGTGTGTGTGCATTGTCCTGGAGCATGGAATCTTTTTTAAAAATATGATTCAGAATACTCCCCAAATCAGCTTGGCTTGTCACAACAGGTAACTCATAGGTATCTGGTTTTACTGACAGGTTCCCCCACGATTAAAGGAGCTATATTTTTCTTTATTTTTTTTTTTAAGATTTTATTTATTTATTTATTTGACAGAGAGAGAGCTATCACAGGTAGGCATGGCGGCAGGCAGAAGGAGAGGGAGAAGCAGTCTCCCTGCTGAGCAGGGAGCCCGATGCGGGGCTCGATCCCAGGACCTGGGATCATGACCTGAGCCGAAAGCAGATGCTTAACCGACTGAGCCACCCAGGCGCCCCAAAGGAGCTATATTTTTCTAATAGCAATAATTCATGCTTATTGTGAGAAATCGGACATACAACTGTAAAGAAAGTGAAAAGCAGCTGTATTCCACCACCCAGTGTAAACACTATTAACATTTAATGGGTTATTCTTTCATATGTGTATAGATATTTACAAAAAACAGGGCGTAGTTGATATGTTTTTAACTAGAGTTTTACTTAGCAGTACACCATCGACATCTATTTCATTATATTAAAGTGGCTTGATAACATTCCTCTTTATGGATGTGCCACAATATATTTAGCCAAACGCCTATTTGGAGGCCTGGTTTGTGTTCAGTTTTTCAGTAATCTAAACAATGCTGAGATAACCTCTGGCTTCTAGATTATGAGCTTAATATGCAGTTTGAATTTTATCCACAAGGGGGAAGCAAGCTACTGTGAGAAGACAAGCTAAGCTCTAAAAGCAAAAAACAACTAGAAAGTTCTTTGGCATATATAAGCTCACCCCAAGCTTGTGAGGTGGATATTAATATTTTCCCCATTTTCTACGTAAGGAAACTGGGTGTGAAGAGAGTCATTCTCACCAAACAGTAAGTGCTGAGGTGGGATTCAAAGCTGTCTTCTGATTCCATTCAGCTTGCTTGCTTCATTTCCCTGCGCTTCCGAAGTTGACAGCATTAAAACTTTCTCCCCACGTTCAGTTCAGTTCTAGGCACTGGGCTGGCACACTACGCAGAAATAAATGGGAGGATCCCTGCCCCTCAGAGGGTCATTATCAGGTGTGAGGACAGATTTATACATAAATAACTGAGTGACTAAATGCCCACCAGAATAGAGAGCCCAGGAAGGCAGGAAAGTCACTTTGTAGTGAGACTAGGAATGGCTTTATGAAAGAGACTTGATAGTTGTAAGAGCTAAGGTTTATTTAGCTTTTACTCTCTAAGAGGCACTGTGCTAAGTGCTTTATATGCATTTATTAGAAATTCCCCCATATGGGGCACCTGGGTGGCTCAGTCTCAGGTCACCTTCAGCTCAGGTCATGATCTCAGGGTCCTGGGAGCAAGCCCCACATCATTGGGCTCCCTGCTCAGTGGAGAGTCTTCTTCTCCCTCTCCCTCTGCCCCTCTCCCTGCTTTGTGTGCTCTGTCTCTCTCAAATAAATAAAAATCTTTTTTAAAAAAGAAAAAAGTTCCCCCATAGACCTGGAAGGTGTTATATCCTTTTTACAGGAAAGAAAATTAATGGTCAGAGAGTTAAGAAATTGGCTACTTGTAGAAGAATGCTAGAATCCACATCCTTCAAGTCAGTTGATAGGACCTAATAGGGATGGTAGACCTTCAACAGGCAGAGCTCAGAAAGAGACTTTTAGGAGATGAAACATGGAAACAAAGTCTTGGAGTCAAGAAATACCAGTACGTTTGCAAATGCAAGGTGATCAATGTGCCTGGAGGGTGAAAGAAGAGGAATCTGAGGAGATCAAAACTAGAAGAAGACTGAACCAGATTGGAGAAGTCTGGGAATAGCAAGCCAAGGAGATCCTAGTGGATTTTGTAATCGGGGGAACCAACCAAAGAGAATGACATGACCTGTGCTTTATCAAGATGAAGTTATTGCATTGCATAAGGGGACAAGGAGACTAGGTAGGGAAAATCCATAGGATTTGACATATCATGAGATGTTGGGGAGAGAGAAGGGAAAGCTATGATTAAAGTTCCAGGTTTGGGTAACGGAGAATGTGGATGTGTATTCCAGAGGAGAGGCTGCGGGGAGGGAAAAGGAGATGACGTCACTTTTCTTATGTGAGATTGAGGGGCCTGAGGGAGCTCTGGGTGGAGATGCTCACTGAGGAGCTGGAAGTAGGAAGCTTGTGCTTTAGATATGGTACCTGGGAATCACAAGAAATTGCCCCAGGAACTGGCTAGGGAGAATTTATACTTAAGATTCAGCAGGGGACATTCATACCCTGATAACTTGTAATTCCACTGCCAGATTTCTGTCGTAGAGAAACAAAATCACCTGTGACAAGATGTGTGAAGGATGTTCAGGCAGCATTGGCTGTCACAGCGAAAGGATGCATGAGGGGAGGAGTGAGCAAATAAACCATAAAATGTCCACATTGTGTAGGGGTTAATAATTCAGTAGATTTAAAATGCTCACATGGACAGATTTCTAAAACACACAGTGGACGAGGAAGGCAAATTGTAGCACAATAATAATGTGCCATGAAAAAAATAAAGGAGAAAAATGCCAAACAAACAAACAAAAAAATGCTGTCACGTACGTATTTTAAGTGATGGGTGTGGGTGCACAGAGAAAAATTCCAGAAGGATAAACAGACTGCTAACTATGCTAGAGGAGAAGAGTTGTGACAAAAATGGAAAGCAGAAGGGGTGGAATGGGATTTTTGCCTTAGTTATCAAGTTTTGATTTTACAAGAGGAATGTAATCGTATATTATGTGAATGAAAATTCTCAAACTATTAAATCTATAGGTCCAATGAGAATAAGAGAGAATGGAAGAGACAGGGACATATTCCAAGACTCAAGGTAAGTCAATATTAATGGGAACACTGGGAGAAGTTTCTGGAAGTGCAAGGGGGCGGGGGGAGGGGGATCCTCTACACTCACCAACTCTGTAGCGACAACCAGCAGGATGAGCCCTGTGAGCTTAGCTAGTTTTCAACAGCTTTCAATTATAGCCAAGCTCCTGTGTCCTTGAAAGGTCACCATGTCCTACCACTTGCCTTGGAACAAGCTGGTGTTTTTCTGTTCTTTCTGACTTGTAAATGTCCTAAGACATTTCATCCAGTTCTTGTGTTTGGACATACCCTCCTTTCCCAGAAATTCCACAGGGTTCTTGGTGTTCTCATTCCAGTCTTTCAGACTATGAAAACCCAGTAAATACCTGCCATGTCTCTTGTCCCCCATTCAAAAATATTCCTGTTCCAGGTCACTTGCCATGGGAGGTTTTTAATGGAATTTCTCAAGGGACACCTGGCATGGATGTAGCTAACACTGATTGAGCACATGGAGGTGCCATGCATGGTGCTAAACTTCATACAAGTATCTCATTTAATCCTGCCAACAACCTAGTTGGTACTATTATAACCCTCATTTCTGGGATGCCTGCGTGGCTCAGTGGGTTCAGCATCTGCCTTCGGCTCAGGTCATGATCCCAGAGTCCAGGGATTGAGTCCCACATTGGGCTCCCTGCTCAGCGGGGAGTCTGCTTCTCCCTCTGCCCCTCCCCCCCCCGCTCGTTCTCGTTCTATTTCTCTCTCAAAAATAAATAAAATCTTAAAAAAATAATAATGACCCTCATTTCACAGCTGAGACCTGGTGTGTGGTGGTAAGCATGTGGTGGGTGAGTGTGTGTGTGTGTGTGTTTGTGTGTGTCTCCTTGTGTTAGTTTGTCCTAAGGGATTAAGTAGGGACAGTGGTAATTGGAGAGGCATGAGGGACTGGACTGGAAATAAATTCTCAAGTGCTCAGGGGGGTTCAGTTTGCCAAGTGCCTTTATAACCACCATTTCATTTGTTTTCACCATTAGTGCTCTAATGATGGTGGTCATTAGGAAAAATAATGAGATGAGTCAAACTTTAATTCCCTTGAAGTGGCAGCCATCGGGTCAAGGGTTTTTCGGGCCCATTAACCCACGATGCAGCCTTGGACAATTCTGCAAGGGGGTGGATGTAGACAGAATGTGTGCTCTCTGTGGCTTCTTTTGACCCACCTCTTTAAGGATCATTGAGTTTCCAGCAGCCGCTTCTGCCAGTCTGGACACTCTTGGCCAGGCACCCCGTGCTCTCCAAGCCCGTCCATCCCAGGAGATAAAGCTAAGTGGTAGAGGAGCCAGTTTTCTGGAGTTAGTAAACAGGCTGTTTATAGCCAGGAGCAGTCACGAGGCAGGAACAGGCAGGCTGGGAGGTCATGCTCCTTCTGAATGTTGAGATTTCTCATAAACATCCCCCGTCAGCCTTCTGGGATGCAAGGACAACTCTGGGCCCATTGCCCTTGCCTGGCAGAGCGCCAGGGCCCCCACACCTTACTCCCTTCTTCTTTCTCCCTGCCATGGCTCTCCTCCTCTTTCCTTTCTCTTCTCCTATCCCCTTCTGTCACCCTTCTTCCATAATGGAGAGAAGATCCATTTCCACATTAGACACATTTAATAACTTTGGGCAGGTAATTCATCCCTCAGAGTCTCCGTTTCCTCCCTTGTAAAATGGGGGTAATAACGGGGCTCTCCTCAAAGAATATCGGAGAAGGTGCCTAGCACTGTGTTTAGCACACACAATGGGTATTTAAAACATGTTTGCCTTTCCCTTCTCCCCCTCCACCCCATCCCTTCTCCCTAATCCTGGTCCCCGCCCATGTTGTTTACGTTGGAGTTGGGAGAACGGGATAGACCTTACTTAGATAGGTAGATAAATAAATGAATGAGATCACTTAAAATTGTGAAAAGTAATAAAAGAGTAACAAAACAAAGTGATGTGGGGAAGGAGGCTGCTTCTGTCTGCTGTCCTCAGGATAGAGTCCAGGGTCATCAAAGCCCATCTCCATCTGCCTTTGTTTACCTCTCCAGCCTTACCTCTCCTCACTTTTCACCTTGAGCTCTCTGCTTTAGCCATGAAGAACACAGAGTATCAAAGCTGGAAGAGGCCAGTCAGCCTTTGAGCCAGTGGTTCCTTCGGCTCCCGGCTCCAAACACTCTCTCCTGTGTCTCACTCACCGTGAAGGAGTCCTCCTACTCCTTCCCAGATTACTAGTTACTTCTACCTGGAAGTCAGCCCTGCAGCCACCGACCTGAGTTCGGTTTCTCACTCTGTATTGCCACTTTCCCCTGTGAGAGTATCCATCACCCTGCACAGCCGGCTTATGGTCACCTCCCTCCCCAACTGTGAGCCTCTTGAGGGCAGGAATCACTCCTTATTCACTCTGAGTCCCTGAATCCTCAGCAGTTGGGACAGTGCATAGCACCTGGTAAGTGCTTAATAGACACCTGTTGTTTACTAATGTGCTTATGGAATACTTGGTTTAGTAAGTTTAAGAGTTCAGTAATATGAGGAAAAGGCACCGACAAGGCATGGCTCGAGAGAGAAAGAATGAATTGGAAAGGAAAAAAACCTCCTCAGTTCTTGTTGAAGTTCATGTTCTAGTGTCCTTCGGCTCCAACACTCTGTCAGAGCCCTCTAAAAGGCTTACTGAGCAAGCAGGGCAGAAGGCGTTGACCCCATTTAACACCTCCCAGGGGAGGGTCATGCCCCAGAGGGGTGAATCTGCTTTGGCTGAAGTTACCCACGCAGATAGTGTTAGAGTATGTCTGAATAAGGTTAGGGCCCTAGAGACTTCGGCCCAACCTCTTCACCTTGTGGGGGATGTCCATGGGCATGGTAATATGCAGACTCTGAACTACCCGTGTCCTAGCATTTCAAATCAAAATAGCCATTTGAGAGAGACAAAAGCCATGAAGGAGGAGACCATATGATTTACCCACAGTACCCCCTCGCCCTGTAACCCAGCCCAGATTCTGCTAGGCACCACCCCATTTGTCCTCATGGACTCCTCCCTGGGTTCGGTTCATGAGAAGCTGCACCCTCTTAGACTGACCAGGATGGACAAAACCCCAGAATTCTAATTTCCTCATTTCTGAATTGGAGGGACTGCAAGGATCAGAGAGAAGGGACTAGTCTATGGCACCTACTGAGAAAGGACCAGGACTCCAGACTGTCACTCCAAAACCTTCTCAAGTAGACTTCACAAGCCCCCTTGACATGAACCTTCTGAGTTGGGGAAGGGGTAGGAATGATATGGACCTGACCTGGCCATTTGTTAGCTGTGGTCATGTTGGGAGAAGCCAGTGGGGGAGGGGCAGGGATAAGCTACTTACCCCATCTTGTTCTGCTCTGGAGTTTACCAGTTCCTTCCAATCCTTATTGGTTTTGTGCATTGTTAGTTAACCCACAGGAAGTAGGATGTGGGTTGTTCACTGGTAAGTGATTATTTATGAGGGTTACTACTGCTCTTCCAGCACTAGAGTTTCTCCCAGCCCAACAATAACCTAGAAAGGATAGAGGTGGGTGGGGTGAGGCCAGCAGAGACATAGGTAGGACTCCCTACTACTAAGAAATGGGAAAAAGAGTTTGGGGTTCTAGCAACATATAAGGGCATCCAAGAGAATGGAAGGGGCATTTTGGCTGAAAGCCTGCAGCTGCATTTAGCCTAGGTGTCACCCTTATAGATGCTTGTATTTGCTGTGGGACCTTAAATCATTCAACCTCTCAGATGAGAGGGTTGAATGAGATAGTCTCTAAGAGGGGCTCTTCCCCTTTTTATAAGTCTCCCTCCCACTAAACAGGCTTTGGAGCAAATGGGAGCCATTCACTTCATGTCAGGTAAACTCAACAAACCTGGTCAAATTTGCCAGGCCAGGTCCTGGTCAAGTTTAATTGGGAGATCTGCAGAAAAGAGTAAACATAGCAGGACTGCTCTGCTTAGAAAGATCTGCTTGCACAGTTGGCCCTTGGTTGGCTTTGGGAACTTCAGTTTCAGGAGAATTTCCACCATTCCCAGAATTGGTAAGAGTGGGTCACTGTGCCCAAACTGTTGATACAAACAATGTGGTTTATGCTGAACACCTGCTCTCCTCCTGGGAGTCTGGAACTTTGGTACATGCAAAACAGCGGATGCCTACATGGCTAGCCCCCAGGAAAAGCCCTGGGCATTGAGTCTCTGATGAGCCTTCCTGGCAGATAACATTTTACATGTGTTGTCACAGTTCGTTGCTAGAGGAATTAAGCACATCCTGTGTAACTCAACTGGGAGAGGACTCTTAGAAGCTTGTTCCTGGTTTCCTCCAGACCTTGTCCCATGCATCTTTTCCCTTTGCTGATTTTGCTTTGTGAGCTTTCACTATAATAAGTCATAGCGTAAGTATGACTATATGCTGAGATCTATGAGTCCTTGTGAATCACTGAACCTAGAAATGGTCTTGGGGACCTCAGACAGGTGATAAGCCAAGATTTCACAGGCAACCATAATCCTTTACCAATCTCTTAAGATTATATAGCTTAAACTAGTGCTGTCCAGTAGAAATATAACATCAGTTGCCTATGTAATTTAAAGTTTTCTAGCAGTCACATTTTAAAATGTAAAAAGAAGTGAAATTAACTTCAAGAATATATTTTCAGGGGGTCCCTGGGTGGCTCAGTCAGTTAAGTGTCTGCCTTCTGCTCAGGTCATGATCCCAGGGTCCTGGGATTGAGCCCCACATTGGGCTCCTTGCTCAACGGGAAGCCTGCTTCTCCCTCTCCCCCTGCTGCTCCCCCTGCTTGTGCTCTCTCTCTCTCTCACTCTCTCTGTCAAATAAATAAAATCTTTAAAAAAATATATATATTTTTTCAGGGTGCCTGGGTGGCTCATTCGGTTTAGCATCTGACTCTTGATTTTGGCTTGGGTCATGATCTCAGGGTCGTGGATCAATCCCCACATTGGACTCTGCGCTCAGCGCGGAGTCTGCTTGTCCCTCTCCCTCTGCTCCTCCCACCACTCACAGGCTCTCTCTCTCTCTCCCTCTCTCTCTCTTTCTCTCTAGCTCTAAAGTAAATAAATAGTCTTTTTAAAAAAATATGTTTTCTTTAACCCAATATATAAAATATGAACATTTCAACATGTAATGATATAAATATTTATTGGGATATTTTACATTCTTTTTTTTTCATATGAAGTCTTCAAAAACCCATGTGTATCTTATACTGGTGGCACATCTCAACGTGGACTAGCCACGTTCCAAGCGCTCACTAGCCACACCTGCCTCGTAGCTGCCATGTTAGACAACACAGGCTGAGAGATTAACGGCAAGGGCTCTGGAGACAGAACATCTGGGTCAGAATTCTGGTTCTACCATCTACCAACTGCATGACCTTAAACAAAATTACTTAACCTCTCTATGTATCAGTTTCTTTATCTGCAAAATGGGGATGATAATGTTAGCTACTTCATGAGGTTGCAGGGATTTTTCAAAAAGTTAATAAATCTAAAACAATACCTGGGACATGTAGGATGTTGGGTGAATGCTGGCGGTTACTCTTACTGTCCAACAGTTTTGTCCTTGAGATCAACTTGTCCAACTCCTCATTCCATAGATGAGGAAACTAAGGCCCCGAGTTTGAAAGGCCCTAGTTTCAAAAGTCAAGGCTCTAGCTATGTCTCCTCTTGACGGACTCCCTGCCTCCTGGCTGACTCTCAGATTGGGTCGGCCAATTAGTCAGAAAACCAGCAGCAACAGGCCATACCTGGGTTCTGCAATCTCTTCTTGATTGCAAAACAGGGCTACTGTTTGAAATTGGCACTGAGGTGATGGGGGCTGGGCCTCCCCTCTGTTGCCCCCATCTCGACCCATCAGTTGGGCTGGCTGACCCCATCGTCAAGTCCAGTGCCTACTCAGCAGTGATAAGGCTGGCTTCCATTGTTCTGGCTTTTTACAGCCCTTCTTGTTTATTAGCTCATGTTCTGTCTTCCTCAAAGACACAGAGCATCAGCACTTTTTTAAAAAACCTTCTTTAAGTCATCTGTAGTCCCTACCTACCCACCAAACAGGTAAGTAGTAAGCTCCCTGTGTATGTCTCCAAAAAAAATGGTGAAGAGGCACTGGGTGCCCACTTGTCTGGGACTCTGTAGAGCACATTCTCGGACTGGAAGCATCTGTCTCTACCCTTCCTTTCCTGAAACCCAATGCAAATCATTTACTCTCCTGTGATAAGCTCACTTCGCATCACTCACATGTCTCAGATCTTCCTAGCTGCTAGAATCCGACCAGTTTTGTGGGCTCAAATTGTTAGCACGTGCTGACCTGAAGCTCTGCTTATTCTAGATGCTAAATAGTGTTTTATTTGACATTTATTTAATATTTACTGAGCATCTACTATGTATTAAGCCCTGTGCAAAGTTTTGGGAATGAAGCCTTTGTGGACCTTGTGACTTGGTGTAGAAAGTAAAAAAGAAATGATGATAAAGGACAACAAAGGGTTGATATAGAAAGTATCAAATATTCTAGGAACAATACTAAAGCAAGGGGACCTGAACAGAAGTGGAGACCTGAAACATGGTGGAAGTGAACCAGTTAGGGAGAGAATGTGGAGTGCTCCAGGCGGAGGGAACAGCCGAGACAAAACCTGGAGATAAGAGAGAATTAGGTATGTTGGAAAAACGAGAAAAAGGCCCAGTACAGCTGGGCTAGAGAGAATGAGAGGAGTGTGGCTGGACTTTGAGGACATTGTCTAAAGCACTAAGGAATTTGGACTTCAACCTGAGGCCAAGAGGAAACAGCCTGGTGGAGAATAACATCTTTCAAAACATACGGTTCTGGGAACAAATCAACTAAATGAGCTCATAAGGTGGGCAGTGAAAAGACTGGGGCATACTATTTCCATGTTTGTCTTCATGTTCTTGGTGCAAAGGCTCAGCCCTCTTGAAAGTAGCGTGCAGGCAGTCCGCAGTGCCCGCCATGTTCCCCCAACCCCCAGCGGTCCCCCCACCCTGTCCATGAAGCCAGTACTCATGAGTTTCTTGTAGACATGCTTTCCTTAGACCCTTCTGGAACTGTAGAGCCGCAGAGACCATCACCGAGAGACTGCCAAAGACTCTTGATTAAGAGTTGGACCAGTTGAAGCCCAGAGAATGAAAGTAACTTGTGTGTGGCCCCACAGCAAGCCTCAGGCTTCTGACTCCTTCTTATTTCCCCCAAAGAAACTGAACACCAGGGCTGGGACTAGGATGAGGCAAGTCAGGCACATAGGGTGCAAAATTGAAGGAGGCTCTCACTCTCGGCTGCCAGTTGAGCACTTGCAAGACCCTAGGTGGCCACTGGCCTCCTCCTACTCCTGGCTCTGTGGGACACACCTTGAGGACGGAGATTGCAACTTCCAGAAAACTCTCTGACGTCTCTCATGGTGTTTACATGGTGCCAGGCACATATCTGGAGGGTCACTAGATGCCTACTGAGGATACTGAACAATGGATTTCTGACACACTGATCGGTGTACAGACATTCGTATCTTTGGGTAAATACGACCTTCAAAAGACAACAGAACAAAGGGAAGACTGCCTGAGACTGGAGTCTAGAGATCTTCATTCTGGTCCCTGCTCTGCCACCGATTTACTGTGGGAACTTGGGCAGATTGTTCTTCGTCTCTAGGCCTCAGGGAAATGAAGCGGTTGAATAACATTTATTGAGCACATGCTCTGTGTCAGCTGCTGTTCAAACGCTTCTGCGCTTTAACTCACTTAAAGACTTTCTGGACTTCAAGGTTGCCTTCCTTTCAACAGGCTGTGGTTTGAAGAAAGGCTTTATGGAGATGTGGGACTTGAGACAGAACTTCCAAATTCCCACGGGGACAATATCGGCAGTCAGAGGAAAGGCATGCTATCTCAAGGCACTTCTCTGCCAGAAGACAGGATTGCCTGCCTCAGAACCACCTTTGGAACATGTCTGAAGGCAGATTCTCAGCCTCTGCCCCCAGAGATTCTAATACAGTGATTCTGGAGTGGGGTCTGGGAATCGACTAGAAGCTTCCCAGGTGACTCTGGTAGTCGGGCAGATTTGGGAAGCACTGGTCCCAACACATTCCCCTATCTATGAACAGGATCATACCAAGATAGCCCAGACCTAGAGTTGCCTACCTCATCAACAGTATCTCTGAGCAGAGAAATGAATTCTTTGGTTGATTAATGCAACAAATATTTAGCACCTGTGCTCTAGGCCCTGGGCCAGGTGGTGATTATGGTCCCTACTCTCAAGGAACTTCTGTTCTAGGTCTCTCACTTATTTTAGAAGCTAGCCAGAACGAGAAGGGCATCAGGAGGTCATCAGCTAATCCCATCATTACACAGTTGGGGAAACCAAGGCCCAGAGGGGGAAAGCAACACATTCAAGACGACACAGCAAGCGGGGCGCCTGGGTGGCTCAGTCGTTAAGCATCTGCCTTCGGTTCAGGTCATGATCCTGGGGTCCTAGGATCGAGCCCCACGTCGGGCTCCCTGCTTCTCGGGAAGCCTGCTTCTCCCTCTCCCACTCCCCCTGCTTGTGTTCCCTCTCTCACTGTCTCTCTGTCAAATAAATTAAAATCTTAAAAAAAAAAAAAGAAAAGACTACACAGTGAGCAAATGTATTTTCTGCTCCCAAATCGGCTGAGGTATCCCAGTGTTCTTTCCAGGAGGGGGCTGCATTCAAAATCTGTGGCATCCACTCTTTGCTGCTTTTTTAAAAAGGGGGGGGGGGAAAGGATTTTATTTATTTTAGAGAGAGAGATGGTACACAGGGGGAGCAGCAGACAGAGAGAGAGCGAGAATCCAAAGCATACTCCTCCCCAAGCATGGAGCCTGATGTGGGGCTTCCTCCCACTACGGTAGATCATCACCTGAGCCCAAAACAAGAGTCCCATGCTCAACGACTGAGCCACCCAGGTGCCTCCACTCTTTGCTTCTTACTTGCTAAACCTGCATGGAGCAAATGTTCCTAGCAGTCTCACTTCAGATCTTGCTGTCATTTTTAATCCTCAACATTCCTTCGACTGGAATGGAGGAAGGAGGAAAGAGGGAGCACCACGGGGTGTTTCAAAACCTAGGAGTAAGAAATGTTTCCTAGGATTGAGGCTTCCATCAGTTCTTCAGTGATATTTTAAAGCCCTGTCCCTTGGCTGTGCTGGAGGACGTAGTGCCTGCCTCCTCTTGCACTTTAGAGCCCAAAGAAGAGGGGGCAGCCTCATGGGTTGACAAGGACCGGCTCCCATTTCTGCCCAGACTTGCTTATGTCACTGTCGCCCGGAGCCCAGGGAGGAGAAGGAGGGTAAGTTGTGCCCGCCCCTGAAATGCCAGGCGCCCTGCGATTGGCTGCAGGGGCTCCGGCCCGGCCGCGGATTGGTCATCGCTGAGGGCTTGAAAGGTGGCTGAGAGCATCGGACACCTCAGACGGCGCTGGCCCGGGCTCAGACCGCAGACGCGCCCCCTGCCCGCCATGGCCCGGCTGCTGCGGGCGTCCTGCCTTCTCTCACTGCTCCTGGCTGGCTTCGTCCCGCCGGGCCGGGGGCAGGAGAAGTCGAAGGTGAGTGAGCCTCGGGGGTGGGGGCCCGGCGGGATGAACAGAGCCCCCAGGTGTCCATCTGTCGGTGGCGAGGCACCTCTCTTCCCGGACTCCCCTCCAGGAGAGCCAACACCTCGTGCGCTGACCCTTAACTCCGGTACCTCCCTCTCCGCCTCCGGGACCCCCACCCGGCGCGCCCGTGTCTTCGCAGTTTCATCTATAGGAGATCTGGGTGCCCTGGGTGGGCAGAATGAATAGGGAGGAGGGTCACTCTCGCCGAGTTGACCCCGTCTGCCCCAGGGCTACCTCAGTGTCGCCTTGCTACGTGCATGCCAAGACTGTCCCCAGCTACTCCCCTCCAGGAGGGCCTGAAGGGGGTGGGGGCACAGAGAAAGGCTAGAGACTCGGCGTCTGGGTTGGCTGCGGAGGTTCCCCGGGGAGATTGACAGGCAAGGAGAAAGGGAAGGAGCTGGGTGGTCCCCGTCTGGAAGAATTGCGACGAGGCCTCTTCTAGCCCAGGAATTAACGCAGGTAGATATGCCCACTTGGATTCCAGGGCGTTGGTAGAAGAGGCAGCGATCTGTGACAAGAAGCACTCTGGATTGGCAGTGCACAACCCCCAGGACCCTGGCTAGACCCTCAATTCTTTCTGGCCTCCATTTGTCCATCTGTGGGGGGCGGGGTGGAGTGGGGAGGGTGGGGGAGGGGCACAATGAAGCTGATGGTTTCAGAGCGAATGCTTGGAGAAACTGCAAAATCCACAGGCTGCTCTGTGAAGGTCTGTCTGCGGCAGCCTCACTACCCACCACCCACTGCCCACAGCAGCCTGAGCAAACCTGGTAGTCGGAGAAGGTTGGGGACTGCCAGCTCAATAGGAAAGGCAGAATTTTCCTGAGCCTTCCTCTACCCCCCAGCAGTGTGTGTGACCCTTAGCTAGAGTGGGGATGCTGAAGCCAAGAGTGGGGTGACCCAGCACGCTTATCTCCTAGGATAGCACCTGCAAAAGTGGGCCCAGTAGACCGCTCTTCTCACCCAGGGTGGGAGGCAGAAGCCAGGCTTAGGTATAGACCCAAAGAGAGAGATTTGTTTCCACCCTCCCAACACACACACACACACACACACCCCACATGCTTGTGTAAGCTCAAGAGAAGCTTTGAGCTTCTTTCTAAAATCTTCTGGGTCTTTATTTTAAGATCTTAGGAGTCCAATTCTATTTCCAAAGTTCTATCTACTGTTCAATTAGCCCATTCCATGCACAGGGTTCCTTCTGCATGTTTCTAACCCCCCATCCTGTCCTGTCCTCAGCTAAATCCTATTCAGTCTGTTTCTTTTTGGAGTAATCCTAGAAACTGGATGGCTATGAAGGCATTTCGTCCCCCACTTCCCCTTTGTATCCAGCCCTGTTCATTATCCCCAGCTCAAAAGGCATTTTCCAGGTTAGGGATGGGACTGAGTTTCAAGATTGTGATGTGGGGTAGAGGTAGGCGTAGGCAGGCCAGCACCATGGAGTCAGCCCTTGACTCTCAGTTTGGGGAAAGCCATAGAAGATTGGGCCCTGACTCGAGAAGGCTGGAGGGAAGAATGTGGACCTCATGAATAACTCATCATAGCTGTGTTTTCTTTGCAGGACTCTGGGGGAGGAATAGGTGGATTCAAAGAGAACAGGATGGGTATGGTCTAGAAAAGTCTTAGGGTGAGGTATGATCCTATCAGATGCAGCCGGTTAGGACTTGCTTCCTAACGACAGTCTGGGCATGTCCATCTCTGCTCCCAGGCCCTTAGAGTGGAGATGTCATAGCTCCGAATTCTAAGACTCAACCATCTACCTTACCTCCAACTCCCAGGGCCAAGGGTAGGATGGTGGGGCATGTGAGGAATGGGATGGGCAATAGGGGACAGTCTTGGAAGGATGTCTGCCTCCTCCCAGCTCAAAGGGAGGAGCGGGATAATGAAGGAAATCCTCCTTCCCTTGCTGTGTCCCCTCTGCAGTCCAGCTTCAAGCTACTCAGGCTCCCTGTTCTTGCTGTGCAGAAGGACCTGCAGAAGCTGGAGAGGGTAACAACAGCTGACGTGCACGGGATCCTAGTAACCGCTGGTTTCTAGGTGACTAAACGAGGCAGAGAGAATCATGGAAGCGCAGGCTGACAGAGCTGAAGAGCCCTTAAGACAACACTGACTCTGAGCCCATCTGACAGGCGAGCAGCCAGAGCCCCACAGAAGGGAAGGGAGTGGTCACACAGAGTCAGAGTCCCAGCCAGGCCCAGAACTCAGGTCTCCCGCCCCCAGGCCCAGGCTCCTTTCACCACCCCACACTTATGGCAGTGGTAGATGGGAGAGGAGAAAGGTCCAAGCGCAGAAGTCCAAGCCAGCCAGGGTTCTGGCTGAGACCCCCTCCAAGGCCAAGCCAGCAGCACTCTGCCATATTGCCCAGCCGTGGCAGGACGGGGGCACCTGCACTGCCCACCCCCCACCTCAGTCCCCCACCTGCCGCCTCCTCTGGCCTCCCTGTTTAAGGTGCAGGGTCTCTGGCGTTCATGGGCCCCAGAGGAGGGAAGGGGGCCCACAGCTCACCTAAGGACAGCTCACAGCTCACCTAAGCCTCAGTCCTGATCTAGGCCATGGCTTCCACCACCATGGGCCACCCTCTGACCCCCATCCGTCTGAACCCACAACCCTGGTCTCAGTGGCCCCGGTAGACAGCTTGGAGGCTCTGTCCTCATCCCTTCTCCCGGAGACACCTTGCAGCAGCATCTTCTCTACACTGGCTGGGGACCATCAAAGCTTCTTCACAATCACGGAGGAAACTCAGGGCTTTTCACTCTAGCTGTAGGCAGAATAATCACTATCTCCTGATGTGGGGATTTCTCTCCAAGAGGGTTTCAAGACTGTTTTGATTTGCACATAGATTCTTACAGCCATTTGGGGAGGCAGGTGGCATTATCCTCGCCTGTCAGCCTACTGAGGCTCAGAGAGTAAAAGTGACTCACTCGCCAGGGCCACAGAGCCAGCAAAGACTAAAAAGCCTAGTGAGAGGAGATTCCCCTCGCCCCACCCCCATCCCGAAGCTGTGCCCAGAAGTGGATCGTCCTGTTGTTTACAAGCTTCTGTTATTTCGACCTCCTCTTGGCTTTTGTTCTCTTCATTTCCCAGAATCTGTCTTTGGATCAGGGTGGAGGGGTGAGCCGGGAGGCCTTGCCTTCCGGCTGCTGGACCTCTGCGGCCAGCAGGGCTGGGTTTGTTGGGCTCTGGTTGTATTCTGTGGGGGAACGGACCCAGCTGGGGCCAGGGAGGCACAGGGGCTAGAGGAATTAAGGTTTGGACCTGCCTCCAGCACCCACCAGAAGTCACGGGGCGTGGAATGCCAGTCTCACGGAAAACAGGGAGTTAGCACTGAAGCCAAGAAGACAGCTTGCAGCTCTCTGGGAATGGCTTGTAGGAGGCCTGCGACAAGGCCTGGCTCAGCAGGCCTACGACATCTTCCAGACTGAGATGGCTTTTCTACACCCTCCTGGGGCCACACCCCGCCAGCCAGATGACTCCCTTCACCCAGCTGGGCCCAGGTACCTCACCTCAACAGCGAGCCTTCCAGGACTGATGGGGAGGAGAGGGTGTGGATTTGCTTCTCTAACTCCCACCACCTGTCTCTGTCTCTCCTGATCTATAAGGCTAGTTTGCACTTCATTTGCTTATTGTCTTGGCACCTCTCTCCTCCTCCATCACAGCCAGAGATGACCTGATACAATGCTGGCAATCATCTTCCTTTCCCGTCATGACCAGCGCCGCTGCTGACTGCGTGATGGGTGCCAAGACACCCTTTCAAGAGTAGACCCGGCTTTTCATGGCCTGTACCAGAGCTGGGGTGGGCGTCGAGTGGAGTGGGATGCAATGCCCTGCTGGTTGGCAGTGGTCCATTCCTCCTCCCCCACTGCTGGCGACGCTGGGAGCCATCATGGTTGAGCGTAGCTGATCCAGCTCAAGGTTCTCATCTTAGAAAAGAGGAAACTGAGGCCCAGAGAAGAGAGAGGGCTAGCCCCCGACCACACAGGGAGTTAGTGGCAGAGCTGGACGTGGAATCCAGGTCCCCCACCTGAGTCCGTCGTCCGATACTTGTTCTAGATTTGACTGGGGGCAGCAGCCGGGCACGGAGGAAGCCATACCGGTCATCCCAGCTGCACGCTTACAGAGAACGTGTCCCATGGGCGAGGCCCTGTTGCTTTCCCCTTGCCGCCACACCGAATCCTTCTGGCAGGCCTCTCCCCTTCCTGGTTCCTCCTGCTTCCCTGTTTTATAGCAACAGCCTCAGCTTTCCAGTCCTCCAGATCTGAATCACCCCTCTCCACACGGCCCCTTCCTCCTTTCTGTTCAGTTCCTCCTCCACAATGCTGTCATTCAGGCCCACATTGTCACCTGCCTGGCTGGTTGCGACGGCCGCCCCAGGAGCCTCCAGCAGCGCCTCCGATGAGGCAACCGCCTGTCCCGGCACGGTCTCTCTCCGGGCCTGGCAAACGTTTCCATGCGAGCACGGGAGGCGAAGTAATGGTCACAGTAAGCAGTACGGCAGGGTTCCGCACACTCATCAGCAGATTAAGTGCTTTCATAAGCATTCCCTTGCACAAGGAAGTAGACCTTGGTTCTGGTCCAGTTCCGGTTCTCGGAGTGGTCTTGGGCAAGTCACTCTCCCTGTTGGTATCTTTCATGATCCCGAAAATGGAGATGCCCAGGTTCCCTTCCGACTCTCACTGCTCCCTGGTGCTGGTCTTCCTCTGTTCCAGACGGACTGCCACACTGACGTGAGCGGCACCATCTATGAGTACGGCGCCCTCACCATCGACGGGCAGGAGTACGTCCCCTTCAAGCAGTACGCTGGCAAATATATCCTCTTTGTCAACGTGGCCAGCTACTGAGGCCTGACAGGCCAGTACATTGGTAAGAGCCCAGCCCCGCTCCCCTGCTGTAGGGCTGTTTCTGCCAGTTGGGCACATTTTAATCACAGGAGCTTTTTTGGTGCAAGTGGGAAGGGGTGACCGTGATCATGAGATTCCAAGCCCTGTATCCCAATTCTATTGTCTTCAATATTTCCGTGAAGATGACTATATAAGCCTGAGGTCTGATTGCCTTCAGATTATGTTCTAGAAGATTCCCAGTGACCTTCATCCCTGGGCACCCCAACTGCCCTGAAAGCAGAGGGATGGAGGAGATTGGTTCTGTGCCTGGAGTGTTCTTCCAGTGGAGTAAGAAATGGTAGCTTTATCCTGCTGAGATTTTCCCATCTGCCTTCAGCCCCATCTGCCCTAGTGCTTCTGTTGGCCCCCATCTGGAAACCAGGCAGTTAGACCGAGGCCCCGAGTACGTGTGTCAGTGGCAATCCCAGGTGTTTCACCCAGGTTTCGTGATCCTGGTATCCTCACTCCCCTCTGCCGAGCCAGGGCAGAGGAGCTAGCCAGAGGGGACAGGCAGGCCAGAGGCATCTGACCGCACCCACAGGAAAATGTCGGGGGGCTGGCACAGTCTGCTGGCAGGGTTGGGGGGAAGCAAGGGCAACCTGACCCTGAATGTCTGCCCGGCAGTCTCAGGCAAATTCCTGGAAGTGGAATGATGGTGGGCCGGACGGCCCAGTGGGCACTGGGTACTCTTGTCTAGAATGCTTCTGTCCAGCCCTTGGAATAGAGCAGAGTGTGTTTGTGCAAGAGATGGGCTGGTTGCTGGCACTGACGGAACTGGGGAGCTGGGCCAGGGCCTCCCTTCGATTCCCAAACTGCCGGGAAGTCCTCTGCCTTCTGCCCAGGGATGTATGGCTCTTGCTCGAAGAAACTCAATCCTGAGAGTCCTGAAGGAGCCCTCAGCCTACTGGCCCAGTGGCAGCGGGCAGCTGACTGACTCCTGATTTGAGAAAGGGTACTGCTCTCTTTCCTCCCAGACCTCCAACCCAACCAGATTGGTCAGGAGAATGGGGCTTGTATCCCAGCATTGTCACAATCCCTGGGCAATCTTGGCCAAGGCCCTTCCCCTGTCAGGCCTCGGTGATTTCAGCTCACAGTGGGTGAGCAGGTAGAGTGGTGTGGACGAGGCAGGGGTCCTTGATAGTCTACCTTCATCTCTGCTCTCCTTCTCCCTGGCCCAGAACTGAATGCACTACAGGAAGAGCTTGAACCATTTGGCCTGGTCATTCTGGGCTTCCCCTGCAACCAATTCGGAAAACAGGAGCCAGGAGAGAACTCGGAAATCCTACCCAGCCTCAAGTGAGTGCTTGCTTGCTTGGTGTCCTGAGAAAGCTCCTCTGAGAAAGCACAACGCCCCTGTGCCCCAGCCGAGGTGCCAGGCCTCTCTTGCATTGGCCCCTACTTATGATGGGTACTTAGCCACCAAGAACTACGCTCCCCTTCCAGGAACCCCGTTCACTGGCATGAACGGAAGAGGGGTTGGACACAGGGATGACTGTGTGTGCGTGCATGATGGGATGGCGGGGGGAGGGCGTGGGTGGGGAGAGTGCAGGCAGGGGACAGGGTTACTGAGAAGGTACCAAACCAGAAAAAGAAGCTTGCACACCCACACTATGCCTATGCCCATTCAATACTCATCAGCTCCCACTGCCTGGTGAGGAATAAAATCCAGATTCCCAGCGCCCCCTCCCTGTTCAGTCCCTTCTTGTCATCTCTGAGCCCTAGGCCCCATCTCCTTGGGACCCACATAAGAACATTCCTTGTAGGTATGTCCGACCGGGCGGGGGCTTCGTCCCCAATTTCCAACTCTTTGAGAAAGGCGACGTGAACGGGGAGAAAGAGCAGAAGTTCTACACGTTCCTGAAGGTGAGAGCACAGCCGCCCCTGTGCCCAGCCCAGCTGACCCTGGTTCTGGACAGAGCTGCAGTCACTCCTGGCTCCAGCCCACGCGGACACAAGGCCCGTGCCACCCGCCGCACTTCTGGGCCCCTGGGGGGATTTCCTGGCATCTCGCATTCCAACCATAAGGCTTGGCAGACTCTAGGATCTCAACAGCCCATTTTATAGATAAGGCCCAAGCAGGGCCCCAGAAGGGACAACCTGCTAGAGCCAAAGCCAGTCCTGGGATTCCATTTTCTTTTTCTTTTTTTTTTTTTTAATTCATTTGACAGAGAGAGACACAGCGAGAGAGGGAACACAAGCAGGGGGAGCGGGAGAGGGAGAAGCAGGCTTCCCGCAGAGCAGGGAGCCCGATGCGGGGCTTGATCCCAGCACCCTGGGATCATGACCTGAGCCGAAGGCAGACGCTTAACGACTGAGCCACCCAGGCGCCCCTGGGATTCCATTTTCAACTCAAAAACTGGTGCTCTTTGCTCAGTGCCAGGCTTCTCCTACCTCCACCCCGGAAGGCCTGGAGAGGGAGGGTGGGAAGGGCCCAGAGCAGGGTTGACGCTCTTCTCCCCGCTGCAGAACTCCTGCCCTCCCACCTCGGAGCTCCTGGGCTCACCTGGCCGCCTCTTCTGGGAGCCCATGAAGGTCCATGACATCCGCTGGAACTTTGAGAAGTTCCTGGTGGGGCCGGATGGTGTACCCATCATGCGCTGGTACCACCGGACCACGGTCAACACCGTCAAGATGGACATCCTGGCCTACATGCGGCAGCAGGCGGCTCTGGCGGTCAAGGGGAAGTAAATCAGACCTGCCCCCCCACCCCGTGTTCCCCGTGCGGGGGCTGGGGAGGGGCTCCGTTCAGGAAGGAATCCATTTCTCCAACCACACCACACTCCCACCATAGACCCCTCGCTATTCCACAAGGCCCCGGCCTGACGCAAACATGTGCGTGCGATTGTGTCTGTACTGCCGTGCACGTGGGTGTCTGCACGCATGCCCACAGGCGCGTGTGACCACGTGTGCGCGCGAGTGAACAGCCACCTGTGTCCACCTGCAGGAATACGGGCAACGCGTACCATATGCGTACGCACAGCTGTGTGCTGCAGAGAGTGCGAGAAAATACCTCCCCTTTCTCTCCAATTCTGACGCTAACCATTCACTTTCAGCTGAGCCCACGGTAAAACCAGCTCTCGATCCAACTGTTCTGTTCTGACCTACACCTCGACTTCAGGGCCAGCATCTCCCATTGCCTCCAAATACCACCACTGAAGGGCCCAGAAGTTTCTGGGTCTACCACACTGCCCAGTCTCCCTACTCTCCACCATGCAGCCCCTCTCCTTCCTGAAGGGCCCTCCCAAGCCCCCTACCCCACCCCATAGTGCTCCCTGAGAGCAGCCAAGACAGATGTGAGAGCAAGGGCCACGTTCCCCGGGTCAGGAATGGCATCTCCATGAAGGAGGGGCCCGAAGCCCTTATGGGCGGACCTCCCCTGAGCCTGTCTGAAGGGCCAGCCCTTAGTGCATTCAGGCTGAGGCCCTTGGGCAGGGATGCCGCCCCTGCTTTTCTGGAGGATGTGCCCTCTCCCCTCACCCTGGTCCCTGGCATTAGACTCCCCCCACCCCCCGTCTGCACAGTAAAGGCCTTTCTGCAACAGCTGAGCCTACTGTGGTGCTTCCTCCATGGGGCCACCCTCGGTTGGGGGGGGGAGCGGGGGGAATTGGAGGAAGAAAAAAGAAATGGAGGGAATGCTTTGGGCCCCTGCTGTTTGGTTTCTACCTAGACCCACTCTGCTTCTCTAACTTGGCATTTGGAGTTGACAAAACCAGTTCCCATCCACGCTCACTCCCTCCCACAATTCTCCAGGCAGCCAGGGCTGAGACGAGGTAGTCCATGTGACAGGTGAGGAAACAGCCTCACTGAAGGGCCGGCCTTGCCCACTGCCCCCTGACGTGTGAGGGGCAGGACTGGAATTGAAACCCAGGTCCCCTGACTCTCGGCCCAGACTCCTTCCACTGGCCCTGGGTGCCTCACCTTTGGAGAGGCTCAGAGCAGAGGCCCGGGGCTATCTGCCCAGAGCCCTGGTGATGCTCTCAGGGGACTAGGGGGAATGGGACACAGAAAGCAGCACTCTCACTCACTGGGAGGGGAACGCTAGCCAGGGCATAAAAGAACACAAATAGAACACTGATCTTCAACTTGGATTTATGTCCAAGATTCGTGCAAACAGCTGCCCAGGGACAGCCAGCCGCCTTGATCTGGGCCTCTGGCACCCCAAGCCTCCAGCTTCACGGTGGGCCCCTCAGCACATGTGGCTGGCGGGGCCTTTATCCCAGGCTGCCATGGTGCTGGCAAGGCTGCCGTGGGTGGAAGTGGCCCTGCAACAGGACGCCTGTCATTCTCTCCTGCTTCTGGGAGCAAACCCGCTCTTCCCGCAGCTCCTCAGAGGGGAAGGCTTGGGCACGGGGCGGGTCCAGCTACCATAGAGCTTGAAGCAAAAATTAAACACACACGTGAATGGGACATGTTCCACCGAGGGGCTGGAACCACTTCCAGGGAAGTTTCGAAAGGAAGGGGTCTCCACTGCACCCCACTCTTGAGACTGAGGTTCCCCAGTGATTCCACAAAGCATGGCAGGTCAAAGTCGGATGAGGCCTCTCGCCACTTGGCTGCAAGGTAGTGAGTTTCTCCTGGGCACCCCAAAGGAGGGGCCAAATGGAAGCCTTCCGGGTGGAGCCTCTCCAGTCCGGAAACAGTTTAGTTCGGGCTGGGGCACAACCCAGTGGCCCATCAGCCTCCCGTCCAACCAAGGCTCTGGCCACACAGAGAACATGGCCTCTAGTTTTTCAGCAATCAGATCAGGTGGCTCTGTAAGACGAAGGTGGAGCCGAGTGACATAATCCGGTCTCACTGAGGCCCCTCACGGTCATTTTTCGTAGACTCTAAATAAAGAAAAACATTGAGGACTTTAAAAATGATGGGGTACAGGAGGTTTCAAAGGCCTACAGAAACCAGCAAGTAACCATGGAAATCCCAGAGTTGAGTGCTGCCGAGCACCACGCCCTGGGCTAGGACCTTAGGTCCATCTGTCATTCAATCCTTGCCCTGCCCTTTGAAGCAGGCAGATTATTTTCCCTTTATGGAGGAGGGAATAAGGACACAGAGAGATTTTTAAGAATTTGCCTAAAGTTCCAGATCTAGGAAGCGTTTGGGCTTAGCCCGTCTGGCTCCAGATCCCAGAGGCGGAGCAGTTCTCGGGGTGGGGAGAGCCCTGCCCATTCGCCCCTCATCCCAGCAACATCCCAGGGGCTCCACACAACCTCTAGGGCTCTGCCAGGAGCCATGAGAAAACAGCTGAGCAGCCCGGTGCCTCCTCCCACCCGCACTGCCTCCACGTCCTGCTGCAGCCCCTGCTTGCATCCCTTCTGTGAGGGGCCCTCTCCCTCCCGGCACGGCCACAACCCGTGGAAAACACCTGTTTGTGCTGAGAAGGACTCGGCTCCCCTGCTCCCCCCCAGGAGGCAAGGGAGTGCCTTCGGCCCTGCAGAGCCCTGCAGAGCCCCGCAGAAAGCAAAGGCAGTCACTGGGGCCCCGGAGTCCTCCTGTGACCTGTGAACCAACCTCCGGTCCTCAGCTGCTGCTGGCCGGCACCATGACCGGATGGAGCTTTTCAAAATGCATATCTGATCTGTCACGCCACTCTGCTTTAAACATGTCCAAGGGGAGCACATCGTCGCTAGGATAAAGACCAGCCCCCCTGTCCATCATCTGCAGGTCCCTGTTCAGCCTGGACTCACCTACCTTCCTGACCTTGCCTCGCCCAGCTCTCCTTCCCCACCTTGTCCTCGGCTTCTCCAGTCTTCTCTGGCCTTCTCTCGATCCTCCAGTTGGCTTCCCTTCTCCCCTCCCTCCCACCAGGGCCTTTATATTTGTCATTTCTCTGCAAGAACATCCTCCATTGTCCCCCCTTCACCTGGTTAATGCCATGCACTCTGAGGGTCCCGACTCCAACATCACTGCCCCTCGGCCCAGGTCAGGCCACCCTGCTATCTGCTCTCATAGAAACCTGCTCTCCTTCCTTCACGGCACCTAAGTGCAATCAAAGGCCCGTCTGTGTGACTTTGTGTGTGCATTTTACTCATTTCTTCCTCCCTCACTAGGCAGTAAGCTCCGCAAGGGCAGGAACCATTATCTGTTTGTACTCACGTGGCTTCCCTGGCACCCAGCAGAGCACCTGGCATTTGGACACCACACTCAGATAAATGAATGAATGACTTCAACCCCCTCCCTCCGCAGTCACCTCCCCATCCTCTCAACACTGTTTTGGAACGTGAGGTCTCCCTTCCACCAAGAGCAGAAGGTGGTGACATCATCCCCAGACTGGGGCGTTCCTGGCAGGTAAGACGTTATCTCCCCAAGGGGAAGACAAGACCCAGGACTAGACCACGCTCACCTGGTTCCACAGGCCTGGCTGTGGGCGAGTCCATCACTTGGGAGCTCTGATTGCGCATGCCTCCAAAGGGTGGCCGCCAGGTGTATTCTGGCTGCAACGAAAGTGGTGCTTAGTAGTCAATAATCACACTCAAAAGTTAGAGTAGTGGCCACCACGCCAGCACGGCACTGAGCACGTGCTAATCCAGGACAACTGAATCCTTACGACAACCCAGGGGGCCATCCCCATTTTACAGGTAAGGAAACTGAGGCTCAGAGGGGTTAAGAAACTTGCTGAAGGTCATCTAGCTAAGAAGGTGGCCAAGCTTCGGTTCTAGGTCTCTATGACCCCAGAGCCCTTCTCCTAAGCCCCGCATTCCACTCCAGTGTAGATTGCCAAGAAG
This sequence comes from Phoca vitulina, assembly GCF_004348235.1. NCBI lineage: Eukaryota > Metazoa > Chordata > Mammalia > Carnivora > Phocidae > Phoca > Phoca vitulina. The sequence continues at coordinate 3,953,842 of NW_022589786.1, forward strand.
ATGTGTGTAAGGACTGGGCAGAGCAGAAGAAGCTGGGAGAGGCCAGGCAGGAGGCCCTGCCACTGTCCAGGTGGGAGTGGGGACACCAAAGCAGATGGAGAGGACGGGACAGGTGGCAGGAGCTCTTTGCAAATAAAAGGAAAGAAAGAAGAGAAGGGAGGGAACAGGAATGCAAGGGAAACTGGAAAAGGGGAAAAGAGAAGGAAAGCAAAGGAGGGAATGCATGGTGAGGGCCTGGTACCTGGTTACAAGTGCAAGTTCTAAGAAAAAGTCAAACCCAAACTCTGATCCCCGTGGCCCGCTTGGTTGGAGGGAGCCCTCCTTCCTGGCCTCCCTCTGAGCCTTTCCCGTCCTACACCAGAGACCCTGAGCGGCTTTGGGCTGGACGGTCCTGCCTGGCTCTGGACATCTGCCTGCACACCACAGTGCTGTTCAGCCAAGAGCCAAGGGTGCAGCCTCAGACCCCCTCACTTGGCCTCGCCCTCCGCAAAGTGCGTGGGCTGGCCACTCCGTGTGTTCTGGACTGAAGGGGGGACACAGACTCACCAGATGGAAGAGGCGTGAGTTTGGGAGCGGGGGTGGGTGCTCCATGGCCATGGGGGGCGGGGGGTAGCGGATCTGGGACCAGTCCTCAAAGCCGTGGTGTGGCACCAGGGCTGGCATGGCCGTGTAGGCATACTGGTAGGCCCCGCACACGTGCTCTGGGGGGGGCTCCATGTGGTAGCGCTCGGCCGAGGCCTGCAAGAGATGTTGACATCGGGCTCTGGCCTGTGACAGGCCATCCCCAGTGACACCCGTCTCCTCTCCCTTTCTCTACTTGGTATCTTAGTTCTCTGAAGGCTGGTCGATGGGCACAGATGGCTACCCACCGATGACAGCGCATGTGTCCCGAGCGCCTACTCTGTACCAAGCACTGTTGGAAATGCTCGACCTGCATCACCTCCGTAATGAGCTGGGCGGCTGAGCAGACACTGCCTCTCCCCTCAGACGGCAGCTCCCTGAATGAGTAAGATGAGGTGAGTGCTGCTTCCTCCCTCAAACCTCCTCACCTTTGCTTTCCTCTTCTGCTGTTTGAGGGCTTCTTTTGTCTTCTCCTCATCTTTGAACGCTTTTAGCTGAGAGAAGGAGGGAGGGAGAGAAGACTGCTGGCACAGGTGCTTCCCGGCCAGGCCTGCACCCAGGCCGGCCTGACGCACTGACGCCCGGGGCCGGCACTCTGGGCGGCCCGCCTGGCCCAGCCCGGGGAGGGAAGGCCCCAGGGGGCAGAGCACTGCTCACCGTGGGGGGTCCGAACACAGGTCAGGAGGGCTCACACGAGCCTCCTATTGCTGTGCATCCCTATTAACACCCTTTAGTTCCACTCGGTGAGAGAGTGGGGGGCTCTGACTGCGGGGGTGGGAGTCAGAGGTCAGAGAGGGGAAGGGACTTGCGGAGGTACGCAGAAATCTGGTAGCGGAGCTGGAAGAACCAGTGCGTGTCCTGACTTCCAGTCTCACCAGGGACCCTCTGATCCACACCCCTACCCTGTGAGGACAGGCTGGTTGCCCCTTCCTTGGCCCAGCTGCTCTCACCTGGGCATTGGACAGGGTGACCTGGGCCTGCAGTTTCTCCACCTGCTTCTTCAGCTCTTCCTTCTCCTCATTCATGCGTTCTCGATCACTGCGCTCCCTCTGGAAGTCCTCCTCAAAGATCTTCACCTGGAGGGGAACAGAGAGAAGGGGAGGGGTGGGGAAGGTGAGGGAGGAGGGGCTCAGGCCGCTCTGGCCTCCTGCTGGTTTCACCCCATCCTCACAGACATTGTGAAGAGGGGAACGGGTGTACCTCTGGCTCCCCACCCCCCACCTGCAAACAGGGTAGATCTGGGTCCCTCTATTTTATATTCTGGGCTTCAACATAGGGCTTTATTTAAACAAGGTATCTGTGGCTTAAAAAAAAAGGGGGTCACAAGCCCCCAACCAGTCCAATCCTTTCATTCTGCTAAGGCCCCCACGAGAGGCGAAGCCACAGGCCCAGAGTGTGGGTGCAAGACTGGAGCTTGTCTCCTGGCTCCCAGAGGACCTACAGAACTCTCCCAAGGCTTCGAAGGTGCCTCGCGGCTCCCTGCTTCTGAGCCTGCACTTTCATATCCCGCTGCAGACCAGTGAGACACTGGCCGGGTTAGAGATGGTTTACGAGGCTCCAGAGCATGACATCAAATAGAAACACATGGGCGAGCCCTAGCCTTTCCAGTTTCCTTTCAGTCCTTCTGTGCCCCTCAAGGAGAAAGTCTCCATTTATGCTCTCATGTCTTTAACATCTTTCCAATACTTATTAATTTCCCTTCCCTTCCCTCAAAGAGGACTCAAGTTCAGAGTCTTCATCAGGCAAGAGTATCCAGTTAGAGTTTAATAATACTGTTTTTCTTTTATTGTATTTATTGCTTACAGTTACTTTCCATTTGTGGCAAATTATAAATAGTCTTTTCCATTTATAGTAGTGATATAAAGTTCCTTTTTAAATACATTTATTGAAAGTAACTAATTTAAAATTTATTTTTTTATTTTTTAAAAGATTTTTATTTATTTATTTGACAAAGAGAGAAAGAGCACAAGCAGGGGAAATGGTAGAGGAAGAGGGAGAAGTAGGCTCCCCGCTGAGCAAGAACCCGACACAGGGCTCGATCCCAGGACCCCGGGACCATGACCTGAGCCAAAGGCAGATGCTCAACCTCCTGAGCCACCCAGGTGCCCCTAAAATTTTTTTTTAAATATTAGGTAAATAATAGCACAACTGGGGTATAGAGATGGTTAACTCAAAAAGGTGGCAGAGGAATGACCCAGTTAGGGACACAGGGCTAGAAAGAATAAACCTATAACCAGACAGGGGTCCAGGCCAGCAGCCAGAATGTGGACTACTAATTAGAGCTTCCACATGATGCCAAGCCCATTGTGGGTCCTCAGGAATGCTCCAGCTCCCCACTCAGCACCTCCTACCTCTCGGGCTCACCTGCTGTTTCAGCAATTCGTTCTGTGTGACCAGCTCCTGTTTCCTTAGGAGGCCACCAGCTCCTTCTGGGCCGCCAAATGCTGCTGGTGGAGAGGAGGGGGAGGCCTGGATGCTCAATGCTTCCTCCAGGGCCTGGGATTGGGAAGAAGGGAGACAGGCCCATTAGCAGAAGCCCTGGAAGTCTGGCCCCATTGGAGAGGTCATCTTCAGTGACTGCCTTCCTGACATGAGTGACAATAATAACTGCCACCACCAGGACTATTTAATAAGTGCTACCGTATTTATTTACACTATACACACATCATTTCATTGGATCCTCTCCACGGTCCTATGAAGAAAGACTATGACCGTCAACCCCATTTGACAGATGTGAAAACTGAGGTTCAGAAATCCATGACATGGGGGCGCCTGGGTGGCTCAGTCGTTAAGCGTCTGCCTTCGGCTCAGGTCATGATCCCAGGGTCCTGGGATCGAGTCCCACATCGGGCTCCCTGCTCGGCGGGAAGCCTGCTTCTCCCTCTCCCACTCCCCCTGCTTGTGTTCCTGCTCTCGCTGTGTCTCTCTCTGTCAAATAAATAAATAAAATCTTTAAACAAAAAAAAAAAAAAAAAAAAAAAGAAAAAAAAAAAGAAATCCATGACATGTCCAAAGTCACACAGCTTATAAGCAGACTAACTGGGGGGTCCTCACATAGAAGGGAGAATCTCCCCTTCCCCGAGCAGGTGCAGCTCAATTCCTAGCACCCAGACCTAGAGAGAATATTAAGCCCTTCGGGGAAGCTTCCATGTCCTCAACCACTGCCTTGCCCTCTGATTCTTGAGCTTTCCAAACCTATGGTTACCAAGCCAACCTTTCTGTCCCCAGCTCTTCTCTAATTAGATTACACTGGAATTTAATTTTGACTTACTTAGTATTTTGCCTATCTAAGCCTGAAAATGGGCTGAAACATCACCAACCAACATTTTGAAAACAGAAAAGAAAAGCACCCTTCTTCTACCATGCTCACAAAATCCTTTCCTTTATGGAAGCAGTGTGCTCAGAACTTAAAAGGTCTCTATTAACGGGTTTTCCCTTCAGCTCAGTGAATGCGGTATTCGAGAACTCTGGAACGCTGCTCAGCACCCACCACGCTCACCGCCACCTGGACTTTAGCCCCCGGCGCAGCGGGGCTTCTGCTTGCCACACATTAGCAGTGCCCACAGCGCCTCCCTAGACAGTGGGGGGACAAAGAAAACCTCCCCCAACTTGGACTTGGGCCCCGCTTAGTCTCTTTGACTCTCCCAGAAACCCACGGAAACTGCTGAGCCGAGAGTAAGCCCTGGATGCTGCAAGGGGAAGTCATGGCTCTACTTTATCCTCCTGCTCCATGTGCCTATTTTTTAGATGAGAAGACTGAGGTCCAGGGATGGGGAGAGACTTGCCTGAGGTAACAAGCAAAGCAGTCACCCACAGATGTGTCTCTGTCCCCCGCAATGCCAGGGAAACCCGGAGGGCAGTGATCCAACCTGAGTGACCTCTAGGATCTGGCACCATGTGCAATACCGTGCCCAGATTTAGGCCCCCAAGTCCCCCAGCTCGGGACAGGTCATTCTTTTCCTGAGAACAGGTCCCAAGGTTCCCCAGACTCGGCAAAATCAATGCTTATCAAACCCCAAAACCAAATAGAAAGGGTTCCCCTAGCAGGGCTGGGGCCCAGTGAATATGCCAAACTCATGACAGAGCCTACTGTGGGCAAGGTCAGGAGGCGGGGGGAAGGCAGACAGACAGGAAAGGAGGCAAAGATGAACCACAGACAACTCCTCCAGGCTTGCAGAGAACGTTTCCTTTCAAAGCTTCCTCTTGTTAGTTCGCATCTTTAACCCCTGGGCTGGAAGGTAGGCAGGGCTGGAAGGTGTCCAACCAGGGTTCAGATGGCAAAACTGAGGCCCGGAGAGGCTGGAGTGGGTAAGCTGGGACTAGAACCAGCCCCCAGAGCCAGCCTCACCCCTACTCACTCACCTTGGCTCAAAACAGCAGGCCTCTGCTTTAAAATCCAGCCTCCACCCGGATGCCCCATCTCCCTGGGTCCCGATTCTCAAGGGCAGGAACCCTCGGGCCTCTGCTCATCCACTCCCTTCAGCAGGTGTTTCCTGAGCATGCGCTTGGTGCCAGGCACTGTGCCGGGTGCTGGGGGCACACAGGCTGGTGAAGAGGAGCACCTCCCCCCACCCCCCGGAGGGGAAGACAGATCATCAAACAGGCCATCAAAGGAGATGCAAGGCGCCCACCTTGTTGAGCCTCTGGATCTCCTTTTCCTGGTATTCCCGCTGCCGGGTGAGCGGGCTCAGCTGATCCTGCAGGTACTTGAGCTTCTGGCGCAGCTCCTTGGCCTCTGCTGTCAGCTGCTCCTTGTCAGTCTGCAGGGAACACAGGGCTGGTCAGCAGGGAGCCCCTCCAGGAGGCCTGAACGCACCGCACCGCCTGCCCCAGCCCCCCATCAGCCAGGCCTCCTCTCTGCCTCTCCCTCAGCAGTCCCCAGTGCTCACGTGAAGACACCATGCAGGGCATCAGAGCCGTAATGCCCATACCGTCCTGTCCTCAAGGAAAACGCAGCTCGGTTCATTGAAAGACTCTGGGTTCTGATACCAGCAACTCTGCCAACGAGCTGAGACCTTGGCCACTGTCACAGTACTCTCTGGTCTATGTTCCCCTATCTGCCATGGGTCGGGGTCTCTTAACAGGAGTCACGGATAGGTGTCAGGAGGTCTGTGGGCCCCAAAACGGGATGCAAAATTTTGCCTGTGCAATTTTCTAAGGAGAAGAGCCATAGTTTCCACGGGATTTGCACGGGGTCTTCTGTGATGCACAGAAGTGATCAACCACTGAGAACACTGATAGGACCTTTTAGCTCTTACAGCCTCTAAGCCTAGGAGAGAAGACACTTAAACAAATGCAGCATAAAAGGTAGAGAGTGTTCCTCCACAGAGGAACAAAGTACTGCGAGGTGAAAAGAAAGAGCGCCACAGCTAAGAAACCAGGGAGGGCTTCCAGGTGGAAGCCCCGCTCCTACACCCACTATGGAACAGGCAGGGATCCTTCACTGCAGAGGGCCACAGCTGGACTGGCCTTTAAGAGAGCATCAAATCCTAATCCCTGATGTGATGGCAAATGAATGTCCAGAGAGGAGACGTGACTTACCTAAGGCCACACAGTGAGCTGGGGCTAGAAGCCAGGTCTCCTAATTCTGGTGCTCCCTCTCCCCTTGCAAGTCAAAGGAAGTGTTTCAAATAGGGGAGGTCAGCCAGAGATTGGGGAGAGCAGCCTTGGGAAGACCTTGTGGGAGGTGTTCTGGACTCCCACTTGAGAGGCTCCAGGATTAGCATGGCCTCTTATCACCATGTGTCCTTAACACAGGGCCACCTCCCCCCCAGCTAACAGGGAGGACGGTCCCATCCTGGGGACTTATCTCACCCATGGATGCAAGCTGGGGGAAGGGACAAAAGAGCCAGGGGTCCGGTGGACAGTCGCAGATGTCACTGCACTCGGAGAAAAGACAGGCAGGGTCCTCCCTAACTAACACACACGTTCAAGGCAAGGGGTGGTCACTGAGGCAGGCTGACCCCTCGGATAAAGCCCCTGGGCATCACATGCTGACAGAGGGAACTCTGAAATGCAATCCGTGTTGAAAATGGCCATTCTTAAGCTAGGCCAAAGCAGCCTGTGCCCAGTTCCCACGAAGGGGAAGACACTATGACATAAATACAATCTTTCAAGAGTCTGGGGGCCCCGTGGCCTTTCCTCGTTAAGCTGGCCCAGGATCCTGGAGGCCTTGGCTGCTATCGGTCACACACTGACGGATCAGATGCGATTTCTTCAGGGCACCTGCTCCTGGCCCCCCTCAGACTGACATAGTTCCCCTTTACGCCCTCCCCCTGCTCCCTGGAACTTCTCCTGTGATACTTGAACACACCTGTTCGTATTTGTTTCTGCAATGACTTGTTTCCCACCCGCTGATCTGCTCCCCGCTGAGTCTCTGCGCCCAGCACGGCGCCAAGTGCACGCTCTGTTGAACAGCGGCTGGACGAGTGAAGAAAGGGAGCTCTGTCTAATATTTGAGCCCCCCTTCCCCCCCAAACAGCCACCACTACTCTAAACACTCAGCAGCAGCCCACTCCCATCAAGCACCCGGGCAGCCTGCGTGTGTCCTTTATACTCTGTGCTTCCCTGGTCCGCACCATTTTAAGTGAACAAACAGCTCTTCCGCATGCAAACACGAAAATATGGAAAGCGAGAGCTGATCCAATCTCTCAATGTTCAGATGGGAAACTGAGGCACAGGGAAGGAAAGTGCTTTCGCCTGTGGCCACACAGCCCTTCGCGCTTGAGCCGGAGCTGGAGCCCCCAGGCCTCCCGAGCGGAGCCAGCAGGGACCAGCAGTCAACTTGCCTCCTCCATTTCGATCTTGGACTTGGCCAGGAGGAGCTTCCGGTCAAAGTCACGCTGCTTCTGCTCCCGCTCAGCCTCCAGGTCAGTCACCTGCTTCTGTAGGTCAGCCAGCTTCTGGCGAAGCTCAGTGATCTGGGTTCAAAGGCAGAGAGCGGGAGTGCGTGAGGGAAGGGGTGAACCTCCAAGGTTCCAAGCTCCTGAGAAGGAAGCAGCAGGCCAGAGACTGGGGAGGCCCCGAGAGCACAGCCGGGAACCTGGGGCTCAGCCTTGAGTCCCCATCACCCCACACTACCTTCTGCTCGTACTGCTGCTTCATAGACCGGAAATGCTGGTCCCACTGCTTGTTCACTTCGAGCAGCTGTGGGGAGAGACGGGTTAGCAGGAGATAAGCCGCGAAGAGACAAAGAGGGACAAGTCCACACAGACCAGCTGCCCACGGTGCGCGTGGCGTGTGTGGGAGAACGGTGGCCACGGACGCTTTGCCTCAAACCCTCCCTCCTTGAAGGCTCGGTGATCCCCAAGGAGGAAGCTTCATCAAGTGCTCTATTTTATCCTCGCCAGAGAAGCAAGGCTAACACCAAAGGGACAGCACGTAATTTTGGTGTACGGTTACACAACACACGTGCGACCTGGGATTGCATACGAAAGCTTCCTTTGTCTCTGAAAATGAAACCTGAAGAAGCACTTGCACAAGTGTGTGTAAGTACACGCGTACCAGGCTGGCCGTCTCAGCAACGTGTGTGTGCCTGCAAAATCTAGAGGACTACCGCCACGTAGGAGGTGGGTTAAGAAAATCATACTACAGACTCAAAATGAGGTGCTGTGCAGTTATTAAGAAAATCAGGCCCCCGATACACGGCTGCATTTCTAAGATGACCCCAATTATTTGCCATACGTGACAGAACACTTCCTCAGGGAAGAAAAACAATCCTATACCATTAACTACATAAAACAATGGGAAAAGCTATCCCCATTTCAGACATGTTAACATATGATAAAAGAGTACTCAGAAGTGAAGAAATATAGTGTATGCTTGATACATAAATAACTACCCTTAAAGATACAGCTAATCTGGGAGGAGAAAAGAAAAACAGTAATCTGCAATCATGCAGTATCAAGGATATAAATTTTTCTGCTTATTTTAAAAAACAGATTATAGGGCGCCTGGGTGGCTCAGTCGTTAAGCGTCTGCCTTCGGCTCAGGTCATGATCCCAGGGTCCTGGGATCGAGCCCCACATCGGGCTCCCTGCTCAGCGGGAAGCCTGCTTCTCCCTCTCCCACTCCCCCCTGCTTGTGTTCCCTCTCTCGCTGTGTCTCTCTCTGTCAAATAAATAAAATCTTAAAAAAAACCGATTATACATTAGTAAGTACATAATAAAACTTAGGACTGTTGCCAACTTGTGGGCATCCCTAGGTGGTGAGGTTCTCAGTATTTTTCTAATGAGCATTATGTTACTTTTGTCATCATAACAAAGACCTCACAGCAATACAAAAAGAAAACTAGAACTGATATGCACACGTAAGCGAAGACTGATGGAGGCCTGACCTGCACATGTGCTGGAGGCCCAGGGAGGGCAGCAAGGCCCAGGAATCCGGAGGAGAAGCTGAGCTGTGAGGGGAGGAGTGGCTAACACAACAGACAGGATCGGGCTTCCACCTCCAGTCTGGAAATACTGGCCTGGGATGGGAGATGGAGGAGGCACATGGGCACGGCCTCAATTCTGGAGACTTCCAGCTGGTGAGAAGCAGTGCTACTAGAAGGGGTCGGATCCTCTCCTTCTGTGACAGTGCCCCCCCCCCCCCGGACCCAGCTTCCCCGGTGACAGAGGAGCCCCAGGCTCCCCATCCCTGATGCTGCCACCTGCCTACCTCATCACAGCCTCCTTCCACCATCCAGGGTGTACCACGGGAGCCTTCCTAAACTATCCCCCTGCCAACAATTTTAGGCCAGGCCCCAAACGCCACCTCTTCCGAGTGACCCTTGTAGGCAGGGGAACTGATTAAGAAACAAGAGCCCAGGACAAGGCAGCAGGTCTCTCCCACGGACAGATGGTTCCGTGGTCACCATGGCAACTAACCACGGTGACCTGGGATGAGACAGGGGGCCAGGAGGGCCTTTGTCCTGCCAGGCCCAGGAGGGAAGGAGGGTCCTCCCTGACCACCACCACCACCCCCTCCAGCCACCTACCTCAGTGCGTTGTTGTTCCAGCATCTTCACCTTCTTCTCAGCCGCACCCAAGGCCCCCACCTCTGGGGTCTTCCCTGCTGCCACACAAGCCTGGGGAGCACCAGAGAACGGCCCTCAGCAAAGCCTCAAAGAACAGTTCTGTCGCCCACTCGGTGCTCCTTGAAGGCCTACACCCAGGGACTCAGCCCTTGGTCTCCCACTTCTCTAATCTGCCCACCGGCCAGGACACCACTACACATCCCAGCCGTGACTAAGCCTGCTCTGGAAAGTCCACCCAGATCATCACTCCTCCTCCCCTGCCCTCCTGCCCTGCGCTCACTCCCCTTCCCATGGCCACCTCTTCCCCTGCTCAGACTCCATCTCTAAGGTCCTGCCACCGTCCCCCACCCAGCATCAACCAGAAATCCTCTGACCTAGAAGGCAAGAGTTACAGATTTTTTTTTAACATTTTCTAAAATGTTTACTTATAAAGCTTTTTAGAAAGATATGGAATAAAGACGTGTACGTGTGATCAGTACATGTATGTGTGTTTCCTAGCTCTGTCCTTTGCGAGAGCCTAACACGGTGACACTCCAGTGGCAGTGGGCACACCTAGTGCCCAGATCTTGGTTTCTAAGTGCTGTTCTCCAACGACAAGACATAGGGTTCCTTAGAGAAGTGGTTGATTCCAGGGGCAGGGAAAACGTAAGCAAGAGTTTGGAGTATCTTGTACCAGAAAATAAAGTGCCTGGACACCTGGGTGGCTCAGTCGGTTAGGCACCAACTCTTGGCTTTGGCTCAGGGCACAATCTCGGGGCTGTGAGATCGAGCCCCATGTCGGGCTCTGCACTGGGGGCGAAGCTGGCTTGAGATTCTTTCCCTCTGCCCCTCCGCCACCTCTCTAAAATAAATCAATCAATCTTATTAAAAAAAAGGAAGTGCTCAATAGTAATATGAGGAAGAAAGGCATGTCTTGTGGGTACAGGAGACAACGTGAAAGAGCGTCCCATGGCCAAAGCTGGAACAATCTGAACAAAAATATAAATCATGGTTGTATTGGATTATAACCCAAAGAATAAAATAAATATCCTTGAGTCCATAACTGGTGGAAAGGAATAGCTGAATAAATAAATAAGTGGGGGAGAAGGGATGACTCTCCCCTACAGAAGAATTCCAATTACTGAATATAGAAGGAGCGAGGGAAATTCAAAATCTACGACGGTAATGATGATCTCTACGGGTGAGATCCACCATGGATACTAAAATTAGTGAGAAGTATAAGGAGAAACAGGATATTTGCACAGACTTAAAGTTTCTCCTCAAAAATAAGTATTTATTAACTACAAGGGTAAAACTGTTCCTTTAGTATGGAGAAACTGACACACACCCCCTCAGCCATGCAATCAGGTGGACAATGATAAGACACACTGACGTCACGTGCCCTTGCCAGGATGCACCGGGAAGTGCACAGCGTCACTCCTGTGGTGTTCTCGTCCAAGTGCACACCCTTCATCTAATCACAGTTAAGCCCACATTGAGGGACGCGCTACAAAATCACTGGCCCGTAGAACTCCCAAGTGTCAAGCTCGTGAAAGACAAGGCGTGGCTCGGGACGGTCACAGACTGGAGGAAGCTAAGGAAATGTGGAGTGCCGGACTGGCAGCGCCCACACGGAAAGTGCAGGAGGAGGACGCGAGTGAGAAACTGGTGAAATCTGAACAAAGTCTATAGTTTAGTTAATAGTATTGTTTATTTTCTAGTTTCGATCATTGAACCGCAGTTATGTAACTTGTCAAGGGGGTATGGGAATTCTCTGGACTACTTTTGCAACTCTTCTGTAAATCTAAAGTTATTTCAAAATAAAGTTTAGAAAAAAATTTTTTTGAACTAGGAAATGCTGAGGCGAAAGGGCAGAACAAGCTCAGGAGGCCAGCAGTGGAGTGCTGGTTCTCGCTCCGAGTCCAGCATGAGCCCAAGACCCACACACCTTCTGGGCCTTGGTACCAGGAGGTCAAACAAGATGGGCTCCAAAGGCCCCAAACTCTGATATCCTATGGGCTTGTCAGCATCTGTCCTGGGGTCACTGCCCACATTCTCTCTATCCCCTGCCTTCCTGTCCCCTCTGCACTCCCCCAGTGCTGGCGTGGGAGTGGAGGGTGGGGCGGGCCATGAGGGCAGAACTCGTGAGGCTCCAGTGCCCCCTGCAGGCTAAGGTCTGTCAGCACACCACAGAACCAGGGAGGAAGGGGAGCTGGCTGGGGAGCCCTCCAGGGACCCTCGCCTTTACGGAAGGCAAGAGATGGGCCTGCCCCTAGAAGCCCGCTGCCTCCTTACAGGGCAAGGAGGAAGAAGGGATGGGGGCTCCTGGGGGTACACCCTTAACCTCCACAAAGAAGAGAAGAGTCAGCCCACCCGGCTGCTAGCACCAAAGCGGCCATTAAAAGCAACAGCTAACGTTCATGGGTTACCACGCGCCCAGCGCTAAACCTACTTCACGGGTATCACGTCACTGAGCCCTCCCACCATCCTTTGAGGCCAGTGTTACTGCTTCCATTGTACAGAAGAAGAAACTGAAGCCACACGGTTGGTTTACGTAACTCATCCAAGGTGGCCGTGCTGGCCAGAGGTGGAGGCAGCATTCAAGCCGCGTGTGGCTCCAGGGGGCCAGCTCCGCCACCGCCCAAAACACATGCCCCCCGCGGGCCCTGCCTCCCCAGCAGGCTGCTAACATGAGCTGGACCTCCGGGGAGTCGAGCGGCATGAGCGGACACCGAAGCGCTCGGGAAAGTGAAGAGGCCTGCCCACTGAATCCCACAGCCGTGGTGGCTCCGGGAACCCACGGGAGACCGGGGGCTCCGTCAGGCACTTCCACAAGAGGACGGCCAAGGCAGGCTCTGCCCTGAGGGGTAAATGGAGGAAGGGAGGGGCTTCACGGGCTGGAGTGCAGACAGTCATTTAACAGCATGGGTCTCTGCCGCACTGCTGGTCGCCTGCTGGCAGGTGATGCAGGGATCTTGATGACAGGAAGTCACGTGACCTCTCCACACCTCCTGCCATGGCTGTGTCATGGAGTAATTGTCCCGGCCCTGCCTAGCATACGTGCAGAGCAGAGATCCAAATAGGAGGACAGATTTGCAAGTCCCAGGTACGTTCCACATTGCCACATAGTAACGAGGAATTAAGTTATTAAGGTAATTGTTGCTATTACATAGGTATGGGGTTTGTTAAAGGTGTTGAGTCCTGCTGTGCAGCCATTAAACCCCATTAAAAGGGGAAAACGTGTCAGGAAAAAGCTGGGACTCAGCTCTGCAGGACGGGAAAAGGCACAGACCGGGCAAGGGAGGAGAGCCAGCTCGTGCCAGCTTGTGCCAGCTCGTGCATGGGAACTGGATGTGAGCCACAGCTGGGAGCAGCCGTGGGAAGGGGTGCCCAGCCATGGCAATGTCAGCTAACCCCTACTTCTCTCCAGGTCAGAGGCCCCAGGACGCAATCCCAGGAGCTTACCAGAGTCCCCTGAGGGGCTTTCTCCACCCAACACCCTAATTCTGCCAGGAATATCTGAGATGTTAAACTGACTTTTGAGACCCACCCAACAGAGATCTTCACAAACGGGAACACGTTTAGGGAATGTGCCCAGACCGAGCGAAGGACTCGACACCACTTTCTATGAGCAGTGGCCGAAGGAACTGGAGCTACTCAGCCTGGAGAAGAGAAGGCCTGTGGGGGCCACCGAGCCATGGTCATGGCCAGCAGCCCAAGCGTGTATGCCAGGGGATGGGATGCGGAATGAGGGCTGAGGAGTAGAAGCTCCAGGGGCGTGGGCTGTCAGGCTAAGCTAAGGAGACACGGTCTATCGAGAACCTCGTAAGAGGGATGCTGGCTGCAGCAGGAGATGGTGGGCTCACCGCCGTGGGAGGCAGCAGCAGAGGCCTGGCCCTGGTGACCGGGGATGCCGCGGAAGGAGCTTCTGGGCACGTACCTGCTGCTGTCCGGCCACTCCCCTCTTGCCTGAGCCTTCTGTCTTGGGTGAGCCTGGCTGCCCACAGGCATTCTCTTTGCCACAGCTCATCAACAACTTCTTGAGCTCCATGTTTTCCTCCCTGCGTCAGAGGCAAACAGAGAGGTCACATTGCTGGCCCTGCGTTAAGGAGGCTGGGGTCCTCGGACCTACTACTCGTCTGAAGTGTAGCTGCATCCTGGAGAAGAAGCAGGACCCTGAAACCTGCCCTTGGGGAGAACAAAAGAAGGCACCCCTAGGCCCCTTTGCTGGCAATCTGGGCTTCTCTAGAAGTCTCTGGTCATCAACAGCAAGATTTCCCAATTGTGTGAGGTCTGCATACATGAGATCTCCAGGATGCATCCAAACCTGCATTAAATGACCCTGATCGCACTCCAGGGAGAAAGGTACACCCTTTCCAATCAGCTTCAAACTTCCTGTGTGGAGCAGGGGAACAGTCTTAGCTGAGGCTAACAGGTCTGGAGCTCTCCTCCAGGACATGCTGGTCTGTGTTGTTCACAGGGAGAGGGCAGGCTTCAGGCTCAGAGCCTCCCGTGGGTCGCGGCACTTGGCCAGAACTTAGTAACACCCCTCCATGTTCATTTTATTTATTGTTGGGGTTGTCTTCTATTCATTGCAGGTAATGCTGTTTTCCATTAACTCCAGGGCAAGTTTTCTTTATCATAATTTTAAGTAAAAACATGATTCAAATCAAAGCAAATTCTTAAATCAGTAAGGTAGGTGACATAGGACATAATAAAAAGTGTTGATGTGGGTTCAGGTATGACTGAAATAGGGAAAATATTTACGTTGTATCTGCCAGCTAACTTTCCATGTAATAGTAGAAAAACAGAAAAGTAAAGTGGCTTTCCAAAGGTCACACAGCAGGGACTTGCACTCTTGCCTTCTAGTCATGAGTCTTTCCTCCAGCCTGCGGTCTTAGATCCATGGATGGAGTCATTATGGCTCTAACACTCCCAACTGTTAGGCCATGCAGAAGTAAATAAACATATGCTGACTCAAAATGGCACAATGGATCAGTAGTTACACATTGCGCTCTCTGGGCCTCAGTCTCCCCTCTGCACAATGCGGGGTCTGACCTGCTTAACCTCGAGGGGCCCTTCAAACTCTGACAGTCAAGAGCAGTGTTTCTCAAGTGTGATCCTGGGTCTACCTACATTGGAATCACAGAGGCCCTCGGGAAAATGCCTAGGCCTGCCTCATCCACTGAATCAGGATCTCAGCAGAGGAGGGAGGGGTGGGAGTGTGAACGTGTAATGCCTTCCCTGCCCCTCAGTGATCCTGAGGCACAATGAAATCCAAGAGCCGGCAGGCAAATGAGGGACCCCCGACGGTCAGCAGGAAGACGGCAGGACACGATGGTGACCAGCAGAGGGCAGCAAAGCGCTGAGCCCTTGCCCAACAGCAGGCAGGCCGCTGTTACCAGGCTAAGGGGCCAAGTTCCCAAGGAGCACAATTTGTGCGGACCTTCTTCTGAAGCTCTCAAGGCACTCTAGAACAGTATTAGAAGGGTCGGAGAAGGTGCCCAAGGAGAAGGACCAAGAGACCTGACATCCAAAGCCTCAGAGCCCTCAACCCTCAGCCCAGAAATCGGTGCCAGGCACTACCCCTCTCCTCCTGCCTGTCTGACTCCTCACTCCTGAGGAGCCTGGACTTACCACAGCCTCTCAGCAGCCTGATCCCGCTGTTCCAGGCCCTTGTCCAGCTTGGCCTTCAGGGCCTCATTCTCCTTCCGCAGCTGCTCACACAGGGTCTGCAAGGCAGAGGGGTAGACAGGGGGCAAGGTGAGGGAAGGGGTGCATCCCAAATGCAGGCTGAGGATGGAGGACAGGGGAGGGGCCATAGACACACCAGGTCCCAACACATTATCCCCTTTGCGTGGCCCTCACCCAGGCCCTCTCAGGACAGCTGGGAATCCAGGTGCTAGGCCCATGCAGGCTCCTCTATGCATCCTCTCCCTCAGGAGCCAGCCATGAGGATGCCTGACCAAGAATCAGCCACAGGACCTTCTGGTCTTGCTAGGCAGAGGGCTCCATCCTTCCTCCTCCTCCACTGCTATTCCCACAGCGTAGAACACTCTTCCTCACCAGCCCTCCCCCAGCTGACTTCTACTCCTGCTTCAGGTCTTAGCCTAAACATCACGTCGTAGAGCAATCCTCCCCGGCTCCCACACCTCGGGTGAGTGAGGTCACTGCCATTATCCTTGCTCACAGGCCCCGTTCTCACCCTGCTTAGGACTTGTGACAAGTACAGCTGAAGAACCACCAGTCTGTGAGCGCCCGGAGGCCTAGGCCCCCCTCCCCGCTCTCCTGTCCGCTGCCAGATCCCCAGCCCAGCTCAGGACCTCGCGCAGCCAGCGTTCAACTCTGTTGAAGGAATGCCCGACCGCATGACCGAGGGGTCCAGTGAAGGAACCAACAGTGAGGAGCGGAGTCCTAGGAGGCCTGTGAGCTAGTCAATCTGGAGAATGTCAGAGGCTTCTGGTGTGGCCAGATGGCAAGACAGGGCATTCGGTCAAGACCTCAGCAAGTTCTCAGGTGCAGCTCGGGCTTGCTTCATTTCGGAGACACAGATCCCCCGTCTCCGCATGGGGACAACGTTCCTCCTCTGCCTCCTTTACAGACAAGCAAGAGCCCTGGGGTGCAAGTGCCCTGTGGCCTGCTGGTCCCCTGATGCTATCTGAGGACTCCTGCTGGGAGCACGGCGATAGGGTGGGGCATGGAAGATGGACGGCCAGGCCCAGGGAGGGCAGGGGTGCCGACTAGGAATGTGCTGTAGGTGTCCGTACGAAGTTACTCCCTCTTCCGACAAATACTCAGTGAGCACCTAGTACACGTCACGTCCACGGCCAGGTGCTCTTCTGCTCGCTGCTCGTGGGAACTGCACGGCTTCCCCAAAGCTACTTAACTCATCTCTGTTTTAAAAGCAGCCAGTGCAGGTGATGTGATGTGCATGAGGTTGCACAGCTGCTAAGAATCACCACTGGGATTGTACTCCATGTGGCAGACGGAAAGCGGGGTGCCCCCCCGCCCCCCGCCGTGCCGCAGGCGCAGAGAGGGGCGGGAAGGCCTGTAGCCCGTGGCAATCACCGCCTTCCATGGCTCCCTTCCGGTTCCAAGCCCCGGGCTCTCTGCCATCAGCTGACTTACTCCTGGCCCGTGAAAGTGCGCAGCCATGACATGGGTCCACTTCTGGGCTGGCCCAGGCACAACTCTCCGGTCTCTCTCTCTCGTGCCAAAGGGCACGAGATGCCGGGCTGTCTGTCGGCATGGGCCGCTCAGTAACTGAGGAGCAGAAACAAGCCCCAGCCACACGGAATCTGAGAGAAAACTGCACAGTAGCCAGGGAGATTTCAGAGTTGCCTGTTTCCACAGCAAAACCCAGCCCTTTCTGGCTAACACAGGGGAGACCCGGGAAGGCTGCATGGAGGAGACAGCCTGGAAATGGAGGCTGGTAGGACACGAGGGATCCGAGGCCGAGAGGACAGAACACTACTGTGACTGGTTCCAGTGTCTAGCAGAGGCCTTGCACCATACGTGCCTTTGACAGTGTTTGTTGAGTGAACCAAGAAACAAATCAATGAATAAATGAGGAGGAACCAGATTAATGTGCCTCCACCCAGAGGCTAGACAAATACCCAGGATGCCACGGCCCTGGGCGGGAACAGAATGTCCTGCTCCCAGTCACTAAGGGAAGGCCGGGACGAGGACTCGTGTGCTGTCGACCTCCCAGTCCAGAGGGCTGTTTCCTCCACGTCTCTGGGCAAATGCCCCAGAAACAAAACAGCCGATGGAGGGAGGATGTCACTAAGATCATCACCTTCCATCAGAGGGGCCAAGAGAGCTTACCTGTGAGGTCCTTTGATCACTCACTCACTCACCCGCTCAAAAATGTGCACGAAACACCTGCTAAGTGCTGGGCACTGGGATACAGTGGTGAATATGACAGAGAAGGTGCCTGCCCCGCCTTGTGAGCCTTATATTTGAGCAGGGAGCGCAAGGGAAAAAAAATGAAGCACAAAGTAGATAAACCACCCAAGAAGATAAAGTTATTAACAAACTATGGTAAGAGCCAAGAAGGCAACACACACAGGAGCTCGAGATATAAAAAAAATACTAGAGTTTGGCAGGACCCTCTTTTATGAGGCCTGGTATCAATCGCCATTTCAAAGCCAAAAAGTTGACACTCAAAGTGATCTCACTGCATGCAGTGCACCATCTTCACCTCCCCAGAGCTCGGCTTGGACACCTCTAAGCCTCTGTGATAGCAGAAAGACTTCTCCCTCAGCCTGGAACCCCCCGGCCCTCACAGTGTCCCCCACTCACTCCCCTCAACATGCCCTTCCCTCATGGTGGGATGGGAGTCCTGCGTTCTCCCTGGAGTCCTCTGCCCCTCACCTCTCTCCTCACACCTGTCTCCAGCCTGGACGCCCCTCCTGCTCTTGTCAGCCCAGCCCTTCCCGAGGTCACACACAGCAGACTCCCCCCTCACCACTGCCCCCAATCAACTGGACCATCTTGAATGTCTGCTGACACGAGTGAGACCATAGATCCGTGACCGAACAGTGACTGGCACAGAGGGAGGAAGGAGACTTCAGGTTATGCCTTCTCACTAAGGTGACAGGCACTCAGGTCCTCCTAGAGCCTCAGTTTCGCTATCTGGGAATCCTTCCCTACCCAAGGCCCTTGAGGCTAAGATCCCCTGCCCAGTACAGATGACTGATCCCCACGAAACCCTACCAGTGACCACTTGCTGTGTTTGAGGCTGCCCTGGGTGCTTCATTAATACAGCAATCCCAGGAGGCAGGCATTCCCAACTCCATGTTACTGAAAGGGATAGTGCGGGACAGAAAGGATAAGTGACCTGTCCATCGTCATACAGCAAAAAACCCCAAAAAGTCACTACTAGAACCAAGGACCATTCTATTCCAAGGCCTGGCCTGGCCTAGGAAGGAATCTGACTTCACTCCCACGGTGCAGGGAGGGTTGGGAGGCAGGTGAGGATGATGCTTCGAGCATGGGATTTAGAGCATGACAGGGCTGAGGTCTGAATCCCAACTCTTCCACCTACTAGAGGTAGGACTGCTGCCGACCTGCCCACATCCACGCCCCGGTGGTGTCCCCAGCCATGAAATTTGCATTGCCCACCCACATTTTCCAATTTCCTTCCTCTTCCTCGTGCCTTCCCACACCTTCCTGACCTTGCTCACCACCCTGAGGTAAGCCCGGAGTCAGCCCCCAACGTCACCCTCAGAGGTGCCTGTGGTACCCTGGCTTCCCAGGAAGAACGGGGGCAAGTGGGGGGGCACACCTGCTGTCCGCGGCCCCCCTCCTAGCTGGCCTCACCTGGAGGATGGAGGTGCGCTGCTCGTTCTTGTGCACTTTGGAGGCCAGCCGGTTGAACTCGAGGGCCATGCGGCCCAGGTGCGTGAAGAGCTGGCTGCGGTCCGGCTCCTCGGCGCACACGCTCAGGGTGGTCTCCAGCCGCTGCAGATGCAGCATCAGGTTGCTGTCCTCGCGGGGCAGGGGGTCGAACGCCTGGCAGGGGGGGAAGGTACACCGACCGCTCATCACCGGCCATTCTCCCTTGGCTTCCCCATGCCTCATGACTCAGTTTCCCCTCTAAGCCTCGCTCAGCCTGGGGAAATTCTCTAGTTACACAGGTTCCCTGTCTGGGGCTGACTCATGGGGCAGGACCTGGGACTCCCAGGCCACAGGCTGGCTTACCAGCAGCAGGCCACCTTCCTCCCACACTCTGGGCCTGAGTGCCTGTGGGTAAACCACTCATCCACCAGGCCTCTAAATCCTCCTCTACTAAATGTACACACACTCCTCCCTTCCCTTCTACCTCATAGGGTTCTTATGAGGGTGAATGACATGTGAAAGCTGCAAGCCCAGGAGAGGGGTGTCACTCTATAAACAGCACTGCTTCTTCGGTTCCGGGACCCTTGAGCAGGGAGCCATGCAGAGACCAAAACTGTCTGACTTTTATGTCTACAGGTGTGTCTTCTAGGGAACGGTCCAAGCATTTACCAACTCATCAGAGAACCCCAGAGTCAAAACGGGTCAGGAACCATTGCTTTAGAGGGTTCAGAGAGTCCCAATCTAGTAAAGTATATAAGAAATGAAGCAAACTGTGGGAGTCCAATCTCAATAATCAGTCTCTCTCTCTCTCTTTAGCCACCTCTCCTCTGTCTAGAACATTCTTACCAAAGACAATGGTGCCCTAGTTATGCCAACACCATGCCCAAGGATCCTCACTGGCACCTTACAGCTCACCACATCGAGCCCCGCTCCCCTGACGGGTATCTGAGTCCCCACCCTCCCCTGCCTGAGCCTCCACACACCAGGCCCCGTGCCTCCTCAGTCTTCATTCCCGCAGTGTCCCCTCTACCCATCCTTCCCAGCCCTGCCCACGTTTCAGCTCCTCTAGCAGCCTCCCCGAAACATTTATGGAAGTCACAGACGTCAGTGCCATGGGAAGCCTCAGGGCTCAGGCTGAGAAACCACAGTACGGGCAGAAGGAACTTGCCCAAAGTTGCCCAGTGATTCAGCAGCAGAGCCAGGACTGGAATGTAGGCTTCTGACTCTTGATCCAGTTCAGTGCCCTACCACACTGAGCTCCCTTGTCTCTGTGCTCCGCGGCCTGGAAATGCCCTACGGCCACAATGTGGTGTTCAGTGAATGCCTCCGTAGTATTGTTAGCACCTTATCCTAACAGGAGGGAAAGCTGCTGCTTCAATTGGGCATTCATTCCCCCACTGCTTCTTCCCACAAAGGATCTGAGGTGGTGAATGCTGCTCTATTTAAGGCTCATGAACTGCTTCATGCCTACGATTTCTCCCACCAGCCTGCAAGCTCCCAAGGGGCAGGGAGGCCGTCTTGCCTCTGCTTGGCACGGACTAGGCACATCGTGGGGCTAAGAAGGAACTTATTAACAAGATGGTTAACTACTGGTCCAAGTGAGAGAGTGAAATACTCTCTGAGCCGGGGCGGGGCGGGGGAGTGTCTTTCCTCCTCAACCAGCATCTCAGAACCTTCAGGGATAGAGCAGGAGAACCCTTCTGATACTCAGACCTACCTGATACAGTGAGGAGCCGCTTGTCACTGAGGGCATGCTAGTGTAAGCCGGATGACCACTTAATGGGGACCTTGCACTGGGGGGGAGGGGAAACTAACAGATACAACATGCCACCAGTGAACTAAGGAGCAACATCTGCCCCCTAGTTCTTGGTGGGAGGAGGAAACAGAGACCACGGGGAAGAGTCAGGCCACTTACTGCCTTATAACCACCACCAAAAAATCTCAAAGTGGACACGGAGGGAGAAGGAGGAGAGGACAGCACTTTAAGACTTTTCAAGAATGTTCTAGACCAGGGGGCGCCTGGGTGGCTCAGTTGGTTCAGCTCGGGTCATGATCCTGGAGTCCCGGGATCGAGTCCCGCATTGGGCTCCCTGCTTGGCGGGTCATCCTCTGACCCTCCCCCCATCATGCTCTCTCTCTCAAATAGATAAATAAAAATCTTTATTAAAAAAAAAAAAGGATGTTCTAGACCTTTTGCATGGTTCTCCACCAAGTCTGCCATTTTAAGAGACAGCAGAGGGGGACACAGTTGGAATAAAGGCAACAAGTAGGGTAAGGTAAGGAAAGAGGATGCTGGATAGACACCTCCAGAGCTGAAGGAGTGTGTGTGTGTGTGTGTGTGTGTGTGTGTGCATAAATGCCCTGAAGGGGTGCCTGGGAGGAACAGAGAGCCTGCACAAAAGGGTAAATCACCTGCCTTAAGCTGTTCTGGGCTTCTCTGGCCCTTTCTACTCCAGCCAGGCTAGGAGCCCACAGGCCCAAAAGCTGAGTCATAGTGTGTGGAGGTGCCCAGCACAAGGCCGAGACCAGCAGGGCTGGCAATGTGCCCAGACTTTCTCAATGGTCCAGTGCCTGTATGGCCCCAGTAGGGGAAGTCACCAGCCAGGAATTTGCATATGTTAGCGAGAAGCACCCCCTGCCCTGGCCCCTTGTGTATCCCCAAGTGACTCCAGAGTGCCCAAGGGATCCAAGTGGATCCTGTGCCTCTCCACCAGGGCCAGGTGACTGAAACAGAGAGAAGACGTGGGATGAGCCGGGGACCCGCCATCTACTCACCATGGTGTTTCTGGGGTGGCCGCCGCTCGCTGGCGAAGAAGTCTGCTCCTCAGCGGGGACCACTTCAAATTCAGAGGAGGTGCCCTGTACAGAAAGGGAGTTAGGGACTGCCTGAGAGGAAAACACCTCGCCCCTCCTCCGGGGCCTCGTGACAGAGCAGCAATTCATCCGGGCAGCCCCTCCGCGTGGAGGCTGAGCTCACGGGGCAACTCCATATCACTTCCTGTGAGACCACAGAGCAGGATTCCCGCACCCCACTGTGTGATCTGAGGTCACTTTCCCCTCCGTGGCCAGTTCCCTCATCTGTAGAACAGGGATATGGGACTAGTGACCTTGAACCGCTAGCACTTTACAGCTGTATTCTAAGGACCTTGCACTTTTTAAATGTTTTCACAAATTCCATTATTTCTCAAAGCAACCTACAGAGAGGTCAGAGGGCTATGTCCCCTTCGGACAGATGCGGAAACCGAGGGCATGTCGTTAGTTCATGCGAAAGTAGGCAACACAGAGAGCAGTTAATCTGGCCCCCACAAGGTAGTCCCGTGCCAGCCTTGCCAACCCAGTGCCAGGGATCCCAGAGGAGTGGACCAATCTGCAATGAGTCCTAAGGGTACACCAACAAATTTGGACAGACCTCCAGGGTTCACCCAAAAGCAGGGTGGTCAAGGACTTCCAGACGATTCACACCTCTCAGCCATACCAAGTGGAAGGCACTGGTTGTGCAACCAACAGATAGGCCACTGATTCCCCTCAACCCGGAACTGGCTCTGGGATTGCTATTAAACCTGGTCTCCAAGGACTATCCCAGCCTTCCCTCGTCCCAGGAATGGGCAGACGCATAGAAGGATCTCTGCACTCAGCTTTGGCTGAGCCTCCCGGCTACCAAGAGCCCAGCTCTGGATCTCAGCCCTGCCCGAGAAAGTCTCCCTTTCACCTCCACTTCCCAGTGGTCTGTGCGACCTCACGACAAAACTCTCTTCCCTCTCTGGACCTCATCTGTAGGATGAAGACCCTACACAATATGGCCACTAGGGTCCCTTCCAGTCCTAGGATACCAAGAAGAAATTCTCAAGGCAAATCTGGAGAAGACACTTTCTGAGCCCCCTTGGAGAATGAGAGTTCCAGGTCACATCTATCCATTCTCCCAGCACTGTTGCACGGTCAACACAGGGTTGGCATTACGCAACTCAGCAGATGGGAGGAACGCCTGTGCATCCTGGGGTCTTCCTGGTAAGTGTTAACTATGACCTTCGTTTGAAAACAGGGAAACCGAGGCCACAGGGAAACAGAGATCAACTCGTCCAGTATCACCTAGCAAGTCAAAACACAAGTTTTTTGACCTCAACCCTCTCTCTCCAAGTTCTCGTATCTGCCAATGGGCCCTTGAGGTCCAGACAACTTTCAGCCATGACTCCAAATGGAACTTACGCTGGATGGAGGTTTTTGGACCGGCTCTGGTTTGTCGCTGGGGTGTGCAGGGTCAGCGGGCGGTGCTGGGCCACCTGTATCCTTTCCTGGAAAATTGAGAACACATGGATAAGCAGCAGGAAAAGTGGGGGAAGCCCACATACCACGCCCTCGAGGACAGCCTGGGCCAGAAGAGTTCTCAGCATTCCCTACATGAGTCTTGGAAAATGGGAGGTGGTCCCACCAGGGACAGGTAGCCTAGGAAAATGACTGAAATGATGAGACGGAGCCTGGGAAAACAGACCATCTTCTTTGGAGTTGCTGGGAAAATCCCAAGGTGGCCACTGCTCCTCGCTACCCTGGACCTGCCTTGGTGATGACAAGGGGGACACTTTACGATTAACAAAGTATTTTTATATTTATCATCTCAGCCAATTCTTGGGTCAGCTCGGTATCTCCATTTTCAAGTAAGAAAATGGGAGGCAGGGAAAGGTCACCAACCAGCGCACAGTCACACGGCCAGCCGCGGCAAAACCAGGGCTCAGACTCGGCCCTCCCTCTGACCTCCTGGAGCCGCTGGAGGGTGGCTGCACCTCTCCCTCGGGGGGTGGGCCCGGCGCCAAGCTGGGACTCTGCAATCACCGCTGAGTGGACCAGTGGAGGCTGGAAGCGCCCACTGACTGCAGCACAGTGGACTCTGGTCTCATCACTTTCCTCCACTTGTCCATTAAGCAAATGTAACCACCAGCCAGCGGAAGGCCAGCACACCGGCCTGGGCAAAGACTGGAGGAGGGCTGCAGCAGAAGGCACCTGAGCCTCATGTGTGGGGACCTTTTCTTTCCTTGTCCCCGACCTTGCCCTGTACTCGGAGACACGCTGAGGAATGCACGGTGACCCCACTCAGGACTGCAAGCCTTCCTCATAGCCAATGCTTTCCTTTAATAGGTAGTATGTGTACCTTACACCTGAAATACACTGCAGCAGGCTAATAGGAAATCCAGATTCTTCCAGGGGCCTCAGCTTCCCCCGTGGTAAAATGCAAAAAGGGGGGCCAGCCCAGAGAGCTTTCAACCCATGTGCCAACTCTGAGCGACCCAAAGTAGCTGCCTGGAACTCTATGCCTGGCACATAGTAGCTGCTCATTAAAGATCTGCTGAATAAATATGCTGCTACAGATACTGAGGCCACGTCCTGGGTGCAGGGGATTGTGATCCATCACTAATGTCTGCCAGGGCCTCAGGAGTGCTGAGTCACCAGCCATTTTTGGACAGAATTATTCTGAGGTCCCTTCCATGTCTGACCTTCCGAGGGATGCTGTAGACAAAACATGACTAGGAGGAGGGTCTGTGGCCTCAGGATCAATGGAGGAGATGTGGGTTTCCAAATGAGGAGGGAGACCACTGTTCAGCGTCTATAGAGAGTTAGGAGTCTGGGGAAAGGCAGAGGTCCACCTGGGCCCCCCTCGTACCTGTGAGCTCAGCCAGGTGGTCGAAGGAGGCCAAAGAGGGAGATGGTGGTGGGAGCAGCTCGCTGTCCTTGACCAGCTCCTCTGCCTTCTGCCGCAATCTGGAAGCTTCCATCTGGGACTCTTCCAAAAGCTCCCCTGGGGAAACGACGGGGAGCAAAGGAGTTACTTAGCTCAGTGCACCCGTTCTCCTGGCCCCACACCCCTAAGCCTGCTTCTGTGTGGCTCCTGATGCTGCGGGCCCTGGGCTGTGCCCCCACCATTGCCCCGTGGGCTGAGTGCGACACACATCATTCCAGCCCCCAAGTAGAGATGGGCCAGAGAAAGAAGGGGCCCCGCAATCAGGGAAAATGGAGTAGAGGGGAACCGAGGACAAACTCCTGGCCTCCAGGCACTGTCCTCCTGCCCCACTCCTGCCATACCTGGCCAGGGACTCTACAGAAAGCCAGGGGCTCTCCAAGACCAGCCATCATGGCCCCTGGGGGCTACCCACAGCCTACACCCCCCAGTCAGGGGCTGCCTGAAGGGAGGAGACATTTGGTAATACCACCACCCCTCTGGGCCTCAGTTTTCCTTCTACAAGTGGAGAATGGGAAACTCCATTCCTCCTTCTCTAATCTGCCATTCCAAGCAGAGATCTGCCAAGCAAGGAGTAAGCAGTTGGAAAATCAGGGACCTATGCTCACCCCCAAAGCCTAAGGCCAGAGAAGGTGGCAGCAAAGCAAAGGAAGAGTTTTAGGGGTGTGGAGAGCAAAGAGACTCCTCTGGACAGGGTATCAGTGAATCCTGCACATGGAGGACGAGATGGCATCCGGGCTGGTTCAGTCATGGGGAGATAAGCGGACCTGCTCCAGGCAACGGGGACAGCTCGAGCAAAAGCCAGGAAAAAAGAAACCAAGGGACCTATCCCCGCTTTGCTTCAAGCCAAGCTCAGCTCCCTGCTCCAACACTTGGGGACTGTGCCCTTGTTGCCCTGGTGAGGCCAGCTCTCCCATTGCTGGTGCTTCCAGAAGACGACACCATTCTGTTTCCACGTGCACAAAATGGCCATTCCAGCCCCTCCTCCCTCCCCCACCCCACGCCTCCTTCTAGGTCCCTCGGGTATCCTGAGTCCTGCCATCCTGGTGCTGGGATGCTGAGAATCAGGGCTGGGGATGCTGCCAACATGCTACAGAAGTGCACAAAGACAGAGCTGCGAGGCAGGAGCCAACGCCAGGCCAGGAGGGACAGAGGGACGACTCGGGTGGAGGCAGATGCCAGCTAGCATGGCAGGCTGCAGGGAGGAGGCTTGCAGGGAGAGCGCAGGCTCTGTTTTACCTAACATCTTTATCCCTTGCATTTTTTCCTTCAGTCGGGAATTCTCCTCCACTAGGCGCTCAAAAGCCGCAGAAGCCTCTCCCAGAGGTACGCTGCCCCCAGGGTCGTAGATCCGGTATGGTCCTCTCCCTTCCATGAGGGTGGCTCAACCCCTGCCGTGGCGCCCACCTGGCTGTAAGGACAACAGCAGTAGATGAGGGGGCTGGCCAGGCCATTGGCGCATCCTAGTCCATCCGTGCCCCCGGAAGGCGGTCCCCATCACCCAGAAGAGAACACAGCGCTTGAGGCTGCTCTGGCCACAGGATGGCGGAGCGGCACGGTCACCTCCTTTGAGCTGGACACTGTGTCTCTATTAAGAGACAACCCCAGAGAGGCAGCAGTTCCTTTCAGCGGCCTCACTGCACTGCTGGTTCATTTGGAACAGCAATCTGCTTGAGCTGCCAGTGGGGTACAAGAAAGAGCAACGGACTTGGGAGTCAAACAACCTGAGTCCATGTCCTATCGGTGGGGTCCAGAAGGATGGGGACCCTGCATCGCCGCAGCCCCAGTGCCCAGCTCGGTATAGCTAGAAAGCGAGTGCCCAGTGAACACTTAGGGAATTAATCAATGGTCTCGCCATTAATTCACTGCGGGACCGCGGGCAGTCCCTTCCCCGCTCTGAGGGGAAATGAAAGTCTTACACTGAATCAGTGATCTTTAGAGTAACACGCCTGGGCCCTAAGGGATAAGCAAGTCAATCCAATCCCAAGTTTCATTTATAGGTACATTCTCTTCTCTAAAAGAAAGAAGAAGAAAAAACCCTGACTAATATTTAATATACTAATTGACACTGTCACCCTTGTCCTTCAGTCCCATTTCGTGTACGGTCTGTCCCCTCCAGTTCTAATGAACAGACGAATTTTCCATCCAACCACTATCTACTCATGCAGCCAGGGTTTTGCATCAATCTGTTCAATTTCATCTGCTTTATTTCATTTGACACCGCCGTGCAAAGTGACTTCAGAATCCTAGTTCTGTAACTTAGTAGAGAAACGTCCTTCTTCCATTCATCCAGCAGTTATTTACTGAGCATCTACTCTGCACTAGGTACCAGTCCAGGTGCTGGGAAATGATCAGCTAATAATACAGACAAAAAGCCCTCATGGAGCTCACCTTCTAGTGGCCAAGATAGACAGATTAGAGAGGAAGATAAACAGAGTTTTAGGAGTGATTAAAACATCTCTGGACAAAAGTTAAGCAGGGAAGTATGACGCAGGGACTTTAATTTTAAGTGGAGCTGTCAGGAAAGGCCTTGCAGAGAAGGAGGCATTTTAGCAAAGACCTGAAGGGGTTGAGGGAACTAGCCATCTGAGGGAAGAATATTCTAGGCAGAGAGAAGAGTTAAGTGCAAAGGTCCTGAGGCTGAAAAACTGATCCAGCTTCCAGCCCTGCAAAGAGCTGGCCAACGAGAAAGAGCTCCAAAGGGCTCCACTGGGGGCCTCAGAAGGACTTGGGGCCCCAAAACCTCCCTCCCAAGGTCACCACCCCTAGGGCAAAGACTGTTTCAGTCAGGAATCCGCAAAGCCCCTCTGAGCACCCACACAGGGCTCACTGAAAGAAAAGAAAAGAGTGAACAAGGACTAATAATGTCAGCCCCATTCATTAACCGGGACTAATCATGACAGGCCCCCTTGCCAGGCACCACACTCACCGTTTCGGGGGCATTATCTCCGTTAAGCCATTCAACAACCCTAACATACAGGCCTTATCCTCGCTGCGTGAGGGAGGCTCCGTGAGGTGACGTAATGCAGCCAGGATTACGTGGCCGGCACTAGAGAGTCAAGATGCAAATCTGGTTCTGCCTCAGAAAGCGAGTTAAATTAACCACCACCACCCCTCGCCCCCCCTCGCTACACTGGCTCCACATCCCCAACAAGACTCAGGCCCCAGCGAGTTCCAGCCTGGGGGGTAATACCTGCCCAGCCATCAGGTACCCTCTGGGCTGTTTCCCTTACCTTGCGGCGCAGGAAGTAACAAGGATTTCGCCCCGAGGGTCCATATTAGCGCGGAATGACGTGGGCCAGAAAGAAAAACAGAGTTCTCGTGAGCGGGACCCCTCCCCCAAAGACTGAGAAGCAGAAGATGAATACACACTTTGAGAGGCACCCACGCCCGGCTGGGCTCCACAGAAGCAAAGGACAGCTGCCCACACGCCCAACACAAAAGTCATCACTTAGCGTAGGGGGGGCTTGTTTTCAACTTGAGAAGGTCAAAGTTACACAGCAGAGCAGTTCAAGCACCCAAGTGTTCACTGAAGTATGAGACGGGATAAGGCACTTAGCACATTGACTGGCATATAGTAAGGTGCTCAGAATGTTGGTAGACATGGGGGGCGGGGAGTCCTTCCTCTGTGCTCCCCACTCCTCCTCAGGTGCCTCTCCAGCAAAACCCTTACTGCCCAGGATGCAGTGCAAGTGACTGGTGTAAGCACCTGCGCATTTGACAGAGAAGGTCCTGGAGGGGGGAGCGTGCTCTGCTCATCTGCCACCAGCACAGGTCTGGTGCTTGGAAGGTGAGCCATGACTGAGAACTGAACGGAGTTCCCAAATGGGGAGACAGAGGGCTGGAAGAGGCTTGTAGCCACTTTTGGTGATAAGCAGTCCCATGTGTCCTGGATCCTGCTCACCCCTCTACACTCGCCCTGAACAGAACTCACAGCTGACATTACGTGATGATGTGGGTATGTTTTTCACTCCACATCTGGCTTGCCCAGTAGACCAGGAGCTCCCTGAGAGCAGGGCCAGGTCCACCTTGTCCGCCAGTGTATGTTCCGAGTGGCCCAGAACAGAGCTTCAGTAAGCCTCTAATCAGACAGACTGAAGGACCAAAGGAGCCTGTGACCTGGCTCTGTCACAAGAGGCCATGTGAAAGCATCCCGAGAGCCCGGCTGTGACCCACCGACCAGTGGTACTCTGGACAGCCATATACTTCTGGAACCAGGGCTAGCACAACCGTGCTCCCTCAGAGATGCCCAGACATACGGCCAAGCGACAGAGCAGGATGTGGGCTACAGGAATCGAAACCCCATCTCCATGTCCTCCAAATTGTGTGATGCTCAGGTTCTCCTTCAGCATTGGGGAGCTGACATGGAAGGGGGGTCAGGGAAGCCAAGGAAGGAGCAAGCAGGGCTACTCCCCCGGATTCCGGCCTTGCAGGCGGAGCTGGGGGGGCAGGGCACGGGAACAGGATAGCAGGCAGTAGGCCAACAGAACCCACACAAAGCAGCCTGATGTGAGAAAACCCTCTCTGGAGCTCAGGGGGAGCCACCCCAGGGAGGGCCTGGGCTTCCGGAGGGAAGAAACACAAATAGAGAAACGGGGAATTTCCACGTCCTGCTGACCTCATGCCCAGATGGTCAGGGACAGTTCCAGGATGACTTCTGGGCAGACAGGAACTCTCCTCCTGTCAGTGTAGTTTCTAGAATGTTTCCTGAAAAGGGGAATCATTCCCAGGATGACAGAGCTGGAAGGGAATCTCCAAGAGCAACAGGATGACCATTAGCAGGCATCCAGAGGCCCTCTGAGGGAGGGGCTGCGTCGCTCCCCTGCCTCCTGGGTGGACGGCTGGCCTCTGCTCGTCACAGACGGCACAGTGTGTGTGGAGGGGGGAGGAGGTGTGGATCCCAGCCCCTACACGGGGCAGTACCGGAGGTCAGTGCCCAGGCATCCAGGGCATCAGCTCACCTGACTCTCCCTCACGGTGTAAGGGCAATGAGTCAGGGCCCAGAACATGAAGACCAAGGTCACCCAACAAGTCAGGATGGAGCTGGGACTAGAAGGTCCTTGCTCTCTCTCTAGTCTGCCCACTGCCCTCGCACTCCGTTTCAGCTCCTGCACTGAAGAGCTTTGGCCCAGCAGAGACTGTCTTGTGATCAGCCACGTGCTGGTGCCGGGAGTGGGGCTCCCAGGCCCTCCAAAGGAGATGAGTTTGCAAGGCCTGTAACATCTGCAAAATACCTAGTATCTTCCCAAGCTTTGTTTTCCCATCTGATTGTCATAACAGTCTTGGGAAGAAGGCAGGGCTGGTGTCCGTTTGACAGATGAGGAAACTGAGGCCCACTTGGGAACGTTAATAAGCTCAAACTAAGGCCGCCGGGCACTGGCCGCACGCTGGGGGTAAATGAAGTTCTCCCCGCCCCAGAGGGAAAAGTCCAAGCCGATCTCTGGTACCGGGAGCCAGGAGGTCCCAAGAGGTCCCAGGAGGTCGCCAACGGCCACCTCCCCAGGCAGAGGCAGGGGCTGCCCGGGATGCCAGTGGGAGAGGCCAACAGAGGGCTGAAGGGAAGTGGTCTCTAGGACAGAGAGTCAGAAGGTGCTAGATCTACTCTGCTGCCTTTCATGGCCATGGGCAAGCCTGTGCACTCTCTGCACGTCAGTTCCCTCGTGTGCAAAGGGAGGAACCTGGACTAGAGAAACCAGGTGATGGTGTCGAGTTGGCCTAAGGATCCACAGAGACCCAAGCCTCGGGAGCCAGCAGCAAGGCAAGGAAAGAGAGGGGATCTGACATACTCAGGATGGTACAGCCATGGAGTCTGGAAGAAAGGGTCCCGACGTGATGCGGGTGTGGGGTGAAGCCGGTGAGGCACGCAGCACGACACTGAAAGGGGTTCTGGGGGGCAGGAGCCCTGCTCCTGGGCTGCACCTGGGGGCCTCACCAGTGTCTGCCCCTCCCTCATCCCAGCCCTGTCTGCCCCTGTCCACTGCTGGAGGCTGCATGCCTTTTCTGAGCCTCCACTGCGTCTGCTGCAAAACAGGGATAAGGAGGGAGCCTGGGTGGCTCAGTCGTTAAGCATCTGCCTTCGGCTCAGGTCATGATCCCAGAGTCCTGGGATCGAGCCCCGCATCGGGCTCCCTGCTTGGCAGGAAGCCTGCTTCTCCCTCTCCCACTCCCCCTGCTTGTGTTCCCTCTCTCATTGTCTCTCTCTCTGTCAAATAAATAAATAAAAAATCTTATATAAAAAAAAACACAGGGGTAAGGAGAGAACCTACCTGCTGTCAGATTAATGAAATTAAATGCAACGATATGTGTACGGTGGGAAGAGAGTTCTCACTTTCTACTTCGTACTTCCTGATTACTTGATTTACTCAACAAAAAACACATTCATTTTATAATAATAAAATTTCCAAAGTAATAATGATTTGTGTATAGCACCTAGTTAAATGCCTAGCACGCAATGGGTTCTCAGTAAAAGGTTGGGGCAGCCCCACAACTCTGCCCCACTGATTTAGGGCCAAGTCTCCCCCACTCCCATCTACTCCCCCTTTTAACGGAGTTTTTAGGTTCCTCTGCTGGCTCAGTAAGCTAGGTAGTGACCCCCACTGAATTTCTGGTAACTGCAAAAAGCCATTAAGCAGGGACACTGGTCCAACCACAGCCAGTGAAGATGCGGCTCCCAAAAGCCGATGGACCGAGAAACCACACTCTTGAAAGACAGGGGAGCGTCTGAGCCTCCTTTTCCTCAACTGTAGGTGGGAATATCCTGCAATATCCCCCAGGGATGACAGGAAGTCATGAAAGCACCTTGCAAACTAAAGCAAAAACCTCTCCATATTCTTACTTCATGATGATCTCTGCCCTCCCCCCCACCCCAGCCCCATTCACCATCAGGGGAACTATGGACCCAGGGTCATCCATCAAAGAGCCCACCTTGGCATCCTTGCCACGAGCCCAGGGCTTACTCGGTCTTTACAACAATTCAGTAATAAAGAGGCTGCAGGTACATCATGTAATACAAGGAACTGGGCCCAGAAGCTGTGGGATCTAGGCAAGGACCGCCAGAGCAAACATCTGCCCCTCACTGGGCCTCAGTTTCCCAAAAGGAGGGGTTTGTATTTGCAACACTAGCAATAACATAAAGGATCGACTAGACAACCTTTACGGCCCCTTCTAGTTCTGACATTCTGGAACCTGCAATTTATTATCACCCCTTTCTATAACCTTCTGACCTTGAGAAGGCTGCTCTCCTCAGCTCCAATCCCTCCTAATGCCCAGGTGGATTTCCCTGAACCAAGAGGCCTCCTACAAGTGCTATCCGGGTGCCTTCACCTCCCCCAAGGGCAGTCGGAAACCCACAGATGATGTCTGCAGCCCTTCGCTGGGTGCTCCCCCCACTCCCTAGCATGCACCCTGGCTCCAGCCCCACTTGAGGACTGTGTCCCTCATGCACAGCATGCATCTTCTCTGTGTCCTCCTTCCTTCCCTCCCCTGCGCTGCCTCCACTCGACCTCCAACACCCAGGCTCCATACCACAGCCTGGGGCCAAGGGGGTGGACCAGAGCCATGAGCCAGCTGGAACCACTGGGAAAGAAGGACAAGGAGCCTCTGCTGAGGGCTGGGAGAGAGGCCGGCAGTTAAGGGCCACCAGAGGCCCGGCGCTGGGCTGCATCATGAGGCACATGGCCTCATTTTCTTCTCACTGCATAGAGAGGAAAATTATCCCTGTTTTCCAGCAAGGAAACCTCCTCCCAGCTAGACAGTGGTATCTCTATTTTTCAGATAAGGAAGCGGACTCAGAGAGGTGAAGTCACTTGCCTAAGAACACACAGCTGGCGAGCGGCAGAACAAATAATTTGGCCTCAACGTGCCAGGCTCCAGCACTGCTCCCCCCCCCCCCCCCACCCCCTGCTCCCTGCACGGCCTGAGAGACAACAGGCTGAAGCTCAGTGGGAGGAAACCAGTCCTGCCACCTGGCTATCTGGAGCAGACTCCCAAGTTCGCAGCCCCTGCCTCTACATATCTCTAACTTTGTGTATAGTCGGGTCCCAGTCTGCCCCTGATCACCTGCAGTCACCGGGGCTTAGAATCTCAGGCTGCAAGGAAGCTCAGGGGAAATGCAGCCCTGTGCTTCTCCAGTCCCCAGGGGAGCCAAGGGACTCCGGATAACCATCTTTGGTGACCCAACTTCCTCCCTAAGGGCCTTCCCCTGGGGAGCCAACACTGGCTATAGTCAGACAACTCCCAGCTCTCCTTCCACCAGCCCTCACTCTGCCCTCTGGGGTTCTGCAATCAGGAGTCTGGAATCAGTTCAGCCCTGAAGACACGTGGAACCTGCAGCATTCTCTTAAAGCTAATCAGACCCTGGGGCGCCTGGGTGGCTCAGTTGGTTAAGCGACTGCCTTCGGCTCAGGTCATGATCCTGGAGTCCCGGGATCGAGTCCCACATCGGGCTCCCTGCTCGGCAGGAAGTCTGCTTCTCCCTCTGACCCTCTTCCCTCTCATGCTCTCTGTCTCTCATTCTCTCTCTCGCAAATAAATAAAATCTTAAAAAAAAAAAAAAAAAAGCTAATCAGACCCTGTTCCCTGTGCTGTTCCTTGAAGGACTGGCTTGCAGACCCCTCCCTATCCACCCCACTCAACCCTCTACCCCTACCCTATCTGTAGTGGGTCCTGAAACTGGACACAACACTCCAGGTGTGGTTTACCTGACCAAACAGAGGAACTTTCACTTCCACCTTTTTAGGTATTATGTTTCTTTTGATGTAGCCTTGTATACACTTGTTTTTGTTATAGCTGGGCCACCCACAGCAAAGAATGTCCTTTCTCAATGATGTCAACACCTGCTTGCACACCTGATTAGCTGAGAACAAAGTTCTCTTACAGAAAAGTATGCTTTGAGGTTTTAGTTATCTACAGGGCCAGAGGATACTGCCTGAATCAGTAATCCTCTACCTAAGATTCTAGAAATCTCTTCGTCACTGCCCACAGGGGCTGAACAAAGATCTGCATTGCCACAGCTTTATAACAGCAAAAATGTCCTATATGTCCACCAGGGAGGCACTGGTTTAATAAACCACGGTGCGGACACTCACTGGAATACTATGCAGCCATCAAAAAGAATGGGGCACACTGCTTTGCAAGGAGATGTCCATAAAACATCAGTAAGAATAAAAAGCAAGGGGCGCCTGGGTGGCTCAGTTGGTTAAGCAGCTGTCTTCAGCTCAGGTCATGATCCCAGGGTTCTAGGATCGAGTCCTACATCGGGCTCCTTGCTCAGCTGGGAGCCTGCTTCTCCCTCTGCCTGCCGCTCCCCCTGCTTGTGCTCTGTCTCTCTCTCTGACAAATAAATAAATAAAATCTTAAAAAAAAAAAAAAAGAATAAAAAGCAAAGTATAATAGAACACTATTTTTTTAAGTTTATTAATTTTTTTAGTAATCTCTACATCCAATGTGGAGCTCCAACTTATGACCTGGAGACCAAGAGTCGTATGCTCTTCCAACTGAGCCAGCCACACACCCCAGGATACTTTTTTCTCTAAACATACAACTACATACATGTCTATATGTATGTATGTACATATATATGTATATATACATATACGTATATAAAATCTTAAATGTGTATAGGAAAAAGTTTGGAAAGATACACACCAAACTGCTACTGGTAGATAGCTCTAGAGGAGGACCTGGGATAGGGACTGGAAACAAAAGAAACATTCATTTTACCTACAAAATTTAAACTCTTTACAAGGGAAATCTAGTCCTGTTCTATTGAAAAAAATTAATTTAAAAATATAGTGGGAACAGGGGCAGGGGAGAAGAAGGAGAGAGAAGACAGCTTTCACTTTTTACTTTATATCTTTTGTATTGCTTGAGTTTGGGGGGTTTTTCCTTCAATGAGAATGTTATTTTGTAGCTTTTTTTAAAAGGGATATTTTAAATTAAGTTTTAAAAATGTAAGTGTCTTGACAAGGTCAGAATAATAGGGAAGGCCCCTTGTTCTAGCACCAAATGAGGCTGGAGGGCTACGGGGAAGGGTGAGAGCTCATTATGTACCTGCCTCATACGGACACACAAGGCTGGAGGGATCTGATCATCAGTAAGGAGGAAAAGTCTAGAAACAAGTTTTCTAGTCAGAAAAGCCAGTGGGTGGAGAGTTGGCAACTGCAGAGGAGAGTTTCAACCTGGTACCTGGATCTGGCTTCAGGAAGGCCAGGGCTGGCCTTGAGGTGACAAAGATGGGAAGAGAAGCAGCGACTTTGGATAACCACCCTCAACCGGGAACAAGTACAAAGCTCCCCGCCCACTGCCTGTGGGTCCTCACACCAGGTACACCTGCTTTGCTGGAGAGGAAGCCGAGCCCAGACAGGTGCAGGGCTTGGCTCAAGGCCACACAATTCCCAAGGGACGAAGCAGAACCCACACCTGATCATCACATCACTGGTCCCACCCGGTACTCCCCGTCGCCAAAAGCTCCCTGGGAAGACAGCCCGGCAACCCCAGCCCACCTTCCTTCTATTCCATGCATGCCTCCTCTCAGCTTCTGGGATCCACAGGTACACAAAGTCCACACCTAGAAGCCGGCTTTCCTCCCAGCAGCTGGGACCTCACTTAGCCCACAAGGACTGCCTCGACTATCAGCTAGGGGGACAAAGGGCACTAGGTCCACTCTTAGACAAAAGGGATGAAGGACTTGGCTGTCCTTCTGTCTCCCCGTCCCCAGTGTGCCCAAAGCTGGTTTACCCAATGAAGGGTTTCTCCAACCCTGTAACTCCCCCCTCTACGGGGGAAGAGGACAACTTTTAAGAATTCCCCATCTCTAAATATGGTGGAAGGAGGGCTCATTGGGTTCAAATCCTGGCTCTGCTCCTTGCCATGTGACCCTGAGCTGGCCTCACTTCCCTTGTTCCTCCCTATGGAAATGCTGGGAGGACCAATTAGGAACCACAGAGCTCTCTATAGACCTAGAAGTGCCACCCCAACAGAAGCCATAATGGCTAGCAAGGGGACAACTGGACAGGGGTAAGACCACTCAGATAAAAGCCAAAGATATCTTGTTCTAGCAGCAAAGGCTAGAAACTCCCTGATGAAGACGAAAACAAATAGATACACTGGGGCAAGTTCATACCAGGGAATACGATGCAGCCGTGAAAATGAATGAACTACAGCTAGAGATATGAACATCACTGAATCTCACAAATATAATATTATGCAAAACAAGGAAGTTGCACAATACGGACAGTATGATGGCACTTAAACAGCATTCTTAAACATACAAAACTGTACTACGTATTGTGTAAGGAGCCCTACGCTTATAATACAAGTATAGAGAAATATAAGAGAATAAACTTTAAATTCAGAACACTTGCTACTTCCAGATGGGAGGGAAAGGGGATGATCAAGGAGAAATTTCAGGTGTACAAAAATGTGTCATTTCCAAAGCCAGATGGGTGGGTGCCCGGTGCGTGCATGTTACCCTCTACGTCTGAAAGATTCCTTCGTGTTTTCCAAAAGTTAGTGTTGCTCTCCTTTGGCTCCTGTTCTTCCCCGGGGTTGGGCCTGGGGAGGGGAGAGCACTGGCAGGGGCAGAAGTGGGGATGTGGAGGCACCAGGGTTCCCCAGAGCACTGCTGAAGCTGGCCACGAGAAGGCCAGGATGATGGCCTGCCAGACGGTGGAAAGCGGAGCGAGCACTCTCCAGTGTGGGTGGAGACCAAACCAAAGGCCCCTGACTCATGGGCCACCCCCATGCCCGCCCTAAAAATACCAGCTCTGGCCTCTGAGTATGACTCCTTGGTGACACAACTCCCACGGCGCCCCCACCCCCCACACACACATACATCTGCTGGGCCACCTGGTTTGTCCACCCCGTAGGTGTTCAAGGGCACAGGGAACAGCTTCAGGGTGAGGTCCCTGGGGAGAGAAGAGCTCAGCCTTGCCTGGAGACAAAGAGCCAGCTAGCTGCTCCTCAGGCCAGTCATCTGTTCCTTTTGGAAGAGTGACTGTCCTGGGCCAGTCACGGGGGGGAAAAACATCAAAAACTTCCTGCAACTAACAGGCTGAGGTGACTGCCAAGGTCTGTCTCTGGAGGCTGGGGAGCTCTCTCCGTGGAACAAAGCGAGCTTCCCCCTGCCTCCCTGAGCCTTCCTTTTGGCAACTCTCCAGAGGGCCCCGGACACCTTCCCTTCCAACAGGGACAGGGCAAAGAGGAGTAGGTAGTGCGGGCCGGCAGGGGGGCAGCAGCAAGGAGAAGTGGGGAGGGAGGGGGCGCCCAGAGAGGCCTGGCCCCCCGGGAAGAGCTCAGGAATGGATGGAGCCAGAGAGAGGGCAGCCCGGTCACTGGGCCACCGAGTTTTTAAGAGCTGAAAGAGAACATTCTAAGACGTCAGCCAGTGCAATCTCCACGCTGCAGCTGGGACACCAAAGCCAGCGAAGGAAGAAGACCTGCCGGAGGCTGCACAGGATGGCAGTGACGCAGAGGGGAGGCAAACCTAGGCCTTCGGGTGCCAGCCGTGCACTCTCTTACCGCACGGCACCGTGCCCTTCCTCCCTCCAAGTGGTCAGGTGGGCAAGGAGGGAAAAGGGAGGTGAGATTGGAAGAAGCTGCACCTAGGGGGGCTCACTGAAAGCTAACCAGCCATGACATGGGAGGAGGCTGCCTATAAGGTACAGCACTCCCTGACTCTGGGGGTGGGGGTCAAGCCGAGACTGGATGATCACCTGCGGAGGGGCTGGGTGCTGTTGAGGGGACGGGGGCCAGATGTCCTCTGCGCCCCTCCCGCATGTAAGTGTCCACATTTCCAAACAGGGATGGAAAGACATCGGACCCAGAGCAAAGGACAACCCATCCAGAGAGGACACAGCATGGTCCATAGGTGGCAGAGGGGTTAAAGGCGAGTTATCCCAAAGCATGAAAAATCGGACCATCCCCACCATCTCCTACTGAAATCCCATCAGCATGCTCACGATTATCCTCACTCCCAAGATCAGCAGCTAGCACTGATCAGCCCTGTGCTGTCCCATTCATTCGCAGCACCAGAGAAGACAGCACTGACATGGGACGACCTTACAGACCAGGGAGCAGGGGCCGCACCCACTCAGGTGTGCCAAACTCTGAAGCACACGCTCTCCACCAGGGGTTCCCACAGTGCACCACAGCCACGCAGCAGCACGGCCACCGCCCTCTGGATTAGCCCCTCTGGGGACACGGTCCGATATGTGTTTAACAAGCCGCCCAGGTGCTTCACGTGCACGCTTACGTTTGCCAACCAACCACTCTAATCACTTCCCGATACTGCCACAGGGAGAAACCACAACTTCTCTGCCCGGTAGCCAAGACCTTAGGGTTTTTCCTGGTCCGGCTGGCCAGCTCCCCCAACCCAACAGAGCCTTACCCCAAACCCTCTACCCAGTCTACTACGTTCCAGAAGGCACTCAGGCCCCACTCTGCACTCATCATCTTACTAGAGCCTGGCCTTGAAGCTACCTCCCCCGAGAAGCCCCCTGGCCCCCTGGTGCCCCCGAATTGCCCTGCACTCCAGTGAGACTTATGCTGGGCACCTGCTGGCATGCAATGCCTTCCAGACCACACTCAGAGCACATTTCTCCCCATTCCACTACAAGTTTCTGGAGGGCCAGGCTCGTTCCTTATGCACCTGAGCATCATGCTCCTCTAGAAGCCTGGGCATGAGGCCAGTCGGGGAAAATTTGCTGACTATAAGAAAGAAAAAAAAATCCCCTCGGGGAGCAAGTTCTGGTTCTCATCCTGACGTTGCCACTACCCTTCTGGGACAAGCGCCTTCCCATCTCCTGGCCTCAGTTCCCGCATCTGTGAAATGCACCATTATTCTTGTTTCTTCTACTCTACTCATCCACTGAACAAACCCAGCAGAGCCTTACCCCCAGACACTGTGATCCAGGATCAGAGATGCACATGCACTAAAGTGGTTCCTGCTCTCCCCCTTCTGCTCCAGGAAAAGAGAAAGGCAACAAACAAGGAAACTCTAAACGTTATTATATTCTAGACACTAAGTTCCATACATATACTTTCTCATTCGCAAATAAACAAGATTATTTCAGAGCATGATGAGCGTACAAAAACACAATAGTAATATGACAGAAAGTGAAAAAAGGGGCCACTTTGCATAGAAAGGTCAGGCAAGGCCCCTCTAAGGAGATGATATTTGCGCTGAGACTTGACAGATAAGGAAGAACCAGCCATGTAAAGAAATGAGAAAGGCGTTCCAGGCAGAAGGAACAGCACATACAAAGGCCTCAAGTCAAGAACAAGCTTGGCACGTTGGAGGGAAAAAAAAAGCAGGCTGTCCTGGCTAAATAGCAGGGCAAGCAGCTGCCGTACCCAGGAGTACTCAGAGAGACAGACAGACAGACGACCACCTACAATTGTGAGGTGCTCAAACCAGGTGGGCCTGACCCACCCCAGGACATCTGGGCCCCAACTCACAGGCAGCATTAGGGGTAAGGGTATGAGTCAGACCCCACGGCTTCCTGGGGCCCCCAAAGACCTGGTGTGGGCATAGGGGCGGGTACCACCCCTCAGCATGAGAACCTCACCATACCCCCAGGACACCCATTGGTGGGGGAAAACAGGATCACAGAAGTATGTAGAATATAAGACACTCACAACTGCAGCCCCCAGGGGGCCATGATCAAGTGCTTCCACGAAGGGCCAGTTCCTGATTACACTATTTTCCCAGGACACAGAGAGGACAGAAAGCTTGGTCAGTGGAAAAGGAACAGAGTGATACTATTCAAGGCTTATTGGTCTTGGCCAAGTCTTAACCTTTGTGGGCCTCAATTTCCCCATTTGAAAATTGAGGCTACTATTAGTGACTCTCTCCCAGGGTTGTTGAAAAGATTAAATGAGACACTGAATATAAAGCACTGTGCCTGGCAGAGGTAAGTGTTCATAAATGTACGCTGTCATCATTACCGCTCTTGGTTTTTCACTACCTCGGTTCTGTCTTCTGTAAGGATATTAATACAACATCACAAGACTCCTATGCCTTTGTACTAATAAATATGCCGCCTCCTAATGCAATATCCATGATCAGGAATAAAGAAAAAAATTGAGATTCATGTTTCCTGACCTCTCATCCGATGCTGAATTCCCCTCTACCATACCCTGCTGTTTGGAAAATACATGCTGATTAAATTCTATTTTCATGATACTGTGCAATTAAAATGATGCATTAGGAATCCACAGATTTCTCTGTACTGTCATTCTGCAAGAAGGTGGGGATGGACGTTGCTGATTCTTCCGCATCATCCACAAACCACCCCAACCAAAACACAATCTCTCACCCGGTCCCACAAAATTCACGCCCACCTCCATACATACAATTAATGAATGTACAATGTAATCACTTCCATATGTACCATCACACACACACACACACACAAACACACACATACACAAATGTTCTACAGTGGAAAACTCACCCATACCTAAAAACTGCACACCTAAAATCACTCCCAGGAACTCACTACAGCTACCCTGCACCGCACATGCACACAAATGTTGCCTCCAACAGTGTGCCAAGTATGTTCAAAAGAAACTGGACAGCAGGAACGCTGGAGCCAAATGCCAGGCTTTGAATCCTGACTTTGCAACTCCCTAGCTGTGTGACCCCAATCTCCAGGTGCCTCGGTTTCCTAAACTGTAAAATGGGGATGATAATAACAATATTCATTTTAAAGAAAGATGTGACAATTACAAGAGTTTAATACACGAAAAGGGTTTAGATCAGCACTTGGAAAGCACCCAATAAATTATTATTTTCTTCTTCATTCCGTGCGCACACTGCTTCCAAGCTGGTCTCGCACACTAACCCAGACCCGCGCCGGCCCACTTCCCCCACCCGGCTGGTCCGCACGCCCTGCACACCGCCTGCACGCCGTTCCCAGACGCGCTCGCCCACGCAGTGCGCAGGCGCGCCCACCGCCCTCCGCGCCGGGCAGGGATTCGCCGCCGCCGGACCCCCGCCGCCGGGACCTCGCGCGCCGGGGCCCAGGAGCCGAAAAGTCCAGGCCACCGGGCCGGGCCCGACCAGCCCCTTCCTCCGCAGCCCGGTCCCTGCCGAGGCTGTGAACGGCCGGGTCGCGGACTCCCTTCCGCCCCAGCCCCGCTCCGGCCGGCCGGCTTACCTCAGGTTGGGGGCCCTGGAGCACACCGTCCCCCTCTCTGCGTCCAGCCCCGGGTCCCAGGACGGGTTATCGGCCGCGGCCAGTATCTGGCCCTCCTGCGCTCCGCGGGCTCCTGGGCCGGGGCGGAGGACGGCGCCAGGGACGAGGAAGTGTCAGGGGCAGGGCCGCCCTACCCCTGGGAAAGTCCCCGGCGATTGACAGGCCGCTCGCCCAATCGCGCTACGCCCTGGGGGCGGGCCCGCGGCCGCGGGGGTGGGACGGAGCGAGGTAAACAGCAGCCGCCGGGGGAGGTCCGGGGCTGAGAGCGGCTGAGCCGGCGCGGGTACCCCTGCCCGCGGGCCAGCCCCTCGTGGCACTCCCCGCGCCGGAAGCCCCAGAGTCCGGGATGAGGCCGGAATTTCAGAGCGGAGACGAGCCGCAGAGACCACCCCATCCTTTCCTTGCTGCCAGGGGCTCGTGGACCAGAGCGGGGAGGGGACTTGCCAAAAGGCACGTAAGCATCTGGAGCTGAGCCAGAGCTAGAGCTCAGGGCCCCAGAGTTGGGTCCAGGGCGCTCCCGAACAACTTCGCAGAGCTCCCAGAAATTCAAGCTGAAAGGACCCCCTAAAGAACTTTTCTTTCCTTTTTTTTTTTTTTTTTTTGCATACTTACTGCCCCAGACATTGTAAGCATTTTGCATGCTTTACTTTATTTCTTTCGCAGGGCCACCCTTGTTTACTGTAAATAAATTAACATAACAGGCACTGAGAGGTTAGTTGACAGTAAGTGGCTGAACCAAGATTCAAACCCCGGTGGGCAAATCTAGAGTCCACCTCCCACCCTGTCTGCGTATTTGTGGGACAGATCGTCCAAACAGCTGTGGGATTTCCCAGACCCTTAAGGAGCGGCTTGGTTTAACGGTGGGAACACTTTCTTTGGTTTCTCTTTAAGCCCATCATTTTATTTAAGAGAGTTTTAATTTCAAAGAAGGACCTAAACTGGGAATAAAGGACAGCTCTGTAAGTGGGGGTAAATATAGCTTTATGAAAAACCAATTGCAAAAGACTCATTTCCCGGGAACTGATGAAAACTTAGTCATCGACAGGCCCTGGTCCTCAGAAATGACTTGGCGAGCTATTTCATACAGGCCCTCATTTTACAGAAGAGAGATCTGTCAATCAACTGCGACTGTGAAC
Organism: Phoca vitulina; assembly: GCF_004348235.1. Classification (NCBI taxonomy): domain Eukaryota; kingdom Metazoa; phylum Chordata; class Mammalia; order Carnivora; family Phocidae; genus Phoca; species Phoca vitulina. The sequence continues at coordinate 3,995,860 of NW_022589786.1, forward strand.
AGACACACACACACCCCTATCCAAGTAGAAACCTAATTGGAGGATTCTCCTCTCAGGCCTTGTGACTTCGATTAATTCAAAGCTGTGTTGAAATTCTGGGATGCCTTTAGTTACTTCAAAAGTGTTACCACATTCTCAAAACAATACTAATTTTTGTTCATTTTAACTAGGAAAAGAAGTACTCATAGACTCTGATTTTAAAGAGGGTGGGGAGAGGGGGATGCAAGGGCCAAGCAAAGCACCTTTGAGTGTCACCAACGGGCGGGTACAGAAGGATTAGAGTCTGGGGCTGGTTCACCAGCGGCTCACAGGAATCACCCCTACCCATTAGGCTTCCCCAAACCGGCTTTCTTCCTGCTCTTTGTCTACAGCTCCCAATTTGCCTCCTTCTGGAATGCTGTCTTCCTAATCTCAACCCAAGTCTTCTCACGAACACTGAAATTTACTTTAAAAAAATGAAGAGTCTCCACCTATTTGCATTTTGCTTCCAAACAATTTCAGCTGTTTTTGTAAAATGTCTGACCTTCGAGAGTTAGGCAAATAGCTTCATCCCTTAAAGTGCCTGATGACCCCTAAGTGGACTTGCTGGACAGTACTCTGGTATGACATAAAAAGGTCATGTGGTCATTTTTTTTTTTGACTGATTCCCTATTTTGACATAATTTTTCTTAACACAATGTTTGAGAAAATGCTCTTCAAAGTCATGACCACACCCACCCCTTCCCTCCTTTTAAGTCTTAAATTGAATTTAGAGTTTGAATTCAGAACTTCCCACCATGTTAGAAGCCATGGAGACCATTGTTCACTATCCCCTATTTGACAGATAAGTAAACTGAGGCCTCAGTATAGTAAAGGATTTGTTCAGGGCCGCATCCATTGAGTGATGCCTGTTGGAAGCCAGGACCTTGGTTTTCCAGTTATATGTGCTCTTTCCACAGCACCATGTTGTCTTTCCAGTGTCATGATTTTTCCTACAGAAACTCAACACTCATTATGAACACAGGCTATGAATTTAACTAACTGGGTTCTAACCCCTACTCAACCACTTGCTACCTGGGTGGTCTCCCTAAGCCTCAATTCCTCTCTGAAAAATGGAGGAAATTGTATCTTACCCCTCAGGTGATCATGAGGATAAATGAGTTAATGCAAGGAAAGCTTGGCACCGAGTAGGCATTCGAGAAACGATAGTGGTGTATAGACACAGATTGCAGACACTGGACAGAATTTCACTGTTAAACCCAGGAATGCACCCTCCCCAAGTTCCATGTCACCATCCACATCCTCAGTGGTCCCCGAGACCCCTGGCAGGATGGAAATAGGGCCCCTAGCCTGGCACCCCCTGCCACCCCCAGGTCTGGAAGGAGATGTCCGAGCCAAGAGCTGAGTGACTCAGGCAGCTGGAAATTTCTTGCTCTTCCAGAGTGACAATAAGCACCTGCACAAAGCCCCACCTGGGAGGAGAATCAAAGGCCTGTGTTTTATTTTGTTTTTGTTTTAAAGCATGCAACTTCCCAGTCTCCTTTCCACCACTCCCTCCCTCTGCATCCCCTCCATAAGGATGCTCCAAAGTAAGACCGAAGTCCACATTTGAGGGAATTAAAAAACATACCAAGAAACTCACCCATAACCGACTGAGCTTTAAATCAAATGCCTAAAAAGGAGTGGCGGTGACGTATTAAAAACATTAAGAGGTAACATTTACGGAGTATTTGCCGTGTGCTGGGTCTGCAGTTTGACATAACAGGGTATCTCCCAACCACCCTGAGGTCATTACCCCTGTCATCCCCATTTCACAGATGAAACTGGGGCTTTGAGGTGTTAGATGACTTGCCCAAGGTCTTACACAGCAACAAGTCCTAAGTTCTTTCCGCTCTTAAGCATTAGGTGATGGAGTCTTGCCAGCCAGTAAGACAGAGCTCAAAATGCCAGTCCTTAAAGGCTCGTTTAGAAAGGATCAGACCCAGGCTTTCTCTCACAAGGATAAAGCCACCAAGGGCTCGAGAAGGGTAGGGACTTGCTAGAGGTCTCACAGCAAGTTTGTGATCAGTACTGATGGCTAGAACCCAAGGCTCCTTCTCCCAGAGCAGTGCTATTTCCACACACCCCACGGCTGGGAAGACGAGCTTCAAAAGCCAGCCAGCTCAGCCTTACTCTAGTAGGTGAATTTGTGAGTTGGGGTCTTGGCTTCAGGGGAATGAAACTCAAGCTGAGAGGCTAATGAACTAGGAAGAGAGGGATCCCGGGTCTGGGTCCCTTCCTTCCACCCAGTCTCCCAGCTCTATAGCCGGAGGCAATCTGGGGAATATAAAACCCATGGTGGATTCTAGCTGCTTTTTGGTATTGGGTGTGTGCACGAGAGAGAGATTTGAGTGATAGTTAAATGAGAAATGCATGTCAAGCCCATGATGTTGACTGAAATTGTGGTAGGTAATCATATTTTTTTGGTAAGAAATAAAGAAGTGAGCAGAACCTATGGTCCCTGTTTCCCACCCTTGGCCTCAGAAGCATTTTTAACTCTATCTTCCTCCCAAATCACCGCATAAGGGGTGGACAGACGGCTCTGAGAGATCCCTAAGTTTTCACGTTCATTAGGCACCTGAAGGTGAATCAAACCCTATCATACTCACAATTTGCCCCTCCTCCAAGAGGATGTGGGTCATGCAAGGGTTAGGGTATGGGCTCTGGAGTCAGACAGATCTGGGTTTAGGTCACTGGCCTGCCCGCCCTTACACCTGTGATTGCTCTCTGCCTCTTTCTTCACCAAGAACACGAAGGGCAGAGTCCAGTGCATAGGGTAGAGAAAGAATGAGGTGCCACAGGGACTGGCATGAGTTAAAGGCAGCAAAGCCCAGGGCCCAGAGCTGCGGAGGAACTTGCCCTAGACCTCACAAAGTGTTCTCAGAAGCACCGGGCCTAGAAGGCATGTCTCCTGACTTTTTCTCCAAGGTCTTTCCTGTTTTCCTCCTTTTCCCTCCCAGCTGTTTCCACTGTGGCCCTGGGCCTGCCATTTACGATAGAGTTTCTAGGATGCCACTGGTGGATGGAGAAGAAAGAGCCAAGTGACTCTGGGAGGAAATTCCCGGCCCCAGAGCATATGTGGCCGGGCACCTCCCACAGTTCCCAAGAGCCCCAGGCTTCCCCTAGTGCACCTCCTCTACCTCTGGCCTCCCTGTCTTCAGGTCACGGTGTCAAGCCAGATCTGAGTTTGGATCCAAGCTTGCTTTTTGTCATCCTCCTGGAAGTGGGGAGAGGTCAGCCCAGCCCAGCCCAGCCCCTGAGGGAGGCAGCCCCGTGGGAACCAGACATTTCCCAATCCTGGGAAGCCCTGACAGGGCCCAGAGAGCAATCCTCCTACGGCCTCACCCCACGTCCTTTCTCATACTCCCCCTTCCAGGGTCCCCCCCCCCCCCGCTCCCTCCATTCTTCTCTAGCCCAGAAGCCACTGTGACAGTGACTTGGTCTCTACACCTTGCCCCTCCTAGCCAGGGACTTCCCTGGGCTGGGCCTCTGACCAGCTCTGGAAAATCTGGACTGTTGGTGATTAAAGAGGAGGCCACCACCACTGTCTGCCAGCAATCACCCCCTCCCAGTGCCTCAGACCCTGTGTTGAAGGTTCAACCACCGAAGGGCCTGGCCAGCCCTAGGAGGAAAGCAGGTGGGAGAGCCCTCCAGAGATCCCTTTGCTCCAGCTCTGAGGAGGGTCCCAGCCCTCCATCGTGTTCCCCAGGGAGGCAGGGCTAGGCTCCCACCTGGTCTCTTCCTACCTCGCTATATAGACCACTAACGTGCCCAGTACACAGGCACACACCCACCCTCCAAAGCTCACATTCACACAGAGACACACACACATTCACGTAATGACCCAGACACAATGCAAACATAGACATGCTTGTGAACTTGCACTCACACGTATGCCTCAACAGGTCTGACACATGCTCACAAACATAGACAGACACACATTCTCACACCAACACAAATCCACGCTCACACTTGTGAACCCAATCCCTTTCCTTCAGGGAAGGATAAGACAAAAATAGACTTTTCTTTTTTCCTTCCCTTGGGAAAAACTAGCAGCGATGAGAAAGAAACACAGTGGCTGAGGAGGGGGCAAGAAGAGGAGGGCAGGAAGAGGAAATAAGAAATGGAGGGAGAGAAGCAAGAGGAGAATGAGGCCAGGCAAGGAGGTAGAGAGACCCAGAGCCAAGCCCCGGGTGGGGGAAGAGGGAGCTGGCCCAGGGGAGCAGCCGACCCCAGCTGGCAGGAAAGTAGGAGGCCAGGTGGCTCTTGGCGCAGAGCTGGGGGGTGGTCTGGCAGCCCCGGCACCCCGTGCAGTGAGCCCTAGCCCTGTCCTGGCCCGCTGCCCCTGGGCTGGGTCACTTACCTGGGGCAGGAGAAGACGAGGGTGGGTACAGCTGGGGCTGCCACCCTGTGAAGGCTCCTCGGCTCACTGTGCTTCTGCAGGAAGGAGGGCTGGGCTGGGCTGACTTTTAGGCAGGAGGGGAATTCCCCGAGCTGGAGGAGCCAGCCGCCAGGCAGCCCCACAAGGCCCAGCTGAGGCCCCATCCTGCCCCCCTGGCAGAGCACAGGGCCCTTCTTTGTCAGTGCCCCACCTGTCACTTCCCAGACTGGCTATCACTTGCCAAGCATTCTGGGAGGGGAGGGAGTTCTGGGGAGTCGCTGGAAGCCTGATGGTTCTGCGGCTGGACCAGGAACTAGCACAGGGGCAGCCCGGTCTGCCCACCCAACACCCCACTGGCCCCCCCTGCCCCCCCCCACTTCTCCCGAAGACTGCTAATTCCTTCTTTGCCTGAGGTGGGGGATTCCAGCACCCAGGGCCTTCAGGAAATGGCCAGATGCCCAGCCCATATCCTCCTCCCCCCATCCCTATTCCATCTGTTTCCATTTAGTGTCTGTGGACTCTCCACAGGGAAGGAAAAGGCCACTCCTTCCCTCTGTGCTGGGTCTCATTTCCATGTCCAGTGGGCCCTAGCGACCTACCCACCAAGGAACAGCCCAGCTCTACACTAACCAGGTGGTTCTCCTGCGCCTCACTTCCCCATCCCAAGGGAGCCTCAGTAATCCCCTGCTGTCAAATGGGGATAATGAGTCCTTCTGGGCCTGCCTCCTGTGAGGGTGATTAAAATAGAATGATTCGCAGACATCCTTTCTAAAGGATTGAGTACTTTACAAACATAAGATCTTAGCTCATTATCCACCGAAAAGATGCTTGGTGAGGCCATGGGTTGGCTGTGGATGAGTTGGCCTTTCTTGATCATTGCAGGTTCCGGAATTTGTTTGTTCTTTTTTTTTTTTTTTTAAGATTTTATTTATTTATTTGACAGAGAGAGAAACAGTGAGAGAGGGAACACAAGCAGCGGGGGAGTGGGAGAGGGAGAAGCAGGCTTCCCGCGGAGCAGGGAGCACGACTCGATCCCAGGACCCTGGGATCATGACCAGAGCCAAAGGCAGATGCTTAACGACTGAGCCACCCTGGCGCCCCTGGAATTTCTTTGTTCTTAACAGCAACATTACAGACCACTGAGGATACAGGAATGGACAACTCAGACCCACTTCCTGCCCACTCAGAGGTCACAGACCCTGGGGCTGCCCTGTCCAGTACGGTAGCCATAGGCCACCCATGGCTATTTAAATATAAATTAGCTAAAGTTAAATAAATGAATAACTAGTTCCTCAGTAGAGCTCGCTATATTTCACGTGCTCAGTAGCCACATGTGGCCATCCCATAGGCTGCACATGTATAGAACATTTCCAACACCACAGAAAGTTCTACTGGATAGCATTGTTCTGGGGGCTGTAGGCTAATAAGTAATTATAATAAAGAGTGGTAGAGATGTGTTATGACAGGAGAAATACAGGGAGCTACAGGAGCATCTAGTCAGGATTTTGGGATCTGGGAAGTCTTCCTGGAGGAAGTGACACATCAGCTGAGAACTGAAAGCAGCCAAGCAAGAGCACAGGGAAGAGTGTTCTTAGCAAAGGGAATAGAATATGCAAAGAGAGAATACATTCATGGAACTGAAAATTGTTCACTCTGAGTGGAACATGGAGTGTGAAGCAAGGGGGAAGTAAAGAGGTGAGCCTGGAGAGATAAGCAAGGCCAAGTCACAAGGGGCCACACTCAGCTTGAGCAGGAGGTTGGGAGGTGGAGGATAGGAGGTGAGTGCACTGAATCCAATCCTCTGCTGCTTCTGTGTTCTCCAGACTGGGATTCCATGGGGAATGCTGGAAAGAACTCCTGGCCCAACAGATGAGGAAGGGAAGGCCAGACAGGGGAAGTGACTTCCCAGGTGAGTAAATGAAGGGACTTCCTGACTCCTAGTCCAGTGCTCTTTCCCATACTGCACTCAGTCCCTTGGTCGCACTGGCCACTTTTTCAATGTTCAGTAGCCCCATGGGCAAGTGCCTGCCATACCAGACTGTGCAGGTATTTCCATCAACACAGAAAGTTCTACAGGACTAGCAGCACCAATCCTCGAGCTAGATCAGGTGCAAAGGATGATACACTTCCCAGCACATAGACCCTTTTCTCTGCAGGGAGTAAATTACACCACACGCTGACAGTATCAGATGCTCCCCTCTCTGTCCTCTGATACCAGCTTGCAGGGTCTTCCTCACCCATGTCCCCAACTGGGCAGGAACAGGATGGTGACAGGACTCAGCATCAGGGAGAATGCTCTTGTCCCTGGCTCCCTCTGGGAAGCCTCCTGGTGGCCTGTGACCAGCCATCTGGGTCAGCCAGGGCCTTCTGTGAAATTGAGAAATGTCCCTTCCTTGAGGAAAACGGGTTTCAGATTCCTCATCAATATAGTGTGTAATTCAGCCCTGACGTTCCTGGATTGCAATGTTTCCTCTAAACATGACATTTTCTCTCCACAGGCCATGGTAATCATAGATCCTCGATGAATTCACAAGGCCTTGCTTGGACTGGTTCTTGCTCATGGCATCTTAGATGGTGGAATGACCTTGAAGGGCTAGGAGGCTCAAGAAGCTGGCCCCACATGAACTAGAATCTCTAGGCAGGAACACTTGGCTTGCACGTCCTGGGGAATGATTGGCTCTGGGCTCTCTGTGCTGAAATGCTGAGCACAATTAGCTTCTCCCACCTTCTCTCACACCTCTTCTTCTTTCAGCCATGGATTCACTGAAGTTGCCTTCCTTGTTCAGGCCGTGGGATGGACATCAAAGAGGAAGGGGCCCTTGGACTGCGCATCAGAGGAGCTGAGTTTGAGTCCTGGCTCTGCTGTGTGGCCTGGGCAAGTCCCTTCCCCTCTCTGGTCCTCAGCTTCCCCTTCTATAATGTGAAGGAATCAGACTAGATAATCACTAAGGGACCTTCCATTTTGACACTGTAAGGAAGTCCAAAAGTTGAGAAAAAGGAGAAATCAGGGCAGGCCAAGATGGTTAGGAAATAATAACACTAACAGCTAATTTTTTAAAAAAGGTTTTATTTATTTATTTGAGAGAGAAAGAGAGGGAGAGGGAGAGCAGGGGGGAGGGGCAGAGGGAGTGGGGAAGCAGACTCCTCGCTGAGGAGTGAACCATGCTGGACTTGATCCCAGAATCCTGGGATCATGACCTGAGCCGAAGGCAGACACTTAACCAACTGAGCCACCCAGGTGCCCACTAATAGCTAATATTTAAGATTAACGTGTACTGGGCGTGATACTAAGCGCTCTTAAAGTGTTTCATGCTTTCCTCATCAGAACTCTATGACATAGGTACCCCTGCTTTATGGATGACGTGGCTTAAGTCACACCTAGTACATAGCACAGCTCGAGTTCAAACTCAGGTCATGTCAGCAGAACTCACCTTGGGGGAGACATGATCCATGCTGGACCTCAAAAGATGGCTGAAATTTGGATACACACAGGGAACCTCTCACAGGCCCACTTCTTTGATACCTAATTGCCCAGCCCCACCGCTCCCACCCTGACATCTCTGGTCTCGCTGATGTTGTGAGAACAGAACTGGGCCAGTCTCATCACAGTCAATCAATATTTATTTAGCAAATGAATGGATTTGATTCCATGGGTGTTCTGATTCACCAAGTCTGCTGAATGCTCCCCAAGGATGGGAATTCCTTTTGCCACAGGGACCTAGTCCAGGACTCTGGGCAGATTTCTGGAACCCACCATAGACCTAAGAAATCATACTTTCTGGGGAGTAGGGCCCTAGAGGCAGCATTTTTAGTAAACTCCCAGGGATTATCGTAGTACTTAGTAGTTTGAGAGGCCCAAGCTCCCTTACTGGGTCTTCCAGCTCCAAAGTAAGCATTAACTGCTCATATAAAGGCAGCCAAGAATTCACTGTCATGGACCAGTGGGAGATACCTAGCGTCCTGGTACTTCTCTGGGTCACCCACGCATCAAATCCATGACTTTTGCAAAAATGCTTCAAGTCTACAAGTTTCCACTAGGGGCCAGGCCCACTACTGTTACTACCTCTCTGTGTGACATGAGCAGCCATTCCTCTCTCTGTCCCTCACCTTCCTCATCTGTGAAAGGGGGTCGCGATTCTCCTTGCCCATCTATAATCCTGGGAATACCTGTGTGCATAGAAGTGCCCTTGGAGATCATTTCATAAAGAATATCATAGGTCAGGCGGTCATCAATGTGAGCATCTGCCAGAATCATCTGACCCATTTAGTCTGGGGTGGGGCCTGAGATCAGAGGTTCTCAATCCTGACTGCATGTTAGAATCACCCGAGGAGCTTTGTAAAAATACAGATGCTCAGGCCCCGCCCCAGACGAATTATATCAGGATCTGGGGGGGTGGGGTGTACAGCCTGGGATTGGCATTTAAAAGCTCCCCAGGTGATTCACAGTTGTGAGTCCTGCTCTCAAAGCTGCCTTTCTAACCGTTGTTTTTGATACAGCTGGTCCCAGGACCTCACTGCTCCCCTTTTTGTTCCAGGGAATGTGCCTTCTCAGTACCAGCATCAGAGACTAAGAGGACAACAGATCTTAGAATCTGGAGAGAAGAGAGCTCTATTCCATGTTTTGTGGGCCACAGGACATTATACATAGTGGATTTGAAAGGAAATATTCAACCTCAAACCAAGTCACTACGAGGAGAGGAGGTACATGTAATTCTGGCAGCATCTGAAAAAAACGGGATTCAGGAATGCATTTTGCAAAATTGTGCTTTCCAAGGAGAGGAAAGGAAATGGATTCAAGGCACTATGTTGCAAGGTTCTTGTCAAAGGAAGAAGATCCAAGGACAAATGTTGCAAGACTGTGCTGCTAAAGGAAGTGGCTTTTTAGCTCATTCGATCTGGAACAAAACATAGAGATTATCTTGACCACTCCCTTGGCTGGACAGAAAGGGAAACTAAGGCCTGGGGAGGCGAAGGCATGTGCCTAAGGTCAGGTAGGGCATTGCTGACAGAGCTAGTATTACTAGGCTTCTCAACGGCCTCCTGCCTACAGTCTTTCCTCTAGGCCTCCAGTATCTATCATTTCTGACTTTGCTCCGGCCCCCAGCCCAGCCTCTACGCTCACATTCTCTTGGACAGCACCCCCAGGTCACATGGCGGGACTAAATCGGTGAACCTGGATCTCCACCTGCCAGATAATAGGGGCCAAAGGCAGCGGGAGGCTGGGGCAAGCTGGAAAGGAAGGCGCTGCGTCTGATGATGTGGCCTGACCTCAGAAAGGAAGCCTGGTCACCAAGGGGAATTTCCCCGGGGGTGAGGTCTCATGTCTATGCAAATAATGCAGTCCAATTAACCTGGACCCCAGGATGGGAGAGGGGCCTGGGGAGAGAGGCCCGGGAGACAGGGAAATGGGGAAGGCAAGCGATAGAGCCTGATCACAGAGCCCTGTGCCAGGATCCTCGTATGCTGCATCTCATTTCGTTCCTGCAACAGCCTCCCAGCCCAGGAGAGCTGGGAGCCTGAGGCCCGGTGAGGGGAAGGTACATTTGCCCAAGAGAACGCAGTACCACCCCGAGGGGAGAGCCGGCCTGGGAGAGCCACGAGGAGGGTGGATTTGGAGCTGCCGCTGCTGCTGCTGACCAGAGTGACAGTGACAAGGCTAGAGTCAGAGAACTGCAGCAAAGTTTCATTTTGGGTTTCCATCTCACTCACCTGGGGAGTTTTATCCTGTGGACAGCTAAAACGCAGATGGGGAGATAGTTGACCCTGACCTCCCTTGGGCAAATCCCTGCACTCAGGTTTTCCAAAGCCCATGGGTGGGGTGTGTGGCCCGGGCACTGTTAACCCTTTCACTGCCAGCTTCTAGAACATTCCTAGAAAAGGGAACAGAATGGGATGGGGGCTTTTGAAGGAAAAACCTCTCCCTCCTGTCTCTTGCCATCTCACTCACGTTGAGCCTCACTACTCCAGGAAGACCTCCCTGGGGATTTTGTTCCTTCCGAAGGCTGACCCCACTTGCAGCCTGGTTCTCCGAGGAGCTGCTCCTGCCTCCTCTGAGCAGGGCTGCAAGTAGGAGCAGGGCTCAAGTCAGAGCAGTTGGGTGCTAAGTCTGCCCTCCATAGAGTCCGGTGGTTGGCTCTCCTGTGGAAGAACGTACGTAAGAGAGCAGGCAGGTCACTGATGTCTGGAGTTGTGTGCTAGACACGAAGGCTGTGTGCTGAGCAAAGTACGAGTGCATACACGCCCTGGTGAGTGCATGTGAAAGGCAAGTGTGTGAGAGGCAAGTCTAGGTAGCTGTGCGAAGAGATTCCTGTATGGCCCGTCGTACATGCATGGACGACAATATCTGTACTTCCGAGCAGTGTGTTTGTGGGCGCAATCACTGTATTTTTCCCCACATGGTCTGCAGTGTGTGTTTCTGTGTGTGTGTTACCAGCAGTGTGCTTCTTCCTGATTCTGGATACACACGGTGTGTCCCTGTGGGTATGACTGGCAGTGAGTTGGAATTCTGCGTGTGTGGTAGATAGTATTTATGGGCTTTGAGTGGATACCAGCTGGGTGGGAGAACAGAAATTACTGGCCCGGCACAGGCGTGGGATCTCTAGGTCCATTCCCCACCCTCCCGGCTCCGCCTGTCAGGCCATCCTGTCCCCACCCATGGCTATCTCCAGGTCAAGGTCCATGGTGATGGTAATGGGGTGGCCGCTAGGTGGTTCTGACTGCAGTTGGCAGCACAATAGGCAGATGGTGGTAGCTGGGAGGGGTGAGACCATCCCACAGAAGGAAATGAATGTTCTGGAAACTGCTACAACAGCTGGGCCTCAGGGGGAAGGGTTTGGTTCTGGTTTAGGACTTCTTCGGTCCTTACCTGAGAAGCAGGCACCGGCGGCCTCTGGCATCACATCTTGCTTTTTAAAAGCACTTCCTGCCTCTGGGTCCCCAGGTGATGACATCTGGCTTTGTATCTCTGCTTCCCTCTCTAATCCCCCGCAGCAGGTAGGGCAGCTTCCTGGGTTTCTCACACCGCCACGTCTTTCTTCTCTTTTCTCCATGTCTGCTTCTTCCGTCCTGGCTCATGTCCCCATCCCTCCTTTTCTGAGAAACACTGCAAGCCTGTCCACTGGTCTCCCGGCCAGTTTCCTTCTCCACACTGGCCGCAGAGACCTCTTTCTAAAGACAGCTCTACTCACGCTACCCTTGTCCCTGGCACCTTCGGAGCTGGCCGGGGCCTGGAGGGTAAGGTCCACACTCTAGCCTGGACTCTCTGTGACCCTCCCAGACCGTGTCCTCACGCCCTGGATGTGGGGTCCAAGGCCCCCAGGGGCACTTCCCATGGCCTCCACTTCCCACCTCTGGGCCTTTGCTCCCACTGTTGCCTCTGCCTGGAACTCCCTTTCTCCTTCAATATCCTTTACTGTTGAAGGCATCTCTCCTCACCTTTTGAGGTGCCTCGCACATGCCCCTTTTCCAAGGATCCTGTGTCAGTCCTTCTGTGGTTATCTATGGCCTCTGCACGAGGTACCCCTTGCTCTGTGTCTTGGTTGTATTTTTCTCTTCTTTCCCCACTTAGCTCTTGAGGGGTTAAGGGGCACAGTGTAGGGACTCAGTGGTCATCAGAGGTTGTTGATAGAGACTCCCCCTCCAAGTCCTTCTCTAGGACATGGAATCCAGCCTATGTATTAATACCAAAGACCCAATATGGGGCCCTTATTATGTCCCAGATAGTGTGTTCAGAGGTATCCATGCGTTGCTGTATTTAATCTTCACAAAACCTTGTGAAATAGAAACTTTTGTGATTCCCATTCTACAGATGGGAAAATCAAGGCATAGAGAGGCCAAGTGACTTAGCTACTTCTAAATGGTTGGCTGAGTTTCCAATCCAGCCAGCCTGCCTGCCTCCATAGATAACTGCTGAGTAGAGGGCTCAGTTAGGAACTAGAATTTCCTGCTTGCCTAACTCAGCTGTAAAGTGGGGAAGTCTGCCTGGGGAAACCTGAGGTCTCAGAGGCCTGCTAGAAACACCGATTTGCTGCTTTGGGGTTCTGAAATTCGGGTTGGGCAACTTGACACTTCTCCCTCCCATCCTCAGCGCGGTCTGGCTTCCCTTAATCAAGAGGAGGAGGAAGGGGACGTATCAGTAGTGAGCACAGCAGGAATCAGGAGACCGGGGTGCTGACCCCAGATCCAGCCTTTAGCAATACCATGGTCACGGGGCCTTGATTTTCAAACTCGTGAAACAAGAGCGTTGGTTTGGATGAGCTCTCGGCCCATTTCCGGCTCCATCCATGATGTGTCGCCTGTACCTTCAGGCAGTTTGCTTCACTGCTTGGTCCCTTGGATTCCTCATCAGGAGAATAAGGGGATCACCCCGGCACTACCGCAACTGAAGTCTCGGCTGCGGAGGAGAAGCTCCTCCCGCGGGATTACGGGATTACTGGCTGCTCAGCAAAACCGGGGCACCGGACAGCCAGGGGGTTTCGGACAGCCAGCTGTCCCCACGCTGCTCTCCAACGGCTGGAAATGTGGCCACGGCGGTTCCCGGCAACCCCCTCCCAGCCGGTCACTTGGGACATTTCCTTGTGGCCCCGAAGACCGAGGTCGGAGCACCCCGGTCTAGAACTTCTGAGAATTGCTCCCTCGTTAGGGAAAATGCAGGAGTGGAGGCGGGAGTGGAGGCAGGGGGCGGGGCGAGGAGCTAGAGGCGGGGCGGGGCGGGGCTGCGGGAGGGAGAAGCCGGGGTCCAGGGCAAGAGCGAAGGCAGTGGGAGGTCGGGCCGGGCAGGACTGCAGGACTCCAGCTCGGTCGTCCGCTGAAATGCCAAGCGCCCCGGGGCCAGTCGCTTCCTCTGTGGAAGTGACAGTTGTCTGTAAGTGCGAGAAGGAGGTGAGACTTTCCGAGGGCCCCTTCCACACTGAGAACATCACCATCCTCCTTTTCTCCCTCTTTGAGACAGCAGCGGTCTGGGCTTCTGCTTTCTCTTTCCTTTTAGTTTTAATTTAGTCCCTGCCACTTGTCTCCGTTGAACTTTGGCCACAGAAACGATCTCTGGTGTCACTCAACCCCGCGTTTTGGAGAAGGCTGGGTGGGAGGGACGCTCGTGTGTCAGCTCTTGGGGATCAGGACACAACAGTCTCCCGTGTTACAGCTTTAGCATAAGGCGGGGCATTCGGTCAGTATACGCTGCCTGCATGAATGACCGATGGAGGTGCCCGGGATTCGGAATAGCGGCCACTCCGCCCTCTGCCACAGCTCTAAGGGGGAAAATGTGGCTTGTTCTGCAGGCACCTGGGTCTTACCCCAAGTGGGATTGTTACAACAGCCTCCCAACTGGCCAGCCCTCCTTCACACGTTTTTCTCAAGTGGGTGGCTAGCCACATACTTTCCCTCTCAAGAACCTCCGAAGGCTCCCCCTGCGTTCTAAGAAAAAACCCTGACGGCCTTTGTAACTGGAGGGAGCAAACTCCCATTTCCAATCTCATCTGCCTTGCCCGACAAACCCTGAGGGTCTCCCTCCTACCAGAGACCAATCCCAGACGGCAGCCCACCATAACTGAAAAGTAAGTGAAAACTGCCCGGTGAGGAATTAGAGCGGTCCTGTACATTGCAAGCGCTCCATTTGAGCTCATTCCTGGTTTCCGGGAATTCTAGAAATTCCTGCTCTGCTTGTGTGTTCCCCTTGGCCTCAGGGGGCCTCCCAATTCTATTCCCTCAGATTCCATCACTCTTTCGACTCCAGAGCTATTTTCCTCTTGGCACAAATTTTTAAGGCACTTTCGTGCTTGTCTTTGGATGTCTCTGTGATGTGCAGCTGACTTCTGGACAAGAGAGCTCAGAAATCATCTCGGGATCCACTTACCAGCTTGGGGCCTGCCCCCAGGCTGGTGGTGCTGACAGCCAAATCCAGGCAGGGCAGCCCCCTGCTGAGCGCTTGCAGGTGTCACCTCATCTCCTCCTCAAAAGGCTAGGGGATGGGTGTAACCGGAGGCTCAGAAATGCCATGCTCACGGTCATTTGGTGGCAAAGATCTGACTCCACAGCTCTTAACCACTTTGTTAATTCTATCTTTTGGTAACAGTTGCGTGAAGTTGGGTAAATCCCCCCAAAAAGCTCTCAGCGGACCCTCCTGGTGTCCGGGCTCACAGCCTGGTGAAGAACAAGGTAACCTTCTTGCTTTCAGCCTCATTATGGCAGAGATGAAGATGGGGCTCTTTAAAACTGGTGGGCCCACCCCCACTGTCCAGATGCCCACGGAGGACAGCGGCTGGCCCAAACCCCCCGTTGCCTGGGCAGCTACTACCGCAGACGCGCTCTGAGTTGCCAGCAGAGGTGAGGCCAGTCAGGCCAGGGAGAAGGGCCCTCCAGCCAGCCCGCACCCTCACGGCACTCAGGGGACAGCTTCACACCCAAGTGTCAGAGCAGAAACACAGCTCACAGAAGGGAGACTGAGAAGTTGCAGTTGAGCCTGCTGCTTATCAGTGATCTTCACAAAGGAGAAACTTTCCACAGGCCTCCCCAGATCACGATCGCATCTGGTGCCCTTGAAGAGCTCAAAAGAGGAAGTTTGGGTTGAGTTGTAATGGATGAAGAACGCAGAGAAACATCCAGGCAGCAGAGGGATGAGAGGGAAGCCGAGACCTGGAGGGGGCTGGGCCAGCTTTCGCTCACGCTCTCACTCGGGATTCTCAGGCGACAGGAGGAGGCGAGGACTTACTCCCTGGTGGGTGAATACCTCAGGCTGCAGGTCTAAGTCAAAAACACAGATCCCCCCGGAAATGTGTTTGTGAGTCTGTAGGTCTGTTTTTATTTCAAGAGGGAAGTGGAAAGGGGATGATTTGGGGGCACATCCTACAATGTCAATGTTAAAAGAGAAAGTCAACATCCTTTTGTCCAACTCTCTCATTTTGTAGATAAGAAAAGTAGAGACTCAGGGAGGGAAGGAGATTGGCCAGAAGCTGGAAAGCACGTGCGTGCGGATGCAAATCTGAACCTCGGTATCCAGACTCCTGGTTCCATCTCTCGCGCAAAAACCTGGATGGGGGCGGGTAGTGAAACGGTGGGAGGCCTGGCAATTGGCGGGAAGACACCGACCGTCCCTCCCCTCCCCTTGAACACTCAGCTGGTACCGGCCACCACACCCCACCCATTCAAAGCACACACTCCACTCGTTTCACAGACAGAGGCTCAGTATGTTTCTGGATTTGACAAAGCCCAAACCAGGGCAGTGGCTGCAGCGAGGGACGGAAGCCGAGAAGGGCTGAGGAGGAAGACGGGGAGTGGAGGTGGATGGGATCTGTGGCTACGGTTCTTCAGCTGCTCTCACGGGAGCAGGGTGACCGTGCTGGGCCTTCGGTGGCCTGTGGGAGCGGAAGCCTTCCCTAAACCCCAGTTGAAGACAAGAGCCCCCCCGACCCCCCCCCCCCCACCCATCCCTTCCTTCGTCTCAACAGCTGGAGCAATCAGGCTCGGTCATGGGGGCTGGTGCTCCTGACCAACGCCGGTGGCCCTAGTCCTCGCCTCCACAGATAGCCAGCAGGGCCTTCAGGAAGTCTCCAGAGGTGTCACCCTGGCAGGAGCAGAGGGAGAGCAGTGAGTGAAAACAATCCTGATGGCCTCAATGCCCCTTCCTCCCAGCTGCTGTCAGCGTAATGTCTCCCAAACACATAAATGTGACTGCGTCCTTCTGTGGCTCCCCACTACCCTCAGGAAAATGGCCAAGCTCTCAGCTTGGCTTCAAGGCCTTTTGTGGTCTGGCTTCACCTCCCCCCTCCCTTCTGGGAGCATCTTGCTTCATCTTCCTACTTTAATACCTACCACGCCTCTGACCAGCACGCCCTCTGCACCGCCCCCAAATGCTGCCTGCCCTCTGATGCCCCCTCCTCTGCGAAGTGTTCCTGCCCTCGATTCTTGCCTTCCTCCTCCCACAGCCATTAACACAGGTATGAACCAGACTCCTCATCTGAACAAACACTATGGAACACTTACCGAGTACCAGGCCCTTGCAGGAATTCATGGGAACCTCACTGTCTTTATGACACATCATAATGTCTGGCCTACAGTAGAGCGATGGGAGGCCAGACTCCCCCTCCTTTACAGTGGCTCCTGTCATTTTTATGATATATGCTGTTTTTCTTTTCTTTTATAATTTTTGGTATTTGATTTAAAAAATCATTATTATAAACAATGTAAGTCAAAGGAAAGATTATACGATAAAAATCTCCCATCCCTGACCCCTTTTTCCCCAAATCAAGAGAGGGGCACGGTGACTATTTTCTTGTCTGGGTTTCCAGCAAGTCTGTGCATATACTAACAAGTGTAGGTGTAGAATGTCCCTTTTCTACACACATGGACACACAGCATTCACACTCTTCTGGGACATACATTTTTGACTTTGAGAAGATCCCAAATCAGCACATAGAGCCTCCGCGCACTTTTTCATGGTTGTATCGTATCCTATCCTATGGATGTACCACACTTTCTCTAACCAGTTCTGTAGGAAGGCTTCTAGTCTTTTGCTCCTGTAAACAATGCTGGCATAAATTCATAAATTCTCCACATCTTTGGGAACATGTGCCGCTATGTTTGTAGGATCAATTCCCATATGCAGAATCACCAAGTTCAAAGTGTATGCGTTTAAATTTCTGAAATCTGCCAAATTACCCTTCAAAGATGTGCTACCACTATACATCCCCACCAAGTCTGGGTGAAGCCGCTGTGAGATTTCCCACAGGCTGTCTACCAAGCACAGTATCAAACTTTAAGATCTTGGCCAACCTCTAAGACAAAAAAAATGGGCTCTGTGAGTGAGAGAAGCCAGACACAAAAGATCACATATCACGTGACTCTATTTCTACGAAATACCCAGAAAAGGCAACCCTACAGAGATAGAAAGTCACCTGATGGGTGCTTACCAGCAGGGGTGGAAATAAGTAAGCAGGGACAAGGGATCTTAGTGCGGTGATGGAAATGTTTTAAAACTGCATTGTGGCAATGAGGCATGACTCCTTCAACTTACTAAAAAATATGAAATGCACCTTAAAATAGGTGCACTTCATGGTATATAAATTATGCTTCCATAAAGTTGTCTTTAAAAAGCCCCCCCAAAATGGGCTATTTTATTTAGAAGTCCTTCATTATAAACCTCTGAGCCATCTGGAATTTATTTTTGTATACACAATGAAGTAGTTCTTTCATTTATCAACATCTCTGTTGTCAGAGAGAACTCATAGAGAAAAAGACTGGAAATGGAAAGGACTCGTAATCCCATGGTCAGGGATGTGACGCTCACGCCCTTCCCCACTGATCTCTAGCCCTTCCCCCTTACTTCAATGGCTTGGTGGAGAGACTTGTCGTATTTCTCAATGAACTCCCGCCGGATGTTGAGCAGGTCGATCTCACTCCGGGAGACCATGATCCTGGTGAGGGCCTTCTCATCTGTGCCAGCACCCTGGTGGAGCCAGGGGAGAGGGAGACACAGGGCAGGAGGGGAAATAGGGTCAGGTCAGGCAAGAACTCGTGGGTGTCCATCTGCTTGTCTTCCTTTTCCCTCCCAAACCAGGTGAGATATTCTGCCTCAGTCTTCCACAAATAGTCACCCAGATTCCCCTGTGCCTAGGACTGGCCAGACACAGGAGTTGTAAGAGTTGAATGGTGTGCCCCCAAAATTCTGTCCACCTGGAACCTTACAACATGACCTCATTTGCAAATAGGGTCTTTGCATATGTAATGAGTTGAGGGCACACTGGATTAGGGTGGGCCCCAAATCCAACAACCGATGTCCTTATAAGAAGAGGACACATGGGTATACACACAGAGAAGGTCATGTGAAAATAAAGGCAGAGCCTGAGGGACGCATCCACAAGCCAGGAAACACCAGGATTCCCGGCAACCACCAGGAGCTAGGAGAGATGCACGGGAGAGTTCTCCCCTCAGAGCCTCCAGAAGGAACCTAACACCTTCATTTTTGACATCTGGCCTCTTGAACCACGAGAAAGTAAAATTTCCATCATCAGTCTGTGGTAATTTGTTAAAGCAACCCTGGGAAATGAATAGGGGGCTCAAGGAGCAGCCACAGGACATGGAATGTGTGGGCCCTTCTGCTCCGAGGGAGCTCAGCAACACCATCTTAGGAGTCAAAGCTGGCAAAGGCGAGTGCTCAATGAATGGCCGTCATGTTTGGGGACTGTAGGTGGAGAGGGGTCTCAGGCTCGCTCCCACCAAACAGCCTGCCCAGGCTCTGTCAGCAGCTGAGTCTCCACTCACTGGGCTGAGAGGGTGGCCAGAGCGACCTGGGTTTTCAGGAAGCCAGGGCTAGTCCCGGCGTCCAGCACTGGCTACCTTTGTGATCATTTGTCACAGGAGACACTGTGTCACCTGCTCAACTGTGAGCTCCAAGAGGGCAGAGACTGAGCCCTACTCAGCCCTGTGTCCCCGGAGCAAGTTTCTCAACCTTGGCCTCTGGGGCCATGTCATTCTTTGCTTTGGGGATCCGTCCTGTGCATTGTAGGATTTAACAGCACTCCTGCTATCGTCCTACCAGATGCCAGCAGCAACACTCCCCAAGTAGTGGCGACCAAAATGCGTCTGAACACGGCCAAATGTCCGCCAGGGGACAAAATCACTATCCTAGAGCCAGATACGGGGCAGATGCTGATAAACATCAAGGGGGAAGAAACAGTGGCCACCAGTCCTGACCTAGGGGACTGCACACATCTGTGTTTGTGGGTGGGCAGAAGGGCTGGAAGGGAAAGGAACAGTTTGTTTACCTTCATGGACTTGTAAAGTTTGTCGGCAAAGAAGAGAGGCTTGTTCTTGACACTTTGAACTGGGAGGAAGAGAGAGATGCAGGAAACTTGGTCAGAGGCGGTGTGCCCAGACTATGGGCTGGGCTGTCTTCTCCCACCTCCTCTCCCTCCAGCCTGGGCTGCAGGTCATGGCCAACCCCAGGCTCATACTCAGGGCCTGAGACCTTCACTCCTCCTTCCCGATGCCACCTCCTCTGGCTCGTCCTTCCACTTGGCTCTCACTGGGTTGCAACTCACTTCCTGCTAAGGGGCTTGCAGCTAACCAAGGTCAGTCGAGGACTCAAAGGGAAGAAACTCCTCATTAACCCCAGGCACAGGGCCTCAAACTTCGAAGCGCCTCAGAATCACTGGAGAAATTGATTAAAACTTGGGTTTTAGGTGCCACCCCACAGATTCAGATCCAAGAAATATTTTGCGAAGTGGTTCGCAAAGCGTGGTTCCTGGATGGCTCCAGCAGCGGCATCTGGGAGCCTGGTAGAAATGCAAATTCTCATGGCCCATCCCAGATGGGCTCAGACTGCAACTCTGAAAGGAGGTGGCCAACCTGTCCCACTCCGCCAGGGACATCCCTGGTTCTAGTACAGACCAGAATGGTTGGTCTCCCTACTCGGGTGCAGCCTCATGTTGGAGAGCGACTGATGTAGAGGAAGACTAGGCCAGAGAATGACTGTCTGTAGGTGTAATTTAAGGCACTGTGCCCATCCCTGGGGCTGAGTGTTGCCCCAGAGCCTGCCCACTCTAGCTGCATTGGCAACCCCGGCTCCCCACGTACCCCCACCCCACATAATGCTGCCTGGCTCTACCAGTCCCAGCCCCTTCTCAAGGCCTGGGGGGGCTCCAGCCTTCGGCAGCTGCTGAATTTCAAGGCTCCAGGGCCCACACAGGGATGTCTCAGGCAGCTTAAGGAGCAGGAATCAGACACCTGTATCAGAAATCCAGAATGACTCTGGATATAAAAGTATCTCTGTGAGGAGGGCAGGGGCCAAGAGGCTGGGGTTACACACTCCAAGGGCACAGTCACTCGGGCTATGTGTCATGCACGGGCTCAGGAACCCACGGGAAAGCTCACATCGTACCCCAACCTTCCCAGCTCCTCATGTATAGTGTGTGTGTGTGTGTGTGTGTGTGTGTGTGTGTGTGTATGCACGCGCATGCACACCCTAGTCCTGCAGAACACTGGGCCCCTCCCCGCCTTGCCACCGCTTTCCCCGTGACCTCTCCTGGGGAGAGCTGTTCCGTCATCCTGCCCCGCAACCTGGAACAAGTCTTCACGATAACCCCCCGCCCCCAACCACATGCCGGCAGGACCCCCCCCCAGTGCTGGGGTTTATTCTCTAATACTAGGAGCTCAGGAAGCTGCCAAGGCCACACTTGTCCAGTGAATCTGGCCACGTTCCCAGCACCCCCAGCCTTTTCCCAGGACATCCATCCCCTTCCCTTGGTCCCATCAGTTACCGATGGCCACAAACACGTCCCTGACGTCCCCGGACATCTCCTTCTTGATGGTGTGCTCCACGTCGTAGTTGGTCATCTTGACAAACTCCTGGAAGACTGGCCCCAAGAGAAGCCCCACAGGTGGGGGGAGAACTTCAATTCAGAGGGAGGGGAGAGATCACCATTTCCCTGCCCACCCAGCTCCCCTCGCAGGCCGTGCCCCAGGAAAGGGAAAAGGGACAGCAGGTATGGTCGCAGCCCAGGCCTAAGGCAGGATCGTGGTGGGAGGGAAATTCTGACCTCAAGGCTGCCTTGGTCTCAGAGCCAAATCTGTGTCAAGTCAGATGCTGCCCCAGAGCCTTAGACGCGTTCTAGGAACCTCAGCTGGGGTAGCAAAAGGAGCTTGGGTCCTGGTAAAGGCTCTGCCCTGAGCTCACTGAGTGACCTTGGGAGAACCCCTCCCCCCTTCTGGGCCTCCCCTTCCTCCTGTGTCAAGTTGGGATAGAGATTAATGTAAGTAATCATAACGAGGACACTGAGGAAGTTACCATGCGCCAGGCATTATGCTAAGTGCTTTTCATGCATTATATTTTTTGTATCTTTAGAACAATCACATGAGGTAGAACTAAAATCCCAATTGACAGGTAAGGGAATTAAGGCACAGATATTCGCTAACTTGCCCAAGGTCACACAGCTGATAAGTGGGAGATTCAAATCAAGGCAATCCGGCTCCCAAGTCCATTCTTCCGGCCACTATGCTAAAGCACCTTAAGTATTTTACTCAACAATGCCAGGCAAATCCATGTTAAAGTATAAATGTCCTAGTGACCAGGGCACTTCATGAGCACCTAATGTCAGGTGCGCCCTGCGCATGTGGCCGCCTGGGGCTCCAAGACGTGTAGGTGGTCCTGGTGCCATCAGCACACCTCATTGCCTTGTTCCTGGCAGACATCACCAAAGGGCCATGACACTGAACCTTTGAATCCTCAACGCAGCACTGGAGGCAGCCACCACCAATCTACTGGAGTGGCCTTGGAGGTGGCACCCACCTGCCATCCGTATCCCAGGCATCCCACCTGCTTCCCTAAGGAGGTGAAGGGAGTTGGCCCCAGGCTGAGTGTTAGAGCCAGGACCAGACTCCCCACCAGCCACAATCTTCCGTTGCTGGGGTAAGGAATGGGTGGGTGGACACCTGGCTCCTCTTGTCATAGAGAGCTGAGAGGCTCCCATCAGATTTGGGGACCTTCCTGCTGCATCGGGAAGGGGAGGGATTGAGACCTCACCTCTCCGGAGGTGCGGATAGCTACGTGTGCACAGGATCGTCATGAAACGGGTCTCCAGGGAAGTTTTGTCTCCACTGGGTGTGTCTGCTATTTCCTGCAGATCCCAGGTGGGGGCAAGGATTTGGGAGGGAAAACACCAGAAAGCCTTGGTTATTATGCACTTTCATGTCTTTGACTAGGCTGAGGGTGGTCAGAAGCTGGGCCAACCCACCTAAGGAGGCTGACATTGGCCCCTTCCTTCCTCAGCCTCTGCATCCCCTCCTCCAGTTTCCAGGAACCCTCTGGACTGACACAGGGCGGGGCTTAGCACAGGGCACTTCCACTCTGGCCTCAGGACCTCAAGACTGGGGCCCAAGGGAGGGCAAACAGGCACTGGGCACGGGGACTCGGAGTTCTCCTGTTCTCAAGCCCTTCTGAGAGGTCCTCTGGGGACGCGGGTCTGTCATTGCAAGGAAAATGGCTGAGCCAAGTGTTTCCCCCAGTGTGGCAGACGGGCAAACATATTGTAACACACCGCATATATATGTTCCCACAAGCATCTTCCAGCCAGTTACTAGCTCCATTCATATCGACACTAAACTTCCCTTCAGAAGAATTCATTTCAGATTAAAAAGGATCCATTTAAAGAAAAATACCCACAGCTGGTGGTATATAGCACAAATCATGTGGGAGGTAAGTGGCTGAAATTTGGGAAACACTTGCCTGGCCCATTTTTTACCCAGTGGGGCTCCTAAAAAGTCATGAAAGGGAGAGAGAGAACCTACGGGCAAGCCCCCCAACCACTGCCTGCCTGGCCGCTCGTCCCGCCCAGAAGCACAGCCACTCAGCCCTCACTCGGAGAGGCCATGGAAATCCCCTTGAAGAACAGGACACTCACCAAGATCTCAGCAGCCACCTGAGAGCAGGGAGGAGAGAGAGGAGGGAGAGAGGGAAGGCTTGAGTCAGAGGAGGCCGAGGAGGCTGGGAGAGGGGCAGGGGCAGGGGTCTGGTGGGGAGGGGCAGGAAGGAGGGAAAACACCTTTCCCTGATCTTTGGGCTGGAGCCCCAAATGGGGATAGGCCTGGGAATTAATTTTAAAGTGTTCGCCTGAGGGGTCGGGGAGGACACAGAACAGGGCACTCTACCTGTCACTCCCAGCCACCTAGGGCGACTCCACCCTCAGCCTGCTGGTCTCCACAGAGCTGCCCAGAAGTGAGAACAAGAGAAGTGCTGAATCCCCCACACCCTTTACCGCAAGGGGTCTGAGACCTGCCATTTTACCCCTTTATGTTATGGGCAGGAGAGACAGGGAAGCTGAGGCTGGAAGGGGAGGGGACTTGTGGGGGGGCACACAGCCAAAATCAGGTGGGAAAATGCCAGCTCTCCAGTCATTTTACAAGGGTGACTTGATCACTGCATTATGCTGAGTCCTTAGGACGCGATTCTGTTAGGCAAGCAGCAGTGCCTTGAGGGCCTGGGAACAAAATCTAGGCAGCCCCGTGTGCCCCAGATTGGGTTTTGCCCTTGCCTGTCTCCCTACAACTCTACTGACCACTTGATTCTATTGGGCAGACCCAAACCATCCTCCTTGTAAACTTCACAATAGCCTTATGCTTTAAAAAGCTCTTTTCAGGGCACGTGGGTGGCTCAGATGGTTAAGCGTCTGCCTTCGGCTCAGGTCATGATCCCAGGGTCCTGGGATCGAGTCCCGCATCGGGCTCCCTGCTAGGCGGGGAGCCTGCTTCTCCCTCTGCCTCTGCCTCTCTCTCTCTCTCTCTCTCTGACTCTCATGAATAAATAAATAAAACATTTTTTTTAAAAAAAAGCTCTTTTCATTATATACACTAGCAAT
This sequence comes from Phoca vitulina, assembly GCF_004348235.1. Taxonomy (NCBI): domain Eukaryota; kingdom Metazoa; phylum Chordata; class Mammalia; order Carnivora; family Phocidae; genus Phoca; species Phoca vitulina. The sequence continues at coordinate 4,019,605 of NW_022589786.1, forward strand.
GTCTTTCAAAATTTTAAATGCACGTGACATTTGATCAAGCAATTACGTTGCTAGGAAAGCCTTTCAAGATATCATGCAAGGGTGCTCACTGCAGCATTCTTCGTAATAGAGAAAAACTGGAAACTACCAATAGATGATCTGTTAAACAGACTATGGTTATTCAATAATGGAAATCCACACAGCTATTAAAAAGAATGAGTCTACAGTGCCCATAAGGAGAGTTTCCCCTTAAATTAAGCAAAAAAGTAAAGTATAGCATATTGTTTACAACAGTGTTCCTTTTATCTAGATAAGAAAAGATAAATGCACTCTTGAAAAGACAAATGTCACTCTTCCATATTTGATGGGAAGTCATGCTAAAGGCATGGTCAAGATGCCATGGGCAGTGGTGTTACCTTTGAGAAGGACTGGGAAAGCTTTTGCATTTGATTTTTCCTGAAATGTTTACATTTTCTCAACATGCAAGTATGTTCTTTTGATGTTTTATTTTAATGTCAAATAGGAATTATCAGGGCCACTGGGATCATGGGATACCTCTGGTTTTTATTCATCCCTTTCTGTATTAAAAACCTAGTTGAAATTTGAGGACATTATGGTAAGTGAAAATAAGCCAGTTATAAACGGGTAGATACTGTAGGACTGTAATTACACACAGTCCCTAGCATAGTCAGATTCGGAGATAGAAGGTAGAATTGGTGGTTGCCAGGGGCTGGGGGAGGGGGAGGGGCAGTTACTGTTTAATGAGAACAACACAGTTTCAGTTTTACAAGATAAAGAGAGTTCTGGAGATGGATGGTGGTGATGGTTGCACAACAATGTGGATGTACTTGATTGACGTCACTAAACTTTACACTTAAAAATGGTTGAGATGGCAAATTTTACTATGTGTCATGCTTTATTATGTATTATGTGCATTTTACCACAATTTTTAAAAAGCGATGCTAAAAAATACCTGTGTTTTTTTTTTTTAGAGAGGGAGCAATTTTAAAAATCAAACAAAAGGGGCACCTCGGTGGCTGATTCGGTTAAGTGTCTGACTCTTGATTTCAGCTCAGGTCGTGAGATCGAGCCCTGCGTAGGGCTCCACACTGGGCGTGGAGTCTGCTTAAGATTCTCTCTCTCCCTCTCCCTCTGCCTCTCCCCTCCCCTCCCTTTTTTTCCTCTCTCTCTCTCTCTTTCTCTCTCTCGCCCCCTCTAAAAAAAAAAAAAAAATCAAACAAAAAAGAATCTAACGTGCCATTCTTCATTTATTTGGGTCAGAGAACCCCAGACATATTTGTTTTGTCAGAGCATCTTTAAGACAATAATATGTGTAATATGATAAATGCAGTAGGCTACTAAAACAAATATCCAAATACTCAACATTAAGGCTTTTCCTTATTAGCCTAGCTACTTCACGCAAAAATTAACCTGGGAAGTTCCTCCAAAACCTAAACATAAGAGTTATCCTATGACCCGGCAATTCCACTCCTATCTACCTGGGAGACATGAAAATATACGTACACAAAAAACATGTACACACATGTTTACAGCAAGTAGCATTATTCTTGAGAAGTACCTCAAATGTCAAGGAGCTGCTGAATGCATACCAAAAGCTGATATGGCCATGCAATGAAATATTATTTGGCAGCAGAAAGGAATGAAGTAGCAATACAGCCTAAATACGAATGTTGGAAATAGTAAGTGAAAGAGACCAGTCACAAAGGGCCACATACTGTATGACACCATTTATATGAAATAGGTGAGCCTAAAGAGACAGAAAGTAGATTAGTGGTTACGCAGGGTGGGGAAGAAATGAGGAGCGAGTACAGGTTTCTTTGGGGGTGATGAGACGTTCTAAAATTGACCTGTGGTGATGGTTGCCCACGTCTGTGAGGACGCTACAAGCCACTGAAGTGTTTGCTTTCAATGCGCTGATAGCATGGTGTCTGGGTTCAATTTCAACAAAACTGTTATATTACAAAACAGCCTGGGGATTGAATCATCCTGAACTGGCCACAGGTCTTCACTTCCCTCTGGATTAGACTGCCTATGTTATTTGTTGCTCAAACTGGAACACGGAGAAAGGGAAGTGGTCAGCGATCCCTGTGGGACCATGGGTGAACATCGCGCACTCGTATGCACCGCGGTCGCAGACCCGGACCTCCAAGAGCTCGGGGGCGTGCTGGACGCCCAGGGTAGAGTGTGGGAAGGAGGAGGCGTGACACAGACTCTGCCAAGTCCCCCTGTGCGTCATCTTCCTAGGAGGAACCTGGCCCTGCAGATCGAACGCCTTCCCTTTCTGTGCACATCCTCCTCTGGCATTCACATTTCGCCTCCAGAAAACCTATCTAAGGAAAACACTCCTGCATACGAGGGAAGAGTTGGTGACCAGGAAGAGGGCTGTTCAAATAAAGCTTGGTAGTAGCTTCTTAAGTGGAATAGGACATGGCCATTAAGTGACGTCGGTTTTTAAAAATAGTATGAACCGCATTCACGGCACATTACTTTCTAACTGTTCTTAATCAGGGATCCACTTATATATACGCATAAAAAGACAACTAGAGTGACATATTCCAAAATATTAACAATGGCTGTCACCAGTAGGTTATGGATTGATTGACTGATTGGTCTGTTTATTTATTTAGGCTTGTCTCTATTTTCTAGAGTTTCTACAAAAGGATAGGTCTTACTTTAGAAACCGAATATTCTGGCTCTAAGAAAATGAGTCCCCACTAAGACTAATCAGGGTCCAGCGTCTGTGAATCTGGACAGGCAGCTGAGTTGGGCAGGGCTCCCTTGTTTCTGCACCCCCAGGTTCTCTCTCACCCCTTCTCCTCTGCAAAGTGTTTGCCAATGCAGCCCACCACTGCCCCCTGCTGGCAACAACTGGAAGCACACCCCCCCAGCACAGCACCCAGGTGGAAGCATTCCCTAGAGGGTGAATTTCAGGGTAGAGGATGGCTTTGGGGTGAGCTCTAGGGAGGAAGCCAGGATCAAAGACCTTCAAGGGCGCAATGAGACTACTACAAAGTGTATTTGTAGTAGTACTTAATACATATCTGTTGAGTAAGTGAATGAAATGTGGCCTCAACAGACCACCCTAGGGGCTGGGTTCCCAAGTGAGCCCTCATAAACACACTCACATGCAGCTGGAAAACCACATTTAAATGCAGCCCTGCAGCTTCAGACAGCTGCATTCCAAACCGGGGGCTGCATAATTGGAGAGTAGCAGCTACCTGGTCCAGAGGCTGTAGGGAAATTGCTGTACTGGGTCCTGGAGGATATCAAATAGTAGGAACCTAGGCTTTGGAGTCACGTGGGCCTGGGTTCAAATCATACCACAGCCACTTAGAAACCATACCCTTGGATAGGAGTTTCATTTTCCTCCAGTAAAAAAGGGGGCATAATAAAGTATAAAATAGTCTTAGCATCATGCTCAGTACTTAGTATGCATTTTATAGTTTTGTAACTGTCGGGTTTATAGCTAAGGCTTCTTGCAGCTCAGATGCTGCTGTAACACTCCACACTTTTCTGTAAGTGGAGCAGGGCACGGAGCTGGTGCCTCCACTCCCCATCCAACAGGGCTCTTTTCAACCCAGCAACTGTCGAGGGAGGGGGCCGGATCTGCAGTCGGTGATGTCTGTGCCCAACGCCTGGACCTGGGCCAGGCCAGAGGGTGCGGCGAGCAAGGCACAGGCGAGTGGGGACGGTGCACGGGGCCTGAAGAGGGACTGCCCAACCATAAGGACCCTTAGGGGATGTGGGGTTGTCCAGCCTCCATGAGAAACCATCTCCAGACCTCAAGCTCCTCAGCCTAGGGGGCATGGCAGAAACAGACCAGCCAAGTGACCCAAGAGAACCCCTGACTCCCTTATTCATTTAATAACAAATATTTACTGAGTTCTGACCATGTGACCACCTGGGATGCATCAGTGAGCAAAACAAAGATCCCAGCCCTTGATGAACTCACTTTTAGGCTCTCTCAGAACACTTCCTTCAACCTTGGTCCCATTTCATAGATAATAAACTGAGACCATTAGCACCTAGGCCCCCTTCCTAGCAAGCTCCCCAGACCTGCTCCCTCTGGCTCAATTCTACCCGGGCCACTGATTTGCTGTGTGACCTTCAGAAGTTATTCCTCCCTCTATGGGCCTCCATTTTCCCACTGTAATATAAAGAGTTTGACCTGGCTGATCTGTAAGTCCCTTCCAGCTCTGAAGGTCTGGGGGCTCTCAGCCTACTTTCCACATAGGAAATGCCGGTAAGACCAGCACTGCACTCATGAGAATCTTTCTGAAAGTTGTGAAAATACTCAGTCTCGCTTCTAAGGGTAGAGAGGTGCAAGGGGTCCACAAGTCTAAGGGTTCACCAATTGAATCAGCCATGTCCCTGCCAGGAACCTTCCCCACTCCTGGACAGCCAGGGCCTGGCATGGACAGACATGAGCTGGAGCCACTTGGAGGGGGCGGTTCTCACCTGGGCATCTTCCCGGGCCTGGTCCCGGTCTTCTCCTGCCTCCTCACGGTTCCCCTGCAACAGGACCAGCGAGAAAGGTCAGTCCCCAAACATCCACCCTCTTTGTCCCTCAGCAGCCACAGGACCTTGGCTCAGCCACTCTGCCTCTCTGAACCCTCTTCCTGAGCTATAACAGGGGGACAATGATCCTGCCCTCATGGGGGAGTCTGTGGTGAACATTACATTTGAAGACACTCAGCTCAAGGTGACTCAGACACAAGGATCTTCAATACTGTGCGTCAGAGCCTAGTGTCTGGGCTGCAGGAATACAAGTGATGGCGAAGGAAACCTGCAGGTAACATGCGGGTCACGCACATGGCCTTGTCCTATCAGCTGGGAGCCCAAAAACCCAGGCTGAGGGCCATCAGGGAGGGCTACCCGGAGAAGTGGCCAGCTTTGAAAAGTAAACAGAGGAAGAAGGCCTTACACGAGCCAGTCATGGCCTCAGCAGTGGGACCAAGAAGGCAAGTGGGGAGGACACCCTTTCTTCATTAGGACTGGGCTCCTAGCTCCCTGCCCCTCTCCCAGCCAGGCAGGCATTGGGGCCACGAACTCACCGTGGCCAGAGAGATAAGGATCCTCTTGAAGTGGCCGGACGTGTCTGAGCTCAGAGCATCCTCTAGGGACTTGTGATAGTCTGAAACAGAGAAAGGGGGTGTGGGCAGCTGCTGGCTAAGGATGGGGGGTGCTTCTAGAAGCTGGTTCTTGGCAGCAACCTGCCATGCCACTGCGGATCTTGACACACTGACGCCCCAGTCCATCGCCTCCCTCCCCGTCCCAGCTGAGGGCTCCTGGAATCCTGCCTCTCCTGCTTCACAGCCACCCTGTCCTCCCTCGCCTACCTTCCCTCCCGTAGGACAGGCGCCGGACCCACAAACTCTGGCCACAGGTCTGGCCAGGTCACTCCCCCACTCAAAATTTCTACCATTTTAAAGCTGCTTACCAGGGGAAAAGTTTAAACATTTCTGACTGGTACTTAGGATTCTTCAAAATAATATTCTGACCGAGCACAGGCCTTCTGAACGAGGGCCTGGAGTGACTGCATAGGCTGCCCACCCAGGAGGCCGCCCTCCGGCTCCCCAGCAGCCTGGACACGCTCTCCTCTCACTCCTCCCCTCCAGCCGGGACTCTCTGCATGGGGTGCCCTTTTCTCAGGCACAGGGCTGGGCATCCCCAGGGGCTTATCAAAGCCTCATGCCTGTGGGGTGAGCTGGCTCTTTCGCCACCACCTCCCAGTGGTGCTGGGCCCAAGGCCTCCCACACTCACCTTCCTTATAGGCCTCACAGATGGCCCGGATTTCCGCATTGGTCCGAGTAGCGAGGATTTCAATGAGAGCCTTTTCATCGGTGCCAGCCCCCTAGAATGTCAAGACCAAGAAGACTTGAACCACAGCCCTGACCCCCATGCAGAGACCCGAGGAGCCCTGGCCAAGAAGGCCCCTGTTCAAGAAACCACCCAGGAGGCAAACGCTCAGACCACCAAGCCTTCCTGGATTTTCTCCTTACCCCCAGACCAGAGACAGCACAATCAGGGCGGAACATGCCAGCTTGTCAAGATTTCCAGAACCTCCCATGAGAATTGCTTTGGACCAAAAATTAAAAAGGAAAGAATATATGGTCTATAGGCATGTGTATATTAAAAAGCATACACACATATGTATCTGAATAGAAATATTTATGTTTAAGTATATAACAAGAACAGAGATCATGCATTATAGTGTAACAGTGATTGTGGTCTCTGGGTGGGCGAAGGATCACAGGCGATTTCTCGTTTCTTCTTTTTTGCTCTGTGTAGACTTTCTCACATATTATTTTGTCAGAAGAAAAAAGGGTTTTGTGCTTTAAGGGAAAATCATGCTGTGTCTGTTGATATTTGCATTTGAGGAGTGATCTAGGGACCGACACATTAGGTCCTCTAGACTGAGACAGCTCTGGGAAACAGCTGCTCAAAGGTCCTCACTTTGGGGGAGGGGAGGGAGGCAAACGAGACGGACGGATCGATAGATTCAAGTATCTGTTGAACACCTGCAATGTGCCCGTCACTGCACAAGCCGCTGCGGCCACAACTATAAAAAAAAGTTAAGGAAGCACATTCACTGCCCTTAGAGGTCAGTGCCTGTGCGGCGGCCAGTCCCCACTGTGGGAATGGAAAGGGCTGGGTCAGTTTAGCTCACTAGTCCCTTCAACGTCTAAACTCCATGTTTTCAAATCCTTTGTTTTTTTGTCTAGGCATTTTAAAAGGACGAGAACCTCAATTTGCTTTGCCCAGGGAAATGTCTGTTCTTCCCTGAATCCTCCAGGGGCCCAAAGCCCTAGTGGTGTCATGTGGTTTTCACGTCAGGCTCCAGAGTCCGACAGATTGGGTCTGAACCCTGGCTGTTAAACCTCGTAATGCTGTGACTTTGATCAAGCGATTTAGGCTGAGCCTGACTTTCCTCATCTGTAAAATGGGGACAAAACGATAGCCTTGCCTTGTGGGTTGATGAGACAAGGAGCTGGGCCCAGGACGGGTCTCTGTATGCTCTAACGACCGAGAGGAGCCCCGGACAGCTGGTGCCTTGGGAAGCAAAGCAGCTGCAGCAAGAGCTGGGCCGGGACACCATGTCCTTTCTTGCTAAGCAGTCGTCAGAGTTAACAGTGACCTTCACACCCGTGACCTTGCTTGACCCACTCCAATGCTTGAAGGGCAGGGATGATTGCCGAAGGCATGGAAGTTTAGAAAGTGTAAGGGGCCCAACATCACAGAGTGAGTTAGTGGCAGGCCTGGACTAGAATACAGACTCCGACTGCTGGTGTTTCCCTGCCAGACCCATCCTGCTTCCTCCAGCTGCTCCTTGAGATCCCTCTGACACCACTGATTACTGGGCATGTGACCTCACTTGAATCAACCAGAGTAGAAGCCAAGACTGGTGGAACTCCTGGGGAGAAGGAACAGAGGTGCTCACTGGTAGGACATACAAGCACGAGGAGAAAGGCTCTCTGAGAGTGAGGCCACCACAGGAGAGAGCCAACCAAGGTAGGGGAGAAACAAGAGTCCATATAACATTATTCGAGTCCCTGGATTCAGGCACGTCTAAAACCAGATGGAGTCCTGTATCTTTCAGTTATGGGAACCACGTCCCCTTTGGTGTTCATGCCAGTTTGAACTGGGCGTGGGAAGGGCTCTGCCAAGCAGCTACAGCCAACCCACACCTGGGCTTGTGGGGAGCACCTGTGTCACCCCAACACCTGCAGACTGGATCCCATCCCTTTGGTGCCCCCACCATACCTCCATGGCCTTCTTCAACTGCTTGGCATCGTAATGGGCCGGTGGCATCATGAGCCCTAGAATCAGCCTCGCCAGGTCTCCAGAGATCTCAGACTTCAGGTCAGCCATCAAGTCCTACAAAGGGCAGGGCTGAGGTCATGCCGACATCAGCGCATGCTGCCGTGTGACCCAGGACAGGGAGATGCGGAATGAGGAAACAGGGGCTCCGTGTGAATGCAGGGGATGGCGGGAGCCCGCATCTGTCTCTGCTGATGTTTACTCCTTAGAGGACAGCAAAGAGGGCAGGGGAAAAAACCCAAGCAGCGGGAAGATCCACTCTCCTTGGTGGCAAGGAGACAGGACAGGAAAGGGGGCAGGGCTGGAGGCCATCATTCCCACCCTGGGGGTGACTCGCCAGCTCCCCACGAAGGCACGGTAATCACTGACGCTCAACCTTGAAGCCTCTGGAACTTCGAGATCCAGAAAATGCTGTGTGAAAGCAACTCATGTCCCTCATCTCAGCCCTGCGCTGAACCATTCCCACAGGCATTGATCCCAAGGAACTGGGGGATGGACAGAATGTGTTGCAGGCAGCCCAAAACCAATGAGGGTGGTATTCCAAGAACAGGTGACCGTGAAGACCCGGGCGCCCAGGTGCACGGAGCTGGCTGTCACAGGCCAAGCCCCGGGGCGGGGGAGGGGGTGCAGGGCCCCGGCTGAGGCCTCACCCGGCCGAAGTGGGACTTGAAGATCTGGCGGATCTGCTGCCGCTGGGCGTTGCTGCGGTGCGTGATGATGTTGATGATGGTGTCCTCGTCAGTTCCTGAATCACCCAAGCCGCGTGGCTCAGAGGGAGGCCATGGCCCAGCTTCCCCACATCCCCCTGCCCATGGGCTGCACTGATCTTTGTGAGGGCAGAAGCCTGGCTAGAGCTCCAAGCGCCTGCAGGAGCCCTGCCTCTGGCCCACACCGCTGACTTAGCCCAGGCTCCTCCCTGCACTGCCTTCTGTGGGGTCACTGCTGAGAAGACCCCCAGGGGAGCAGAGAGCCCTGCCTGCGGTGAGTCAGGGCCTCTGGTCCAGCCCTGCTTCTGGCCGTGGTGGAGCAAGGCCTGGCCCCTGTCTGGGGCTCAATTTCCACACCTACGCCACGAAGTGGCCGAGTGGCTACTAAGGGATCCTTCCAACCTGGCATTCTAAACCCCATGGGGACCCCGGGTGCTTTCTCTTCAACTCCCCGGGAGCTGGAGCCCAAGTCCTTCTAACCGGTGCAAGTCAACTCTGGAAGACGGCAGGACGCCACTGCCCGCCTCTCGGATTAATGCCTTCGACCTCAGAGCCGGCACAGGACTCTACCTTTCCAGTACGCCTGTATTCTCACAGTCCTACATATGCTCGGTGGGTATTACCATTCCCAAGAGACAAATGAAGATGAGGCCCAGAGGGGGAGGATTTAAGCCAAGGCCTCTGGGAGGTGCCGTTAGATGGGCAGGGGCGAGGGAGGGGGAGTGACGGAGGCCAAACCTGGACGCTCCGTCCCCGCTGGCCTTTCTGAGAACAGGGCATCCACCCATAGAGTAGCTCTTCCCACTAGCTCCAAACGGAGGCCCTGAAGGGGGAGCCAGCAGGGGGCGCTCCCGTCCCAGAATTGGGTCTGTATCTCTTCTACACTTGGGGAAATGGACGCTTGGAGGCACTGAAGGACCTGCCCAAAGTCACACGGTGAGTCTCAGGCAAAGCCAGGGGGAGAACCCAGGCCTTAAGCCCTAGTACCTTCTTCTACACCAGGACACTGGTCCTGACAGGCTGGGGACATCGTGGTCTCAGGGAAGGGCTTGTGCCCAGTTCCTTACAAACTCCCTCACTCCCCTCCTCCCCAGACTCAGGGAGCCAGGACCCTCCCTCGTTCTGTGGACCCTAGTTTGAGGCCTCAGCTCCCACACCCGCTGCCCCAGAGGCCAACCCGCCCCTTTCCTGTCCCCTTACCGAGTCCTTTCATGGCCTTCCGCAGTGCTTTGGCGTCAGCGTCAGGGTTGAAGTTGTCGACTGGACGCACAGTTCCCCTCAGCTGGGAGAAGCAGAAAGAGACTCAGCAGGTGTCTGGAGGCCCCCCTGGGGGCCAGGCCAAGAGAGGAGCATGCAAGGGAGGGGAAGCTTTCCCCACGAGCTCCAAACCAAGCAGCTTGAGGGGAAAGAGGCGGGGGTGAAGGCACAGCAGACAGAGCCCTGCCCTAGAGCTGAGAAAGGAGAGGGGGAGAGACAGACCCAGGCCTGGGAGCGTGGCAAGTGCTGGTCAAGCCAGCTTCCTGCCGCAGGAGTCGGCTCTGGCCTAGCTGCCCTGGGGCCTCCCCAGTCCCTCAGAATCCTGCCCTGTCCCCAAGGCCCTCCTGCCTCTTCAAGAGCCCCTCCCCTTGAAAAGGCAACCAAAACGTCTGAAATACCAGAGCAGAATCTCCCAAATTTCAGTCACTCCTTAAGTGGGGTTCTCAGTGTTTCCCTATTTGCATACACCCTGTGCTATTTCTTAATATTTTTACTTAATTCAACATCTGTTCTGTTTTACTTAAATGCATTCATTTTTAAGTGTATTTAAATACTCCTAAAGGGCAAGAGGTTTTGTTCATTTTGTTCTTGGATAGATCCCAAGTGCCTACAACAGAAGTAAGCACTCAAGAAATATTTGTTAAATGGATTAATGAATGAAAATAATTTTATATCACTATCATAAAGAGAAAACTGGTATTATGTGCCATCAACAGATGATAACCCATGACAATAAATGTAATAAAGAGAAAAAACTGTGTTGTCAAATATCACCAAATTTAACGAGACGTTGTTGCTTGTCAAAAGCTCTGCACTTAAAGCTAGCTCTCTCAGCTCTGTTTGTGAAAAAGGAAAGCTAGTGAGTGTAGCACCAAACCAGACTCTGACAGAATGAGGAAGGTGGATGCAATCGAAAAGGAGTCACTCCCTCACTATGTGAGGTTCCGTGTTACTGAATACCATGGAGGCTCCCCTCACCCAAAAGGATTCATTTCTTACATAATTTAAGGTCATCTGCAATGACAGTTCTGCCTTGTCATTTGGGAAATGCTGTTCTGGAACATCAGAGCTCAAGAGCCCTCGGAAGACACTGGGCTTGCCATGTCTAACACCTCATTCCGAAGATGGAGACAGAGGCCCAGAAAGGGGCAGGGACCTGCCAAAAATGGCTCCGTGAGTCACAGAGAGAAGGCAAGGTTCCAAATATTTTCATGTGGACCAAGTGCTACTAGTCCCGGGAATGGTTTGCCCCAAGTCCGTCTGTGGACCCTGGGTCTCAGGATGGTCAGAACAACCTTGAATCATCCAGTGCACCGAGCGGTGGCCCTCTGTTCGTTGTCATGCCTCCAAAGGCCAACTGTCCGACCCAGGATGACACAGGCCCCTCCACAGAACCAGATATGCCTCCATTCAGCAAGCCCTGTTAGTAGTCAGGGGGCCAGAATGCTTCCCGGCGCGTTAGAAGTTGCAGCAGGAATCAGACGCCCACACCCGAGTGCCCGCCCACCAGCTCCTCACTCCTAGAAGACAAGGAAGCTTCAGATGTGAGAACCAGTGTCTCAGGCTGGCAGCCAGGGGGCAGCTGGGTGCCGACCAGAGCAGCAGGAAGGTGCGAGCAGAAGACTGGAAGCTTGTGGTCAAGAGGTCAAGCAGGAGGAGGGGAGGGTCTGACCTCTACTCGGGCCACTGCACTAAGCTCCCACATCTGATAGGCCACCTGCGCTGCCTCCGGGAAGAACTGGCCAGCGGCACTGGAAGGGAGGGGGTTGGGGAGAGGATAGGAGGGCCCGTCATCGTGGGCAACACTCCACACATACAATACAGCCACATGTGCGCACGCGCACGGACACACACGCACACACACAGCCACATGTGCGCACGCGCTCAGACACACGCACACACACAGCCACATGTGCGCACGCGCACGGACACACACGGCCACGTGTGCACACACACACACGGACACACAGCCACGTGTGCACACGCGCATGGACACACACAGCCACGTGTGCGCACACACACACAGACACACAGCCACGTGTGCGCACACACACAGACACACAGCCACGTGTGCGCACACACACGGACACACACAGCCACGTGTGCACACACACACACACTTTAAGTGAATGCATTTGGCTTCACCTTCTCTCAAGCCTCATCCATTCAGAGCCCTCCCCTCCATTTCTGAGAACCTTCTATCTTCTCTTGAGACCCCCTGCAATGCTGGCTCTCCCCAGCAGCCTTCTTGGTTCCAAGTTCCAAGCAGGACAGGAGTTCTCGAATCCTCTGACTTCCCCTTTCTTCCTCATGATCTGAGTGATTTCTATCCACGTCTCCCCTCTCAAGTCAGTGACCACCTTACGGCCACATCACCTCGATATCTCCTCCTGCAAAGCATCTGGGTGTACCACATGCTGAGTAAACGTCTGAGGAACTGAAATCAGCCCCCAAGGCACTTGTCAAAGGTTAACAGGAGGTTATCATATCCCTTACTTAACTGGATCCTTATAAGCTCTGGGAGGGAAAATCAGAGGACCCATCGCTCCCCTCCTAGGGCACAAATCTGGTCAAGTTGTGTCCAGTGTAATCTCTTCCACAGCTCCCCACTTCCCCTAGGAGAGGTTCTTCTGCCAGGAGGCCCCCAGGCTCTGCCCACCTCTCAGCCTCCTCTCTTCCCCAGCCTGCTGCAAAAGTGCAGCATCAGTTTACAGAAATGAACCAGGCTGAACCTGCACATCTCTAGGCCTTTCCTCTGCCCACTCCTTCAGACCCTGTCTCTCCTCCTCCTCAGGCCTCTGCTTCTTTACCCCCAGGAGCCTCCCCCAGTCTGGGATAATGCCCTGATCTGTGCGTTCCCAGGCACAGATACTTTCCCCATCCCAGGACGGCCCCACGTGCAGGTCCTGGTCCATTTGCCTCACCGGGCTGGGGGCTTGACCAGCCCTTCCCCACAGGGCCTGCTCACAGAACGTACTTGGTACAAACATGCTCAATGAGTAGGCAGAGCAGGCAGGCACCTGTATTTCTTCCATCAAACAGATGATGAAACGGAGAAGTAGCTATGAGGTAGCAGGGTCTGGACCCCCCTAATTCCCAGTCCACACCCCCAGACTGCCTTTCCAAGTGCACGGGAGCAGACACCTCCCTGTCTGGGAGAGCACATTCCCGTCACACACACACACTGGGAGAGCACATTCCCGACACACACACACACACACACACACACACACACACACGTTCACCTGAGCGTCGCTCCTGGCACCGAGGAATCCCCAACTTCATCCAATCCATCCATCCATCAGGATGAGGGCCAGGGGAGCCCAGGCCTGCCACCCCCAGAGGCCACTCCCTCCAGCCTGGGGCCCTGGGGGCCACTTACTCATCATCACCCCCACAGAGTTTCAGCAGAGCCTTCTTGTAATCGCCAGACGTGTCATTCTGGGGAGAAAGAGAGAGAGAGAGAAAGGTGACCTCACTCATCCCTGGGCTCCCCTCAGACAAGGAGGGGACGTTCTGCAGAGCCCAAGATGGGGAAGGCTGAACACTTTTTCGTAGCTGCCCTGACTCTCCTCTGGTCTGGGGGTGGCTGAGACCGCCAAACAACGGTGTGCTGCCAAGTATTTAACAACCGGCTCTCGGGGGAAAAAAAGTAAAAAAGCCCCGATTTGTAACATTTGGCAATCTCTGTGGGGTGAATACATCCAACCAGGGATACTTTCAAGCTACCAAAATGATTTCACTGAACGTGGAGCCAGCGCGGGTCAGGCCCAGCACACCACTACCCCGGATAATCCCCAGCCCGGCCCTCCCAAGTGAAACAGTCCATGAAAATAGGGCTCCACAAGCAAAAACACCGGGAAATGCCAAACCCAAACAAATGGATGTAGCGTATTTTATACCCCTGTTAGAGCTTCATGAAGGATTTAACATATTAAAGGCTGTGAGAAGTTCTGAAGTTAACAAACTGGCTTGTCTTTACTTATACTAGTTTTTTCGAAACATTTCCCATGAACCATTTTTGCATGTAATACCTATAAAATTCCTCTTTGGAAACATAGTTCAGGGGACATAGCTGGAACTCATAAAGCTTTACCTCACCCACCCCAAAAAGAAAAAACCCAACTCTCTGTCTCTTGGCCAAATGTCATGGGCTGGACACCCCAGTCATCACAAGTCACCTGGCCCGGGGCCAAGAGCCCCAATCGCCCTTGGGAGGAGTCCTCACCCTTAATTCAGCCTGCATGCCCTTCCTGACCCAGGCCAGCCTTCCTTTTGAGCTTCGTGACTCACAGACACTTACTTCTCTGTTGAATTGTCTCACATTCCCTGAATGTGCCATGAGACAGGGGCTTCTGGAATTCCCAAGAGACTCCCAGCTTTCCGGGACAGTTCTTTTCCCCTGGGAGTGGTTCCCAAGCCCTCTGCTCCTCTCTGTACCCTGTTAGCTCCGCTCACCTTGATCATGTTATACAGGGACTTCTCATACTTGGTCCGGAATATCTCCCGAATGTCAAGCATGTCCAGCTCACTACGGGAGACCATGATGCGGATCAGGGTGTTGTCCCGAGTCCCCAGGCCCTGGAAGACAAGTGGGTTAGGGGGACAGGAACTTGAGAGGAGGCCAGAGTGCTAACAGCCCCCAGCTGAGTTGGAAATACAATTTTTGTGATAAAACATTAAATTTAAGAACAAAAGAAACACAACATTGTCATTCCCCCAGAAGCTCCCCATGTGTCCCTCTTGCTTTGATTTCCTTCCTCCCCTCATACATCAGCCCATCCTTGGTTTCCCTTGTAATTTTATCATAACTTTGTAACTCTAAGCATAGATTGTTTACGTCTGTATATCTTGGAATGCTGTAAACACACCACTTCGCATTTATTTCTCCTGCTACTCCGGATGGACATTGGGTTGTTTCTAAACTTTTCCTAACACAGATAACACTGCCACATTCTTAGGAACGCATGCACACAGGAACCTTCTCTCCCGGGCTGAGCGGCCTGACCTCACTCTGGAAGACAGTGAATGGGCCATAGTTCCCTTGCCCTTGTGGGATGGGCAACCAGGGCCAGGAAGGCCTGAGCTCCCGGGCCTTGGGTCTGTGGCCTCTGCATTCACGTACCCTGTTGTGCTATGGAACTATCATCAGTTTCCATGTGTCCTGTGTGCAAAAGAGTGGGAATCACTGTTCTCAAGTATACATCCAGAGTAGAATCGCTGGGTCACAGGGATAAACATCACAAGCCTTAGTAGACAATGACAAGTATCTTCCAAAGTGGTGTAATCTACATACACTGTACAGAAACATTCTGGTCAATTAATATTTTTGAAATGTGTGGGTTTCCAGCCCATCTGGCTGGATGAATCAAGCACAGGCTGTCATAACACTTGGTGATCAACCCTGAGGTTGGAGCAGGTATTTGGGGGGGCAGGTGTGCGACCAGAAAGCACCCCAGGCTCGGGAGCTCACCTGGGAAAAGGGCCATCCCTCTCTCCTGCGGCCAATCCCGAGGGCTCTCTTTGGCCAGTGAGTGGGCCCTACAGACTTGTCAGAGCGTCTCTATAGTCCCGTGGGGATGGGCAGAGACCCCCCTCCCACAAGCTCATTCCCACCGACCCTACCACACACCTTCATGGCTTTGAAGAGCCTTTCCGCAAAATACTCTGGGGTGCTCCGGATACACTTTACTGAGAAGAGGGAAGAAGAGGTAGAGTTATTCTGGCTGCCTCAGAATGGGTTGGGGTGGCCTGACCCCTTCTTTATCTTTACCTCTTGGGGACCACCAAGTGCAAACCAAGGAAGAACCCAGGCTCCTGATAACCCGAGGCCCCACCCCCTTTTAACACAAACCCAGAGCATAAAGAAATCAGGAACCGGGCTGCTGAAATGTGGGTTGTGCATCTTAAAGACCCACTTCACCTTTCTAGTCCTCTGGGGGGTTTGCGGAACCGGGCCGGGTGGGGGGTAGCGTCTGGGGTGGAGCTGGGAGAGGTGCTTCTTTAGATCCTGCTGCAGCAGAAAGTACTGGCAGCTACAGCACTCTGGATCCTGCTGGCAGAGCAGGCCAGAACCTGACTGCTTGAAACAAGTTGGGAGCGGGACAGCTCTGGGCAGGAGGATGAGGCTGGGGATACAGCTCTCCCCCACAGAACACACATACAACCCAGCCCAGACTCAGACATACTGATTCTTGCAATGTCTAGCTTCTAAGGGCCTTGGGGTCAGGCAGTCCCTCACCCCTGCCCCCATTTATCAGATGAGGGAGCTGAAGCCCAGTGAGGACAGGGGACTTGCTCCAAGTCAACAGCGGATTTGGGAGAAGCCCGGAGTTTGAATCTTGACTCCACCACTGGCTAGTCAGCTCCTGGCAAGCCCCGTACCCGGGACACCCCCAAGTCATGACAGAACTACCCCTTGGCAAGTGACACAGCCTCTGTGAGATGTGGTTTCCTCATCTGTGAAATGGAGATCATGCCCCCCCCCAGGGCTTTTTTAAAGATTAAACACCCCGCGCAGCACCCAGCACACGGTACGTGTTCTACACAAGCCTGCTCTCCTTCTGGTTCTTTCCCCGAGCTCGGGCTCACAGCTCTACCTCGCCCTACCACATACACCCGGGGAGGAAGTGGTGGGAAGTCAGTACCTGAGCCTCCACTCTGCCCCCCTGACCAACCTGCAGAATTCACTGCCTCCTGCTGCCCGATCATATAGTCCCCCTTTCCCATTCTTGGCCTCTTGTTCCTGGGCCAGAATCCCAGAGTCCCTCGAATGCCCCTGGGAATGCAAGGTCAGGACGTACCCACAGCCAGCATCAGCTTCTCAAAGTCCCCGGACAGCTCCCCTCGGATGCTGGCTTCGATCGGCTTCCCCGTGGTCTTCAGATACTCATCAAACACTGAGTCAGAAAGACAGGGATGTTGAGGGTGTCCCAGAACTCAGGAGAAACCAGGACCTCAGAAGGGGAGGCCAGGACCAGGGCGCCCAGCATGAAGGTAGGGCCGATCTTTGGGGAGCTAGCTGGCAGGGAGGTCATGCACACCACCAGCCACCGTGCACTCAAGCCGGGTATGATGTGAGGGACTCTGTGTACCTCACACTCCAACAGGAAGACAGGACTGGTACTCAGATGGGAAGGTAGAGCATCCTGTCAATGACTTTGCTGAGGGACTACACAAACCACCATCTAATAAAATCAGGACTAGTACTTGCATTATAGATGAAGTAACTATCCTGCTCTATTAGTAGAAAAGGAAGAAAGAATTGAATTCTTGGCACAACCCCCAAGGGAGCAGCTGTAGGTCTTTCTTCTCTGGAACTTACCCAACCGAAGATGCTGTTTGCTGCGATTTCCCAAAATGTAAATGAACTGAGCTTCATCTGTTCCCCATTTCAGTTCCCCTGCCTCGTACAGGTCCTGAAGGGGAAGAGGAAGGACTTCATTGAAAGGAGACAGAACTTGCTGGCCAAGCTAATCAACTGCTGCTGGATCCCTGAACATACAAGTAACTGGTAGCCTCAGGACCTTTGCATACACCTGTATACCTTCCTTTCTTTCTGGGGAAACTCCTACTCAACCTTCAAGGCCCAGATTAAATGTCCCATTTGTTCTCGAAGTACTTGATATCCCCAAAGCAGAGTTCGCTTTCTTCTCCTCCTTCCCTCTTCTAGGCTCCTATAGTTTTTTGCTTCTTTATTGCTTGCTCCACTGTATATTATAATGACTTTATGTGCCTGGCTCCCCACTATGGCATGGGCTCCTCAAAGACAGGGACTCTGTCTTAGCCTTCTCTGTATCTACCCCTGCAGTATCATGCGCACAAAGTGGGGCTCAAAACACCTGGAATGTAATGATATATCCCAGAGAAGGTGTGTACGATGAACCTATGCCTATCTCTCCCAGTACTGTCTGATTTTGTTCATTAGTGATTCCCCAGTGCTTGGCAGAGTGCCCAGCACATAGTAGGTATTCAGTACATATTAATTAACTGAATGAATAAAGGAACAAATGACAAAAGCTCCAAAATATAGCTCACCAACTTTATATATGTTGTGTACCTTTGAAAAACAATTTAAGTCCTTTCTTCAACAAAGCACTGTATAAAATGCTGGCCATGAGTCAGTTATTTCTGGTATTTGGTGCAAATTACTCGGCACCCAGCCCTTCCCCGGATCCCCAAGCTCCCTGCTCTCGGGGCTCCCTTGCTGTGCCCCAAGAGCCCTCGGTCAGTGCTGGTTTACCTGGACGTCCTGTTGTACCAAGTCCTCGCTCACCACATCGTCCTCCTCCCTGGTTCCCTGGGCAGAGACACAGGGACACAGGGTTCAAACCAGAGCCGGGTGGGGGGGGGGGGGGGGGGGGTGGGCGGGGAGAGGCCTGGATACCAGGGGTGGAGACTGTGAGGGCAGAGAAAGCGTGGTGGCCCAGACGTATCCTGGAGCAGTGACTTCAGCTGCCACCGCATCAAGACCGAAGCATCTGTTTTGCGGGGAATCATAGGGTCCCTCTCATTGGCTTTTCCCTTCATCCTCAGAGTTGGGACCAAAGAGGGGAGTCCTGGGAATGACCAAGGTCCCTCCAGGAGCCCCATCCCAGAGCAAGCCAGAGCCTGTACTGAGAACAGGACCCCGCACAAGTCCCCGTATGGCTCACGATGCCCGCCAACAATGATGACCGCAGGGCTAAAAAGTCTGCACATTTGCGTTCTACCGGGGGTTCCCAGACCTTAACCTAGAGAACTCACCAGGGAGGATCTGAGACCTGGGCCCTGAGATCCGAGCTCACAAGCACTGAAAGCACCAATCCTACTGGTATTTCTGCTGCCCCACCCAGGCCCTGTGCCCCATCCGGCAAAGAACAGAACTCGTAGGGGACGGGGCCAGCCCTAGCGGGCATCGTGCTTCTGTGGGCACGGGCATGCTTCTCTCCTCCTGCCCCTGGACTGGGCATCTCAGGATCTCCGAGCCCCTGGTTCTCCTGAGGACTGAGCTTCAGAAGACAGCCCGCACATTTATAGTGCATGCTGCGGCACTGCCCATCTGGTGTTAGATGTTGAGAAGGAGCTGGAACTCTCCAGAACAAACGGCTTTGCACTTGGGGGCAAAGGTCACACTTTCCCATTCCTGATGTTTCTGGTAATTCCCCAGCTGGTTAATATGGGATATGGACTGCTATGGCAATGGAGAAAAGACCTGGGAGCAGCTGGGGTACACTGTGTATGGGACGGGAGCAAGTGAAAGAAACAAAGAAGTGGCTTAATTTCTATACAAAGCTTCTGACAAGTGTCGGCTTGAAACTGCTCGACGCCTGAGGTCAATGCCAGAGATTTCCGGGGAGCCAGGCAGGTGAAGGGGAAGCTGCGGGGGTGCGGGGAAACGACGTTTTCCAGCCCCCTGCAGCCATTCAAAATGCAGGCCTGCCAGTGCCAGAACTTTCCATGGTTCTAAAGCACCTAGAAATCTGGCTTTCGAGCAAAAACTCCCCATTTTTAAATGTTAGCAACTAACTCAGAGTATTTTTTTAAAAACACATTGTGTAGAAAACCAAGGGGGAAAAAACCAGCTTGGCAGACGGAAGCCACTCTGCAGCCTCTTCATGGTCCTTTTTCATGTCTCTGGGGGTGGGAGGGAGGAGCGGCGGGGCTTGGCTGTGGGAGATGCAGCGCAGGAAGCCCCAGAAATGCCACATCCCTGCTGGTGACTCGCGGGCCATGCCGGCTGGGGAAGCAAAGGCAGGAGGGAGGCCTGGAGAGCAGGGGGAGCGGTGGGGGTGAAGAGAGGACGGAGGTCACGGGGGGGGGGGGTTTTCCCGGGGAACAAAAGTGGAGGGATGTGTGCAAAGGGAAATGCGGGTCACCTGCCTGTGCAAACCAGGGGCGGCCCAGCAGACCCCTGGGTGCTCGGATTCTACACCCAGGTGAGAGAGAGAAACCATCTCAGGTTCGAGGATAAATGGGCAGTTGGGGAGTGGCCACGGCTTATGGGGACTTTACACCTGAGGAGCCACCAGGTAACCCCTCACAGGCTACGCTGTCTGGGGCAAGAGGAAGAAGGTGCCGCCAGCCTTCTGCCCGCGCTCTGCTAGAGAGCTTCCGGGAGGGCCCCAACGTGGACCCACCTGGAGCAGGACCACGAGCATCTTCTGGAAGTGGCCAGAGGTGTCGCCAATGATGTCAGCCTCCAGGTCTCGCTCATAGGCTGCAGGGAAGGAACAGAAGTTCTAGTCCCATCCCCGTGAGACCTCGGGGATCCAGGATAAAGGTCCCTGCTGCCCCCTGTATGATCCCAGCACCCAGTCTCTGGGCTGGTCATGGAAAGACCCAGGGGGTACCTCCACAGGTTTCTGCACGGGCCCCTGACACACTGAGATGCAATCTGTCCACTTCCTCCATCCCCACCTGTGCCATCCTACTCCAGATACCGTGGTCGACAACCTGGACGGTGGCTACAGCCTTCTAACTGTTTCCCCTGCTTCTGCTCCCCTCCCTCTCCAATCCACAGCAACAAGGGTGACTCTTAATGCCCTCCCTGATCACAGGCTCCCTGGCTTCCCGCTGGACTTGGAATCAAACATCGCCTCTTTCTCTTGGCCTGCAAGGCCCTGTGTGACCCTGCCCTGCCCTCTACCACTCTGGCCTCACACTAGCTACCAGGCTCATTTCCGCCCCAGGGCATTTGGGCTTGCCATTCCCGCTGCCAGGATCTTCTCGCCACTCCTTACACAACTGGCTCCTTCTCATTCCCTCCCAAGACACGCTTTCTCTGATCACTTGTCTGGAGCAGGTCCACCCGAATTAAAGTCTGATTCTTGTTACTCCATCGTATAACAATGTGTCATCATCGTGTTTACCTGTGTGTTGTCTGTATCCCTTGTTACCTCATTAATCTGTAAGTTCTAGGAGGCAGGGACTACATGGGCTCTGCCCACCACCATATCCTGAGAAACTAGCACATTGCTGCACAGAGCTGCTATTTCTGACATGGAGAAACGATGGACAGATCAGAGGACAAGAGGAAAGAAGGTGGATGGATAATCTTAGGGTCCCCACCCTTGCAATTACCCTCATTTCATATCTAAGTCCTGAGTGGCCCCCCTGCCCATCTCACCATCTTTGTATGCTGCCACGAGCTGGTGGATCTGCTCATTGGTCCGAGAAGCCAAGATCTCAATGAGACACTTCTCATCAGTGCCGATGCCCTGGGGGAACAGAAGAGATGTCGGAGTCAGGCTGGGCTGGGAGGCCACCACCAGCCATGGGCTGGGTTCCTGGAGTGGCCAGAGCTATGACACCCCCAACACTCAGGGTGCTCCTACCACAGCTTGCAGGCACCACACTGGAGCCACTGCCCTGAGAATCAAAAGACATAGGTTCTAGTCCTGCCTCTGCCAGCAGCTTGCTTTGTGACCTCTCATTAAGAAACGTCTTTCTGGGCCCCCGTTTTCTCATCTGTAAAATGGAAAGGCTGCCGGTGGCTCTGCCCAACTCACAAGGACATTGAGAAGGCAATTTCTCACATCGCGAAACTTACCAATGTGTCAAGTAAATCCATGCTGAATAGCTCATCTGAGGCAAAGTTCACAGCACCTTACACATCGTAAAGTGCAGGTACACTCGAGGGCTTTGATCCCTCCCTGCCTGCTAGGGAGCCACCCTCTCCTTCAATCGGACCGAGCCGCACTTCTGCCCCGGACACACCTCCACCACCTCTCCTGACCTCTTACTCAGCCTGGAATGACCTTCCCACTCTGATCAACCAAATCCTCCCTGGAGCGTCTGGGCCCAACCTGATCTCTCATCTTCTGTGACACCCTCTTAAGCCACCCTCCTGCCCTCCTTTAGTATGCCCTTGGCCTTGGGGTGTCGGGCACAGTTTGTCTTTATGGCCCTGTATCCTGCTTCCTCAGGGCTGTAGGCTGCCGTGGTGGAGTCTAGGCCAAGGGCCCCCTTTATGAGGTCTGTCTCACACCAACATCTGTCCCACATCTGGCCATCTGGAGACTGTGGCACCCCTCTGGGACAGGGTTTGAGCAAGCTGCCTCTTACCTCAGGGCACCTTGCTGGCGGGCGCAGGGCTCGGTGAGTACTTGCTGCAGAGACCAGAATCTTCCCATTCATCACACCCCCACTCCCAACACACACACAGATCCACACTTCTTACCGAGATGGCGTCTTTAATTTCTTTGGCATCGCAATAGGAAAGTGGCCTCATGAGACCCACAATCAGTCGTTCAAACTTTCCCGTCAGCTCATACTTCAAGTCAGCAAGGAGGTCCTAGGTCAGGGGTCGGGGGGAAGGAGGGAGGGAGGAGACGGAGGAGGGAGGGGAGTAGTGCTTATAAGAATTGCATTTAATGAGCACCTACTCTGTAAGGCACCAGGCTAAGTAAGCCCCTGGAACTGTCACTCTGGGAGGTATGGGCTCTCATCAACCCTAAGAAACGGGTGTAGAGACGTCAGGTGACTTGCCCAAAGTCACGCAGCGAGCAAATGGTGGTGCAGGATTCAAGCCCATGGCACCGTGCCTCTCCCCCAGCACTGTTTGTTCGCTTGTTTACTGGGTGTCTCTCCCACTATCGTGAGTCCACAGCGCTGACGCCTCACAGGTCTCGTCACCTGCGTGCGCCAACACCTAGCCCAGAGCCCAAGCACAGAGCAAGTGCTGTAGAATTATCTGTGGCGGAATGGGGCCTGACTAAAGAGCAGAGCAGAAGGAGCGCAGAATCGCCAGCACGGAGGCTGAGCTGGAATACAACGAACACACAGGCGAGTGAGACCAGCCCCCAGCACCACCCCACCCGCCCTGTGGTTGCCAGTTACCTTTCCGTAGAGGGACTTGTAACTCTGGCAGATCTCCTGCCTCTGCCTGTTGCTCCGAGAAGTGATGAGCTCCAGTATGGCCTCCTTGTCACTGCCTGGAAGACGGGAGGGCACCGGTGACCCCCCCCAACCTGCCTCCAGGAAGCCCACCAGGGCTGCTCCCCGCAGACCTCAGCACCAGCCTTCTGTTCATCAGGCAGTGGTGTCGGTGGTGGAGGATCTGGGGGGACCTGTCAAGCCCCTACTGAGAAGGATCATAGCATCCACAGTATTTGCGCTCAGAGGGCCTGTAACCCAGCCCCTCATCAGACACATAAGGAAACTGAGGCCCAGAGAGGAGCAAGGACTCATCCAAGCTTTCACAGTGAGATCTGGCTTAGAAAAACTCAGGTATCCTAACACCCAAGTCAGGGTTCTTTCAACAAGAAAAGTTAAAGAGAATAATCAGCACCAAGTTTGGGGTAGTGGTTACTCCCAAGAGGAGAGCCGGGCCTGATGCTTCAGGAAGGGACCCACCAAGGAGGTTTCAACTCTATGAGGAAGCAAGTGCTATTTCTCAAGTTGGGTGGCAGGTCTGTGGGGGAAGCTTCTATTACTCCCTAGACCTTTGGGCTGCTCTGGAATATTTCATTATAAAATGATGAAAAATAGTAAGAAGAGGTGACAAAAGAATGAATGAGCACATCTCAACACTTCACCCCCACCCTCACCCCCAGAAGGGCTCTGGGCTGAGCCCACATGTGGGAACACCCCCAGCTCCAGTGAGTCCTGCTCCCTTTCCTAGGGCCTCACTGCTGGTGGCCAAGCACCCACCAAAGCCCTTCATGGCGGTATACAGGGCCTCGGCATCCTGGCTGGGGTCAAAGCCTGGGAAGTCATGAATGGAGCCACGGTACTTGGCACCCTGTGGAGAGACAAAGCAGAAGGTAAGCTGCTGACCTTAGCCTTAAACGGGGCTCCCAGCCCCAACCCCAGATCACACTGTCAACCCTGGCCATAGGCAGAGTCTAGGCTGCGTTCCCTTCCCCGAAAATTAAGCCCTGACTACAGAAAGCCCAGGCAAGGGTAGGGACGACTCTCCCTGTACCTCCTGCCACAGCCTGCCCCAAGGACTGTGCCCTTTCCCTGCGGGACGGTGGCTCTGTCCAGCCCACAGCACCGCACAACCTTCCTAGGACCCGGGAGAGAGGAAAAAGCCAGGCTGAGTGCAAGGGGTAGAAATGATCCCTGCAAGGGTAACAAGAGCTCCTCATACCTTTATGGCACTTTACAGTTTACAAAGCCCTTTTGCCTCCATTAATGTGATTCCAACTTGCAGAACCACTTAAGATGATCTGTATCACAGAAACAAAGAAACTGAGCCCAAAGAAGAAAAGCCTCTTGCCGAGGGTCCCACAGAGCCCAGATCTCTGGCCTGTTCCCCTCTGCTCTCCAGCTCCAGAAACCTTGCAGCGGCCAGCTTCTGAGGGTGAGGTTGTGGCCCAAGGGAAGCCCGGAGCCACCCTCAGACTCAGTGCCAAGACAAGATGCTGCCCTTTGGGCCCAGTAAACTGAGCTAGCAGCTGGCATCTGAGGACAAGCTGGCTGGGTCCTCAGGCTGAAAGGGAAGAGAGGCAGAGCCAGAGGATCCCAGACACTGAATCTGAGTGCACAATGGGCTGGTTCACAGAGAAGTCAGATGTGGGTCAGCTACGTGGCCCCAGAGAAGTATGGGGCCAGGAGAGTGGCCAAGAGCTGGGAGGGCTGGGGATACGGGAGCCCAAGCACTGAGCCGACAGCATGGTGAGAGGGCACTTAGCCTAGGCCAGGCCTAATGCTAAGGGCTGAAGATTCAGGGAGAAAGAAGACCTGACCCTGTCTTTCCTGAGCTTCGGACCCAGAGGAGAGAGACAAGCACACAAATTAGCATAGAACTCACCATAAATACCCTAAGACAGAGGCAGAGTAATTTGGGAAAACAGGGGAGGCCAATTCCAGCGAGGGGAGGGAACCAGGAAAGGCTCTGTGCACGGATTGGGGGTGGCCCACACACACGGTGCCTTAAAGGAGTGAGAAGCAAACGCAAAAATGAGCCTCCAACCATCTCCTGCGTCCCCCGCTGCCCACACTGAAGGACCTGGCCAGACGTGTGGCTGACTCCTTGGTTTATGTTTGCAGTTGCTGTTCCTCTGAGGTATGCATGCGTGGGTGCAGGGCTGCTATTTAAAGTTCTGACATGGCGGGTGACCAGAAAGGGACACGGCCCTCTTCCCGCCCTCCGTGAGTCCCCTGCAACCTGATCACACCCCTGGGCAGAGCAGGAGAAACACATGCCAAATACCCAGACCAGAAAGAGACAGTCCCTTTAGAAAGCCCTAGGAGCGCTGGTCTTTCTCACCAACGCACCCCTGCACCCAGCAGAGCCCGGCACAACCAATCACCCACTGAATATCTGTTTCCTGGATGGACAGGCACATGGATGGATGAATGACTGAATATATTCTGAGCAGAACAAAGACGACTTCCTGGAGGGGAATTCTACCTAAGTGCTAAAGGATGAGAGACAGCAGGGCCCCAAGGGCTGGGGGCGGGGGACAGAAAAGCAGAGACGGGAAGGCTTCACACAGGAAACAGACGGTCAAGTCCTGGAGGCAAGGGCAAGGGAGAACATTCGGGGAGGCAGCTCAGATGCTTCAGGGCTCAGTGCAGACGCCCCAAGTTGGCAAGACCACGGGACTCCAAGTTGCCAGGAAGGAAGGAGAAGAGGAGAAGGTGCAAGGGCAGAGGCCTCCGCAGCAAGCTGAGGACCCTCCCCCTTGCAGCCACTCCTCCACCTCAGCCTGCCCCCCCCCCACAGCGGGGGGGGGGGGGGGGCGGTGCTCAGCACAGGGCTGCAACTGAAAGATGAGGCAACGTCCTCCAGGGGGAAGGGCAGTCTAATGACTGACAGGGCGCTGGATCCGCATGTTCCCTCTCCCACCGTTTAGGGAGGAGCGGGGGGCCAGCTTCCCAGGTGTATCTTTGCATAAGGATAATCAACTCTCCCAGGGGCCCTCGGGATCACGGCCACTAGAAGAGGCGGACATGGGGGTGTCTTAGCACTGGTCACATTTAGAGGCACAGAGACAGTCCTTCAAATCACCCGGGCCTGGTTTCCCACCGTCAGTCATCCTCACGCCAACCTGATGAAGTCTGCGTCCCCTCCTCACCTAGCCAGCCTGTCGCTCCTCTGGCAGAAAGGCTTCTGGCCACAGGTACCCAGGGCCCAGGGGAGGGGCGAGCACAGAAGGGACTTTCCACCGTGAAATATTCAGCAGGTCCTGCTGCCAGCTGGTGAGCGGCCTGGCCCCTGGGGCTCCGAGGTCTCGGGACCCACCCCAGCAGCTGCTAGAGTTAGGAGCCTGCGGCCTCTCCTGAGAGACGCTGCCGGGCCAGGACCCCAGCGCAGAGCTGCCCTGACCACACCTGACCGGGGCCTCATCTCTGCAGCTGCTGGGGTGCCGGGCACCAGCCCCTGCCCCTCTCGCCCGGTCCTCAGTGTTCTCATGCCCAGCAGCAAGTTCCAATCCAGAACATCCCTGTGAACTGAACGCCACAGAGCCATGCGTCCGGGACCTTTCTGACACCACACTATTTCTTCACATCTCTGGGCCCCAAGTTCCCCTCTTCTAGAAGGAAAGCCAGGGAGAACAGCACAATTAACACAGCAGAAATAACCGGGGGTAATCTGCACCGGAGAAAAGAGTGAGTGACTTGTTCTGTGCATGTGTGCGTGGGGGTATGTGTGGGTTGGGAAGGGGGCGCACAAGATGCAGAATTGGGTGTTAATAATTGGAAGCAACAGATACAAACTTCAGCTCAAGAATGGAAGGAAGACCTTGCTCAAACTCCCCCGTTTTGTCTTCTGCAACCTCCTCCCTTACCCAAACCCTTGCATGCCAAGCGTGCCAAATTAACCTTTGCTGCCCCTCACACACCACGCCATCTCCTCTCTGGCCTTCTGTTCCAGCATCCCCTCCCCCTGGAGCACATCAGCCCCTTTCCTCTCCTCCGGTATTTCTCTCCAGGCACCTTTCCCAGCTTCCTTAACCTGTGTGCCCACAAAGCTCCTTTATTGCCTCCGCCAGAGCATGAGTGCCGTGTGTGGGGGGGGTTCCAGCTCATCTCATGGGATGAGGGACCCCTAAGGCTCTGCCACTCTGGGACTCTTGCTTGCAGACTGTCTCCTGGCCCCTGGTCCATCCATGGCAACAAGAAACCATGGGTCAACCAGGCAGAAGCATGGCCGGGAGCACTGGAGCAGGATTCCAAAGATCCGTGCCCTGGGTCCTGGCCCCTCTGACCTCCCAGGATCTGCTCTGTCCACTCAGGTCATGTAGAACCCTGCAATTTGAATGCCTCCCAAGAAGTAGCTGCGGTATGACTACATATAGAAAATGGGGAACAGCAAGTTCTGCCTTGGGCCTTTGCCCATAACCACTAGCACTTTCTCCTCCTGGTCAGAGAGGCCACTTGTGCAAAGTACGATCCTTAGAGGCTGATAGGAAGGCCACAGCTGGGACTCTTTTGAGGGCTGATCCTATATCATGTGAGACACTGTGCTCTTCAAAAATTGTGAATAGATATCCTTAAGGCCCTTGTTCACTGGCAAGTTGTGAAACCTGAGGCCCAGAGAGGGTAAAGAACTCTCCCAAGATCACACAGCATTTGTATTATGTCTGTGGCCAGTAGCTCTGTGACTGAAGTGAGGAGCAAAAGGGGCCTAGTCAGACATCCCTTGGTTTCATTCTCCCTTCCCCATCCTATCACTGCAGTGGCCGTATCTCCTTTTCTAATGCTAGCCAACAGGGGTCAGTCTCGGGTGAAGCCTGGCAGAGAAGGACACCTAGCTCTGCCCAAGGACAGAACCCGATCCTGACCACACCCAGGAGTAAAAAAACTCCACCACACCTCAATTTCTACTGCCCAGCCAAACGGTCCTACAGCATGAAAGACGGAGGTCTCCTAAGCAGGGAAACTTAATCCCAGATGCATGTGACAAGGGACACTTCCATGTCCAGAGCAGAGAGAATCCTCTCATGCTTTTGCCTGTCCGGCAGCCTTCTCCTTGGGGAACCACTTCTGGACCATGCAGTTCAGGTAGGACCAACTCTACCGCCTGAATCCAAGTCACCATTGGCCCAGCCAATGAGAACCAAACCTAGGACTCGCCCTGGAATCACTGGGAATAAAGTATATTGTGTCCTCCAGGCTGCCCAGGAAGCAGAATGGAAGCCTGGGGCAGCTGGTGGCTAGAGTGCCAAATCAGGGAAGAACCGCCCACGAAGGAAGCCACCCAGAGGAAGTTCAACTCACAGAGGCAGAATCCTGACAATACCATCTGGGTCCCTGGAACGAGCCAAACCTGAAGCTCTGGGCTGTTCAGTCACGTAAGCCAATACACATCTTTTCTGCTTAGAATGTTGTGTGCTGTCATTGGGCACGTGCAACGGAAAAGGTCGTGACTTGTAACGGGAGCAAGCAAAGCCTGAGAACCTCTACTGCTCCCTTCTAGATGAAGAGCAGAGCGGGCCTAGTGACTCTAGGAGCCCACGTAAGGTGGAGCACAGTCTTCAGGAGGGGAGAGGCTCCTTACCTGTGCTGGTTTGGCCATGGTCTCAGGTTCTGCAGCAGGTAACACTGTGGAGAAGAGAGACCCATGAGATCTGGTCCCCTCCATGCTTTCCCCCAATTTCCTCACCCTCCTTGCCTCCCAAGGGAAGGTATGCTCCCCCTGCTGCTTTCCAGCTGCCCCCAGCCCTTTAGGTTAAATTACACCCAGACCTGCCTCAGGGCCAGACGCATTTTCAGAAGACAATGGATAGACTGGCCTGGGTCCACTCACACCAGGATGGGAGAGGGACCTGGAACTGAGAGGGAGACAGGGCATGATCACTGACCACACGACTCCTCCAGGCCATCCAGGGCACTTTCCCACATGTCCCACTGAATCCTCGTGGCAATCTTTCCCATCATCAGATTCTCCCTTTCCCCAGGGGAGGAAATGGAGGATGGGGAGTCAGGGAGGTTGCATCATCTACCCAAAGTCACACAGCTTAAAACGGAATTCAACAAAGTCCAGATTCCAGAGTCCAAGCTATCTGCACCAAGCATGCTCTACGTCTAAGTCACCAAGAATGGTTCCAGAGGCCAGGGCTTAACGTTCTGCAGATGAGAATGCTCGAAGGGCTCTGGGCCACCTGCTGCAAGCATCTGAAGGGCTAGCGTTCCCATGTAAGTCCATGAGCATTTCTTGAGCATCTGCTCTGATTAGGCACTGCTCTAGGCACTGAGGGTATAGCGATCAATAAAAGAGATTTTTTAAAACTCTTGTTTTTCTGCAGCTTACTCTATAACGGGGAAGAATAACAAATGCATATGGCAAAAAGTAAGGAGAAAAGACAACGCTTGGTCGTCAGGGGAGAGTGACAAGCAGTAGAAGCCCAGGCCAAGTGGTCAGAGGATCATGAACCACATGGCTACCTAGGGGTGTGCGGTCAAGGGACTCGGGCGGCTAATGCGGCAGCAGGGAATGGGGGCTGGGGACCAGTGCCTGAGGCCACGGTAAAGGCTCTGGATTCTTCCCCGTGAGGACAAACAGGACAGAGGATCTTATCAAAGGAGGGTGTAGGAGACAGGGTTTAGAGGGAAGAAATCAACAAAAATGTCTTACACCTAAAAAGAAATGGAGAAAGGGCCGTCACTGGTTTGGGAAGATGGAAGAGAAGGGGGCGCGGGCCGGTGAGCACTCTCAGCAGGAAGAGCAGGAAGGCAAAGGTGGAAGTGAAGCAATTTTCCCAGGACAAGAGGAGAAAGAAGGGCCGGTGCTTTCCATTTCAGTCAGGGCTGTACCATTTGATCTTTTTAAGCCATGTCTATGTATTACTTTTTTAAAAGTAAGAATAATAAACTCTATCTGTCTTATTCAGTAAGACCTACAAGGAGCTGAACTAGAAGAGGAGAAACCAGGGCGGAAAGCTCAGTGCTTTCCAGTTCTCCACACACCCCACCACCAAAAAACAAAAACAAAACCAACAGCTTAGGGGAAATCGGCCCTTCTTGACCTCAGCCCATAACCCTGCTGGAGACGGTGCGACACAGCGGGGAGAACACAGGTTTTGGAGTCAGATGGACAATCGCTTCTCGGCCTTTTGGCTAAGATCAAGTGTGGAGTCAGATGGACAGAACTGGATTCAAATACATTCTGTCACTTATTAGCTCCATGACCTCGGGCACATTGCTCATCTCTGAGTTCAAGGTCACCTCAAGTACAAAACTGGGGCTTTCCCTTTCCTGCCTTGTAGGGCTCTTGGAGGATGAGACATTAACATACGTCAAGGGCAGAGCCCAGGACGCCAGGCGTTCACTGTACTGGTGGCCAGTTCTGACCGGGCTTTGTAATGTTTGCCCGTAGCCCCAGCGCCTGATCATGAGTCCCCCAAGCTGCAGTCAGCAGACAGGCAGGAGGTGGGGCTGGGGATGAAGGGCAGAGGACAGAGATCTGCCTGCAACCCCAGCCGAGCTGGAGGAAACCCTGCTGTTTCCCTGACAACCAGGGGCCCCTCTGTACAAATGTGCAACTCTTCCCAGAAAGTGGAAATTCCCCCCGCAGGGGGCGGGGAATCACATCTACCCCAGGGTCTGGCCAGGCTCCGGCTTCCCCGGCCTGGGGCACGGTGTGGGCTGGGGATGAGGGACCCCCCAAGGCGAGCACAGCAACAGGGACCAAAGGAGGGCCGTGAAGTCCCCTGGGCAGGGAGGGCTGAGGCCTGTCACCTGCACCTCCAGTCTGGAAGCATTTTCCTTTGGCCTTGTTGCTGGAAACTTCAGCTGCTGGCTGCAGCCCAGGACCATCTGGACAAGAGCCTCTTTCCAAGGAGAGACGGCTTAGAGGAAGGGCCTCTGAGTCTTTGGGAAAATATTCTCAGTTCAGAGAGCAGTTTACATGGGCTTCATGCGAGTACAGGTCTTGTGTACACACAAGCTTCTTCCAGAACTAGATCTGGAGACTGCAGTTCCAACAGCCCCTCCTCTGTGGGCTCAGGGAAGCTCTGGAGGTAATCACAGCGGTGCCGTTTACCTGGCTTTGCAAGGGTCTCTGCTCCCTCCCAGAGCAACCCAGACCCTACCTCTCAAATTGGCTGAATAAATGTTTTCTATACAATGTTTCAGAATCCCAGAGGGCTCTTAACCATCCACTACATCAGGCCCCTCATTTTCTGGGTGAGGTAAAGACATCTCAGGGAGGGTAAGTGACTTGCCAAGGCCCAGACCATGGACAGTATCTGTGCCTCCGAGCTCCAGGTCAAAAGCCCCACACAACCATGGACTCTGGCTGCAACAGGAGATTAGGAAGAGGCCAAAGAAAAAGACCTAGGTCTGGTTCCCAATCTGTCTGTAACCTCAGACAAGTCAGGTTCCCTCTCTGGACCTCAGTTTCTTCATCTGTAAGATGGGGATAATATCACTCTCTCTTTGGGAAAATCCAGAGTGGATGAGAAAGGTTTTTATAGATTCCAACCATGGATTTTCACAGCAGAATCTCAGAATATCAGTCCCAGGAGGGGTCTTCCCCAAATCTCCCCCTTATCCAATATGCAAGTTTTATCATCCTGGCTGAAACAGCTTCTCAAGACTGGCAGGTGTGGCCACTCTAAACCTGTGCCTCTCTCCTCCGAGGAACCCTGAAACTCTTCTGACCTGGATATCCATGAGGGTTCATCCTGGCTGATCATTCCAGAAATCCATTTTAGGGTAGAGTCTCCTAGTGGCTTTGGGCTACTGTGGGCAGCCCCTGCCTTAGTTCTTTAGCCCACAAGCAATCATGTTTCCTTCCTTTCCCTCTGGGAGCTCCAGATTGATTCCAGGAGGAACGCTCTGGGGGAGAGAACCACCACTTGTGGCTTGCTGCTGACCAAGTGCAAGAGTTGGGGAAACCAAGAACTGGACAGGGGAAGGGTCTTGTCCAACTCATGTAAGAGGCATGGGCTTTGAGGTCGGGCCTAGCCGTGAGTCACAGCTCTGCCCTCCCCACCCCCGTTTGTGATTTAGGTAAATTACCTTCACTGAATCTCAATTTCCACATCTGCAAAATGCACATAAAAATTATCTCCAAGTTGGGCGCCTGGGTGGCTCAGTTGGTTAAGCGACTGCCTTCAGCTCAGGTCATGATCCTGGAGTCCCGGGATCGAGTCCCGCATCGGGCTCCCTGCTCGGCAGGGAGTCTGCTTCTCCCTCTGACCCTCCCCCTCTCATGTGCTCTTTCTCATTCTCTCTCTCTCAAATAAATAAATAAAATCTTTAAAAAAAAAAAAAAAAATTATCTCCAAGTACTGATAAACAAATGAAACAGCAGATGAAGAGCCCTAAGCCCAGTGCCTATTACAGAGTAAAGGCTCAAGAAATGATAGCTTTTATTATGATAAACCCAAACATTTACAAGGGAGGCAGCCTGGCATCATAATAAAGAATGCAGGCGGGCGCCTGGGTGGCTCAGTTGGTTAAGCGACTGCCTTCGGCTCAGGTCATGATCCTGGAGTCCCAGGATCGAGTCCCGCATCAGGCTCCCTGCTCGGCAGGGAGTCTGCTTCTCCCTCTGACCCTCCTCCCTCTCATGCTCTCTGTCTCTCATTCTCTCTCTCTCAAATAAATAAATAAAATCTTAAAAAAAAAAAAAAAAAAAAATGCAGGCTTTGCAGTCCTGGCCTGAGTTCAAATTCAGACATTCCAGAAAATTCCTAGTTCGTGACCTAGGGCAAGTTCTGTCATTTCTCTCTGACTCAGTGTCTTCATCTAGGAATTGCTAATCCTAAGGTTTTCTGTGAAAATTCAATGGGCTAATGCAGGTAAAATACTCAGCATGGCCAGAACACATTAAATGTCTAATAAGTGGTGGCTTCTGTCATCCCAGTCACCGTTAGTGGGGTACTGGGCACAATGAGCCATCGGGGTGCAGAACAAAAATATTACAACTTTCTAACTTTTTTTTTTTACCTTGTCCTTTTCTGTTGCATGTGTGATGCGTATCAAGTTACAGACACATGTTAGGGGTTCAGGCTGACAGGTGAGCACAATCAGGAGTCTGGCATCACGGAATGAAGCAGACGGAGGAGAGAAGGGATATCAGACGCAACGGAAACACCAGCCTGAGAAAAAGCATTTCTGTCCTCTAAAGCTATCTTGCATGCTTTGGAGGAATAGAGCGTGCTTTTAGGGTGGGAGGAGATGCTGAGTGTAAGGGGGTGAAACCAGATATGTGTGGGGAAGGCAATTGGAGAAAAATAAAAAAATAACGTGGAAGGTCATGCAAAAACTCACCCAGACCTCTGTGTGGCAGGGGAGCCCAGGGGACTCTAACTTGAGCTGAGTCACTGCTTGCCCACGTGATCCCAGTGACCCCCTTCAATGTAGGCCCTTGCAGCTCAGCTTTCAAGGCCCACGACATCCTTCCTGATTTATCTGCCTTCCCCTCTTTCCTCTTCACCCACCACCACCC